>NC_053392.1:418233299-418594030 GCF_905171765.1 Bufo bufo | reverse complement strand
AATGGAAAATAGAGATACAATTTCAAAATGTAACTTTTTTGGCAGATTTTCCATGTCCCATTTGAAGCCCCCTGATGCACCCCTAGAGTAGAAACTCAAAAAAAAAGTGACCCCATTTTAGAAACTACGGGATGATGATTTTTGGTTGATCTATATTACACTTTTTGTGCGGCAAGGTAACAAGAAATAGCTTTTTTGGCACGTTTTTTTTTTTGTTATTTACAACTTTTATCTGACAGGTTAGATCAAGTGGTAATTTTATAGAGCAGGCTGTCACGGACGCGGCGATACCTAATATGTATACAATTCTTTTTATTTATGTAAGTTTTATACAATAACTTCATTTTTAAAACCAAAAAAATGTTTTAGTGTCTCCAAGGTCTAAGAGCCACAGTTTTTTCAGTTTTTGGGCGAATATCTTGAGTAGGGTCTCATTTTTTGCAGGATGAGATGACGGTTTGATTAGCACTATTTTGGGGTGCACTTTTTGTGACGTAAGATGGCAAAAAAAAAATTGCTTTTTTTACACCGTTTTTTTTTTTTTTTTTACGATGGTCACCTGAGGGGTTAGGTCATGTGATATTTTTATAGAGCTGGTCGATACGGATGCGGCGATACCTAATATGTATACTTTATTTTTATTTATGTAAGTTTTACACAATGATTTCATTTTTGAAACAAAAAAAAATCATGTTTTAGTGTTTCCATAGTCTAAGAGCTATAGTTTTTTCAGTTTTTGGGCGATTATCTTGAGTAGGGTCTCATTTTTTGCGGGATGAGATGAAGGTTTGATTGGTACTATTTTGGCGTACATGCGACTTTTTTGATCACTTTTATTACCTTTTTTGGGAAGTAAGGTGGGCAAAATTTCAATTTTCTCATAGTTTTTATTTTTTTATTTTTATGGCGTTCACCATGCGGGGAAAGTAACATGACCGTTTTATAGATCAGGTCGTTACGGACGCGGCGATACCTAATATGTGTAGTTTGTTTTATTTTTTTAATTTTTATTCAGTGATAAATGTTTTTTTTTTATCTTAACTTTTTTCACTTTTTTTAACATTTTTTTGACCCAGACCCACTTGGTTCTTGAAGATCCAGTGGGTCTGATGTCTGTATAATACAGTCCTGTTGCCATGGGAACCTTCCCCGTCTGCCACAACTTCGCAGATGGGGAAGGGTAACCACAGGGCTGAGGGGGGCTGTTGGGGGGCTCTCTCCCTCTCCATCGGGGGGGGCTGCAAAGGCACAGCAGCCCCCCGATGGAGAGGGAGGGAGCTCCCTGACCGATGACAGTTAACTTTTTCCATACAGCGGTCCGTACGGACCGCGGTATGGAAAGGGTTAAACGGCTGACATCTGCACAGATGTCAGCCGTTTATACCAGGGTGCCAGCAATGTGCTGGCACCCTGGTATACCCACTAGAAGCAAACGATCATTCAAGGGGAGGCGGGCGGGGGATCGCGATCCCGCCTGCCGCACCGCCCGCCTCCCGCAACGCCCCCACCGCCTGCGACACCCCCCCCCCCCGCAATCAAATCGTGCAGGGGGGGTGAAAACTATTGATTTTAGGCACTCTAAAGTTTCTGATCCCGATCAGAAACTGCAAAAAGCGCAGCAAACCGCAGGTCTGAATTGACCTGTGGTTTGCAGCGATCGCCGATAGGGGGGGGGGTCACATGACCCCCCTGGCGTTGTCACAGGATGCCGGCTGAATGATTTCAGACGGCATCCTGTTCAGATTAACCCCTGGGGCGCAGGAATGCCTATTTAAAGTTAGGACGTACCGGTACGTCCTTGGTCCTTAAGGACTCGGGAAATAGGGCGTACCGGTACGCCCTGCGTCCTTAAGGGGTTAAGGACCCTGCCATTTTACACCTTAAGGACCAGGCCATTTTTAGCAAATCTGACCAGTGTCAATTTAAGTGGTGATAACTTTAAAACGCTTTGACTTATCCAGGCCATTATGAGATAGTTTTTTTGTTACATATTGTACTTCATGACTCTGGTAAATGAAGTAAAAAAAAAAAACATTTTTATTTATAAAAAAAATACCAAATTTGCCCAAAATTTTGAAAAATTAGCAAATTTCCAAGTTTCAATTTCTCTACTTCTATAATACATAGTAATATCTACAAAAATAGTTATTACTTTACATTCCCCATATGTCTACTTCATGTTTGGATCATTTTGGGAATGACATTTTATTTTTGGGAGACGTTACAAGGCTTAGAAGTTTAGAAGTAAATCTTGAAATTTCTCAGAAATTTTCAAAAACCAACTTTTTAAGAACTAGTTCAGGTCTGAAGTCACTTTGTAAGGCTTACATAATAGAAACCACCCAAAAATGACTTCATTCTAGAAACTACACCCCTCAAGGTATTCAAAACTGATTTTACAAATGTCGTTAACCCTTTAGGTCTTCCATAAGAATTAATGGAAAATAGAGATACAATTTCAAAATGTCACTTTTTTGGCATATTTTCCATTTTAATATTTTTTTCCAGTTACAAAGCAAGGGTTAACAGCCAAACAAAACTATTTATGGCCTTGATTCTGTATTTTACAGAAACACCCCATATGTGGTCGTAAACTGCTGTACGGGCACATGGCAGGGCGCAGAAGGAAAGGAATGCCATACGGTTTTTGGAAGGCAGATTTTGCTGGACTGGTTTTTTTGACGCCATGTCCCATTTGGAGTCCCCCTGATGCACCCCTAGAGTAGAAACTCAATAAAAGTTACCCCATCTAAGAAACTACACCCCTCAAGGTATTCAAAACTGATTTTACAAATGTCGTTAACCCTTTAGGTGTTCCATAAAAATTAATGGAAAATAGAGATACAATTTCAAAATGTCACTTTTTTGGCAGATTTTCCATTTTAATATTTTTTTCCAGTTACAAAGCAAGGGTTAACAGCCAAACAAAACTATTTATGGCCTTGATTCTGTATTTTACAGAAACACCTCATATGTGGTCGTAAACTGCTGTACGGGCACATGGCAGGGCGCAGAAGGGAAGGAATGCCATACGGTTTTTGGAAGGCAGATTTTGCTGGACTGGTTTTTTTGACACCATGTCCCATTTGAAGCACCCCTAGAGTAGAAACTCCAAAAACGTGACCCCATTTTAGAAATTACGGGATAGGATGGAAGTTTTGTTGGTACTAGTTTAGGGTACATATGATTTTTGGTTGCTCTATATTACACTTTTTGTGAGGCAAGGTAACAAGAAATAGCTGTTTTGGCACCGTTTTTATTTATTGTTATTTACAACATCTGACAGGTTAAATCATGTGGTATTTTTAAAGAGCAGGTTGTCACGGACGCGGCTAACCTAATATGTATACCATTTTTTTATTTATGTAAGTTTTACACAATGATTTCATTTTTGAAACAAAAAAAAAATCATGTTTTAATGTCTTCACAGTCTGAGAGCCATAGTTTTTTCAGTTTTTGAGCGATTATCTTAGATAGGGATTCATTTTTTGCGGGATGAGATGACGGTTTAATTGACACTATTTTGGGGTGCATATGACTTTTTGATCGCTTGCTATTACACTTTTTGTGATGTAAGATGACAAAAAAAAGGCTTTTTTTTACACCGTTTTATTTTATTTTATTTTTTACGGTGTCCACCTGAGGGGTTAGGTCATGTGATATTTTTATAGAGCAGGTTATTACGGACGCGGCGATACCTAATATTTTTTTTACGGGGTGTTCTTCTGAGGGGTTAGGTCATGTGATATTTTTATAGAGCAGGTTATTACAGACGCGGCGATACCTAATATTTTTTTTTACGGTGTTCTTCTGAGGGGTTAGCTCATGTGATATTTTTATAGAGCAGGTCGATACGGACGCAACGATACCCAATATGTATACTTTGTTTTTTATTTATGTAAGTTTTACACAATGGTTTCATTTTTGAAACAAAAAAAATAATGTTTTAGTGTCTCCATATTCTGAGAGCCATAGTTTTTTCAGTTTTTGGGCGATTATCTTGGGTAGGGTAGGATTTTTGCGGGATGAGATGACAATTTGATTGGCACAATTTTGAGGTGCGTATGACTTTTTGATCGCTTGCTATTACACTTTTTGTTATGTAAGGTGACAAAAAATGGCTTTTTTTACACCGTTTTATTTTATTTTTTACGGTGTCCACCTGAGGGGTTAGGTCATGTGATATGTTTATAGAGGCGGTCGATACGGACGCGGCAATACCTAATATGTCTGCATTTCTTTTTTTCCCTATTTGTTACAATTTTTGTGGGATGAGGTGACGGTTAGATTGGTACTATTTTGGTGGGCATATGCCTTTTTGATCGCTTACTGTTGTACTTTCTGTGATGTAAGGTGACAAAAAAATTGTTTATTTAGCACAGTTTTTATTTTTTATGTTGTTCATCTGAGGGGTTAGGTCATGTGATATGTTTATAGAGGCGGTCGATACGGACGCGGCAATACCTAATATGTCTGCATTTCTTTTTTTCACTATTTGTTACAATTTTATTTTACATTATTTTGGGAAAAGGATGCTTTTTTTTTTTTTTTTACTTGAAACTTTTAATTTTTTTGGGTAAAACTTTTATTTTATAAACTTTTTTTTTCACTTTATTATTTGTCCCACTCAGGGACTTCAACATTATAGGGTCTGATCCCTGTTTAAATGCAGCACAATACATCTGTATTGTGCTGTATTGCACTGTTATTGTCTTACACTGTAAGATGCTAACAGTTGCCTAGGAGACCCAGCCTGTGGGCTGGGCCTCTTAGGCCTTTGTACATGCCGGGCTCCAAGCCTTGGAATGGCTTGGGGCTGCCATGGCAACCATCGAGTCCCCGCCACAGCAGAGCGGGGACCCGATGGATGAGGTGAGGGAGCGCAAACCTCCCATATGCCGTGGTCAGCGCTGACTGTGGCATATGAGGGGTTAATCCACCAGCATCGGCATTATCACTAATGCTGGTGGATGCAGCAGGGATCCGGCTGTCAGTAACAGCCGGATCTCTGCCGCTGATCGTGGCACCGCACGCGGGGGGGAGGAAGGACCGCAGAACGAGAATGCTCATCCTGGAGCACTATGTACCGACTCTTTAGGACGAGCATTCTCGTCCTGGGTCCTTAACGTGTTAAGCAATTGTAACTATTATTGTGTACAAGTCTCTCTGTATGTGATTTATATTTATTTTAGTTCCTTTATACTTCCATATTTACTCAGCGATAATTGTAATTACATCTCCTCACTGTACAATATACGTAATTTATAATTTCACTCTTGTGTCTCATTTATTACACCCAACTTAAAGAATCAGACCCAGTAAGAGGGTACAATATATATATCTCTTATATATATAAAAATGAGTTTCTGTCTAGACGTCTGGACGTTCTTAAGGTGCGACCAATCGACTGGACCGATCTTTACCAAATTTGGCATACAGGTACATCAGGTGTCCGGGAAGGTTTTAGACCGGGGCCCAGCTCTCTAGGACGTACCGTTCCTGAGATATTTTAAAAAAATGACCCACATTAGCCAATACAAGCCTGCAAGTCTTTCTCTTCAAATCCCAACTGCCATAAACACAGTTTTACTCCAGGTTTCCATAACAAC
This sequence comes from Bufo bufo, assembly GCF_905171765.1. Taxonomy (NCBI): domain Eukaryota; kingdom Metazoa; phylum Chordata; class Amphibia; order Anura; family Bufonidae; genus Bufo; species Bufo bufo. Next base: position 418,588,421 of record NC_053392.1, on the reverse strand, counting down.
CTAGCCTTTTTTCTTTACTGCTTAAAGGGGTGGGGACTGTGGAGGTCACGGTTTTTAAAGGGGCGGGCACAGTGGAGGTCACTGTTATTAAAGGGGAGGGCACTGTGGATGTCACTGTTATTAAATGAGCGGGCACTGTGGAGGTCACTGTTATTAAAAGGGCAAACGCTATGAAGGTCCCTGTTAAAGGGGCGGGCACTGAGAAACACACTGTTAAAGGGGCGGTCACTGTGAAAGTCACAGTTAAAGGGGTGGCCACTGTGAAAGTCACTGTTAAAGGGGCGGCCACTGTGAAAGTCACTGTTAAAGGGGCGGCCACTGTGAAAGTCACTGTTAAAGGGGCGGCCACTGTGGAAGTCACTGTTAAAGGGGCGGCCACTGTGAAAGTCACTGTTAAAGGGGTGGCCACTGTAAAAGTCACTGTTAAAGGGGCGGCCACTGTGAAAGTTACTGTTAAAGGGGCGTCCACTGTGAAAGTCACTGTTAAAGGGGCGGTCATTGATTTTGCGGATCCGCGGTGTCCGTGTTTTGCGGATCCACGGATCTACAAAACACATACGGACATCTGAAAGGAGCCTTACAGGGGGGTGATCAATGACAGGGGGGTGATCAGGGAGTCTATATGGGGTGATCACCCCCCTGTCATTGATCACCCCCTTGTAAGGCTCCATTCAGATGTCCGTATGTGTTTTGCCGATCCGATCCATGTATCCGTGGATCTGTAAAAAACATACGGACGTCTGAATGGAGCCTTACAGGGGGGTGATCAATGACAGGGGGTGATCAATGACAGGGGGGTGATCAGGGAGTCTATATGGGGTGATCAGGGGTTAATAAGTGACGGGGGGTGTAGTGGTGTTTGGTGCTACTTATTACTGAGCTTACCTGTGTTCTCTGGTGGTCGATCCAAGCAAAATGGACCACCACAGGACCAGGTAGCAGGTATATTAGACGCTGTTATCAAAACAGCATCTAATATACCTGTTAGGGGTTAAAAAAAATCGCATCTCCTGCCAGCGAACGATCGCCTGTGTGCGCGCATTCAGAGGAAATCTCGCGTCTCGCGAGATGACGCACGGATGCGTCCAGGAGGAATGAATTGACCGCCGCCAGGACGCATCCGTGCGTTAGGCGGTCCGGAGGTGGTTAAAGGGGCGGTTACTGTGAAAGTCACTGTTACATGGGCGGTCACTGTGAAAGTCACTGTTAAAAGTGCAATCACTGTGAAAGTCACTGTTAACCCCTTAAGGACTTGGCCATTTTTTGCAAATCTAACCAGTGTCACTTTAAGTGCTGATAACTTTAAAACGCTTTTACTTATCCAGGCCATTCTAAGATAGTTTTTTCGTCACATATTGTACTTCATGACACTGGTAAAATGAAGTAAAAAAAAAATCATTTTTATTTATAGAAAAATAGCAAATTTACCAAAAATATGTAAAAAATTGCAAATTTCCAAGTTTCAATTTCTCTACTTCTATAATACATAGTAATACCTCCAAAAATAGTTATTACTTTACATTCCCCATATGTCTACTTCATGTTTGGATCATTTTGGGAATGATATTTTATTTTTTGGGGATGTTACAAGCCTTAGAAGTTTAGAAGCAAATATCCAAATTTTTCAGAAATTTTCAAAAACCCAATTTTTAGGGACCAGTTCAGGTCTGAAGTCACTTTGCGAGGCTTACATAATAGAAACCACCCAAAAATAACCCCATTCTATAAACTACACCTCTCAAGGTATTCAAAACTGATATTACAAACGTGGTTAACCCTTTAGGTGTTCCACAAAAATTAATGGAAAATAGAGATACAATTTCAAAATTTCACTTTTTTGGCAGATTTTCCATTTTAATAATTTTTTTACAGTTACAAAGCAAGGGTTAACAGCCAAACCAAACTCAATATTTATGGCCCTGATTCTGTAGTTTACAGAAACACCCCATATGTGGTCGTAAACTACTGTACAGGCACACGGCAGGGCGCAGAAGGAAAGGAATGCCATACGGTTTTTTGAAGGCAGATTTTGCTGGACTGTTTTTTTTACACCATGTCCCATTTGAAGCTTCCCTGATGCACCCCTAGAGTAGAAACTCCAAAAAAGTGTCCCCATTTTAGAAACTACGGGATAGGGTGGCAGTATTGTTGGTACTAGTTTAGGGTACATATGATTTTTGGTTGCTCCATATTACACTTTTTGTGAGGCAAGACTTTGTGTTTTGGCGCCATTTTTATTTTTTGTTTGCTTACAACATTCATCTGACAGGTTAGATTATGTGATATTTTTATAGACCAGGTTGTCATGGATGCGGCGATACCTTAATATGTATACTTTTTTTTTTATTTATGTAAGTTTTACACAATGATTTCTTTTCTGAAGCAAAAAATATAATGTTTTAGTGTTTCCATAGTCTGAGAGCCATAATTTTTTCAGTTTTTGGGCGATTATCCTAGGTAGGGTCTAAGTTCTTGCGGGATGAGATGACTGTTTGATTGGCACTATTTTGGGGTGCATATGAATTTTTGATCGCTTGCTATTACACTTTTTGTGATGTAAGGAGACAAAAAATGGTTTATTTAGCAGTTTTTATTTTTTACGGTGTTCATCTGAGAGGTAAGTTCATGTGATATTTTTATAGACCCGGTCTATATGAACGCGCCAATACCAAAAATGTATACTTTTTATTTCTTTATGTAAGTTTTACACAATAACAGCTTTTTTAAAACAAAAAAAATGATGTTTTAGTGTCTCCATATTCTGAGCCATAGTTTTTTTTATTTTTTGGGCGATTGTCTCAGGTAGGGGCTCATTTTTAGAGGGATGAGGTGATGGTTAGATTGGTACTATTTTGGTGGGCAAACGCCTTTTTGATCGCTTGCTGTTGCACTTTTTGTGATGTAAGGTGACAAAAAAAATGGTTTATTTAGCACAGTTTGAATTTTTTATGGTGTTCATCTGAGGGGTTAGGTTATGTGATATGTTTATAGAGCCGGTCGATACGGACGCGGCGATATCTAATATGTATACTTTATTTTTTCCCCCCTAATTTTTACCAATTTTTTTAAAACTTTATTTGGGGAAAATCACGATTTTGTTTATTTTTACTTGAAACTTTTAATTTTTTGGGGGGGAAAACTTTATTTTTTCAATTTTTTTTCACTTTCTTTTTTGTCCCACTTTGGGACTTGAACTTTTGGGGGTCTAATCCTTTACAATGCATTCCAATACATCTGTATTGGAATGCATTGGCTGTATGAGTAATACTGTGTGTATTACTCATACAGCTTCCGGCCTGTGAGATCCAGGGGGCTGGATCTCACAGGCTCTTCCCCCGGAAGGCATCGCGCTGCCTTCCATGCCATCGGGTCCCCCCCACAGCCTCATGGGGACCCGATGGCACCACCGCCGCCGCATCAGGTAAAAGCCGCAAACCGCAGGTCTTAATTGACCTGCGGTTTGCGGCGATCGCCGACACGGGGGGAGGGGGGTCACGGGACCCCCCTGCGCATTTAGCCTTGGTGCCTGGGGCGGTGATCGAAACTATAGATGACGTACTGGTACGTCATGGGTCCTTAAGAACTCGGGGAACCATGCCGTACCGGTACGTCATGGGTCCCTAAGGGGTTAAAGGGGCAGTCACTGTGAAAGTCACTGTTAAAGGGGCGGTCACTGTGAAAGTCCCTGTTAAAGGGGCGGTCACTGTGAAAGTCACTGTTAAAGGGGCGGTCACTGTGAAAGTCACTGTTAAAAGGGCGGCCACTGTAAAAGTCACTGTTAAAGGGGCGGTCACTGTTAAAAGGGCGGCCACGGTAAGTTACTGTTAAAGGGGCGGTCACTGTGAAAGTTACTGTTAAAGGGCGGCCACTGTGAAAGTCACTGTTAAAGGGGCGGTCACTGTTAACCCCTTAAGGACTCAGCCCTATTTCACCTTAAGGACTTGGCCATTTTTTGCAAATCTGACCAGTGTCACTTTAAGTGCTGATAACTTTAAAACGCTTTGACTTACCCAGGCCGTTCTGAGACTGTTTTTTCGTCACATATTGTACTTCATGACACTGCTAAAATTGGGTCAAAAAAGTTTACCAAAATGTAAAAAAATTAGCAAATTTCAAAGTTTCAGTTTTTCTACTTCTGTAATACATAGTAATACCCCCAAAAATTTTGATGACTTTACATTCCCCATATGTCTACTTCATGTTTGTATCATTTAGGGAATGTCATTTAATTTTTTGGGGATGTTACATAGCTTAGAAGTTTAGAAGCAAATTTTGAAATTTTTCTGAAATTTTCCAAATCCCACTTTCTATGGACCTGTTCAGGTCTGAAGTCACTTTGTGAGGCTTACGTATTTAAGAAACTACACCCCTCAAGGTATTCAAAACTGATTTTACAAACGTTGTTAACCCTTTAGGTCTTCCACAAGACTTCATGGCAAATGGACATAACATTTAAGAATTTCGATTTTTGGGGAAAACTTTCCAATATAATCCATTTTTTCCAGGAACAAAGCAAGGGTTAACTGCCAAAAAAAACTCAATATGGGTTGCCCTGATTCTGTAGTTTGCAGAAACACCCCATATATGGTCGTAAACTACTGTTTGGCCAAACGGGATGACATAGAAGGAGGGGAACGCCATATGGTTTTTGCAAGGCAGATTTTGCAGGACTGGTTTTGTTTATACCATGTCCCATTTCAAGCCCCCCGTTGCACCCCTAGAATAGAAATTCCAAAAAAGTGACTCCATCTAAGAAAGTACACCCCTCAAGGTATTCAAAACTGGATTTACAAACTTTGTTAACCCTTTAGGTGTTCCACAAGAGTTAATGGCAGATGGAGAAACAATTTTGGAATTTAAATTTTTGGGAAAATTTTCCATTTTAACCCTTATTTTATTACTGGAAAAAATGGGTTAACAGCCAAACAAAACTCAATATGGGTTGCACTGATTCTCTAGTTTGCAGAAACACCCCATATGTGGTCGTAAACTACTATTTGGCTAAACGGCAGGACATAGACCTGGTTTATTTACACCATGTACCCTTTCAAGCCACCTGATGCACCCCTAGAGTAGAAACTCCATAAAAGTGACCCCATCTAGGAAACTACGGGATAAGGTGGTTGATATTTTGGGACTATTTTAGGGTAAATATGATTTTTGGTTGCTCTATATTACAATTTTTGAGGCAAGGTAACAAAAAATTTTAATTCTAAAATTGTTTCTACATTCGCTATTTAGTTTTGTGGAACACCTAAAGCGTTAACAAAGTTTGTAAAGTAACTTTTGAATACCTTAAGGGGTGTAGTTTCTTAGATGGGGTCACTTATTTGGACTTTCTAGTCTAGGCTACATCAGGGGGGCTTCTAATGGGACATTGTGTAAATAAACCAGTCCATCAAAATCTGCCTTCCAGAAACCATATGGTGTTCCCTTTGTTCTGTGCCCTGCCGTGTGGCTATATAGCCATTTACGACCACATATGAGGTGTTTCTGCAAACTACAGAATCAGGGCAATAAATATTTAGTTTTGTTTGGCTGTTAACCCTTGCTTTATTACAGGAAAAAAAGGATTCAAATGGAAATTGTGCCAAAAAATGGGTGTTTTGGCACCGTTTTTATTTTATATTTTTAACGCTGTTCATCCGAGGGGTTTGGTCAAATGTTATTTTTATAGGGCAGATTCTTTCGGACGCGGCAATACCTAATATGTCTACATTTTAACATTTATTTAGATTTTACACTATATTATCATTTTAGGGACACAAAAAAATTATTTTTGTATCTCCATAGCCTGGGAGCTACAGTTTTTTTTTTGCTGGGCGACTATCTAATGTAGGGGCTCATTTTTTGCGGGATGAGATGGCGGTTTTATTGGCACTAATTGGGGATGCATATGACATTTTGATAGCTCGCTATTACACTTTTTGTGATGTTAGGTGACAAAAAATGGCTTGCTTTTACACATTATTATTTTTTTTTTTATAACGCTGTTCATCCGGGGGGGTTGGGTTAAATTTTATTTTTATAGAGAAGATGGCTCTCAGACTTTGGAGACACTAAGCAGGCATCCTCAAACTGCGGCCCTCCAGATGTTGTAAAACTACAATTCCCACCATGCCCTGTTGATGGCTGTAGGTTGTCTGGGCATGCTGGGAGTTATAGTTTTACAACATCTGGAGGGCCGCAGTTTGAGGATGCCTGCACTAAAACTAATATTTTTGGGGGAAAAAAAATGTTTCTGTGTCTCCAAAGTCTGAGAGCCATAGTTTTTTATGTTCTCTAGGGGACTGTTGGGGATTATAAAAATGTAGTACTCCATGGAAGTGTGATACTCCCTGAAGCAATCGATAACGCAGAGGCCCGGATGATCGGGGCAAGTGTCCCATTGAGTGGTGGTGTCCTTCCGTATCCCCCTCCTGTGACACACTCTACACTTTTTTGGGGTTCATCCCTTCTTTCCAGTATGGGGGACCACACCTGGAAAATGTTAGCCAGGGACCATCCGGGCGCCTCCAATTCCCGAGGTACTCCGGCCTGCTCTTTCCCGGTCTGAAAAGATCAGGTCCTTGAGGACTGCCTCATAGAATTGGAGGAATGTCCCTGTGCTGCCAGCGCTTCGGTATAGTACAAAAGCGTTGTACAAGGCAACTTGTACCAAGTAGACCGCAACTTTTTTGTACCATGCCCGGGTTTTGCGCATGGCATTATATGGCTTGAGGACTTGATCAGAGAGATCAACTCCTCCCATGTACCGATTGTAGTCGACGATACAATCGGGCTTGAGGACCGTTGCCGCGGTACCTCGCACAGAGACGGGGGTGGTGCTGTTACCGTGGATTGTGGACAGTATAAGGACATCCCTCTTGTCCTTATACCTGACCAGCAACAGGTTTCCACTGGTAAGGGCATGGGTCTCACCCCTGGGGATAGGTACCTGGAGGGGGTGGGCAGGGAGGCCGCGTTGATTTTTCCGCACGGTCCCACAAGCGAACGTGGATCTGGCTGCAAGGGACCTGAACAAGTGAATGCTAGTATAAAAGATATCCAAGTACAAGTGGTAACCCTTATCTAGCAGGAGGGGGGGCTTGGTGGTGGTGGGGAAAGTGGCAGGGGGGGTCTAGGGTCTCAAGGCTAGAAAACAATAAATTTAGATAAAGTGTTGTTTTTTTTTTCCCTAACTAACTTTTCCTTCTATCCCTGCCTAACGGTGCCTCTCCCTCACTAACCCTAACCTACCGGGAGGGTGATGGGTGCCACTAAGACACTAGGCCTCACTGCTAGGGAAGGAAAAGGGTCACCACCTATGAAACCCTGCTCCTGGCCCTAACTCCTATCCGTATGGGCACCTCTCGATGGTAGAGATGCCCATACACAGGAACCTAGAAAACCCTGGTGGCCCTCAGATGCCCTAGACTTATGACAGGGCAGAGACAACCCGCTCCTTCCCTGGTGAAGGAACCAGCGTCTCACTGAGGCCTAGTAAACAACAGAGGGGGGAGGAATACAAAACACAACAAGCAGAACACTTAACTTCTAAGGATGATGGATGATGGATGATCAGGACTTCAACTAGAACCACACTCCATCTCTTCCAACACCAAATGAAGCTATCCAGAGCAAGGAGTGATGGGTGGAGTCCAACTAAATAGGGGAAGGTAAAGGTCACATGATCCACACCTGAACAGGAGGTGTGGATATACAAGCAACACACAGACAAAGTGAAACCAAAAGATGCTGTCAGATCACTAATGAGCAGATAATCTTTCAGATCTTCTCAAACCTGTCACCGGTGTGACAGTATCCCCCCTTCTACTGGTGACCTCCGGGCACCCAGGACCAACCTTATCAGGATAAGCTCTGTGGAATGCTCTCACCAGACGACTAGCATTAACATCGGTCGCTGGAACCCACATCCTCTCCTCTGGGCCGTACCCTCTCCAATGAACGAGATACTGGAGGGATCTCCGGAGAACTCGGGAGTCCACAATCCTGCTGATCTGAAATTCCAAATTGCCGTCCACCATGACAGGAGCGGGAGGCAAGGAGGACGACTCAACAGGTTCAGCACATTTCTTTAACAATGATTTATGAAATACGTTATGGATTTTTAACGCCTGAGGAAGTTCAAGACGGAAGGCTACAGGGTTAACAATGGCAGTGATCTTATATGGACCAATAAATCTTGGTCCCAACTTCCAAGAAGGTACCTTTAGGCCTCATGCACACGACCGTTGTGTGCATCCGTGTCCATTGTTCAGTTTTTTTTCACGGACCCATTGACTTTCAATGGGTCCGTGGAAAAATCGGAAAATGCACCGTTTGGCAGCCGCATCCGTGATCCGTGTTTCCTGGCCGTGAAAAAAATATGACCTGTCCTATTGTATTCACGGTCAACGGTTCGCGGACCCATTCAAGTCAATGGGTCCATGAAAAATCACGGATGCACACAAGATTGTCATCCGCGTCCGTGATCCGTGTCCGTTTTTTCCTATCATTTCAATGGCAAACTTGACTTAGATTTTTTTTTCATTTTTTATGTCCGTAAATCCTCCAAAAATCAAGGAAGACCCACGGAAGAAAAAACGGTCACAGATCACGGAACAACGTAAATCTGTTATGCGGACCGCAAAAAAAACGGTCGTGTGCATGAGGCCTAAGTTTAATGTTTCTTGTAGACAGCCACACAGAATCACCCACTCTCAGGTCCGGACCACTCATACGTCTCCTGTCAGCCGCGCGCTTATACCTGTTGCCCATCTTTTCCAGGTTATTTTGGATTTTCCGCCAAATAGAAGACAAGGAAGAAGAAAATCGTTCCTCCTCAGGAATGCTGGAATTATGAGCACCAGAAAATGTACCAAACTGTGGATGGAACCCATATGCCCCAAAAAACGGCGACTTATCAGTGGATTCCTGTCTATGGTTATTTATAGCAAACTCAGCTAACGACAAAAATGAAGACCACTGTTCCTGAATCTCTGAAACAAAACATCTCAAGTAAGTCTCCAGATTCTGATTAGTGATCTCCGTCTGTCCGTTCGACTGAGGATGAAAAGCCGAAGAGAAGGACAATTGTACACCCAGACGAGCACAGAACGCTCTCCAGAATCTGGAAACGAACTGAATCCCTCTATCGGACACTACATCAGAGGGAATGCCATGTAGTTTCACGATGTTGTCGACAAACACCTGCGCAAGAGTTTTAGCATTGGGTAGACTAGGTAATGCAATAAAGTGTGCCATTTTACTAAAACGATCGACAACCACCAGAATCACGGTCTTTACTGAAGAATTCGGTAAATCCGTGATAAAATCCATGGACAAATGGGTCCAAGGTCTGGATGGGATGGGCAATGGAAGCAGAGATCCGGAAGGCCAAGTATGTGTCACCTTAGCATGTGCACAGGTACCACAGGCTGACACATAGTCCTCAATACACTTACGCAACCACGGCCACCAGAATCTGCAAGAGATGAGATCGATAGTCGATCTGCTCCCAGGGTGCCCAGCAAGCACCGTACAGTGATGTTCCTCGAACACCTTGTGACGTAATTCGGGGGGAACAAACAATTTCCCCTGAGGACAAGAGTCCGGAGCATCCTCCTGTGCCTCCAACACCCTGGCCTCGAGATCAGGATAAAGAGCGGAAATAACTACCCCTTCAGATAAAATGGGACTAGGGTCATTAGACTCACCCCCCCCCCCCCCCCCAGGAAAGCTACGTGACAAAGCATCTGCCTTGACGTTCTTAACCCCAGGGCGGTAAGTGACAATGAAGTTAAATCTGGTGAAAAACAATGACCATCTGGCCTGCCTTGGGTTCAGTCGCTTAGCCAACTCCAAGTAGGCCAGATTCTTGTGATCCGAAATTACCGTAATAGGATGAATTGCTCCTTCCAACCAATGGCGCCATTCCTCGAACGCCAACTAAATGGCCAGCAATTCCCTAATTCCTTTCAGCAGTCAAAAGTTTTTTATAGAAAAATGCACATGCGCGCCATTTACTGGGTGAAGGACCCTGCGACAATATTGCTCCTACCCCAACCTCTGACGCGTCAATCTCAACAATAAATGGCTGAGACACGTCCAGTTGCACCAGAATAGGGGCCGAAGCAAAACATTCTTTCACAGCAGAAAAGGCCTGTAATGCCGCATCAGACCAGATAGAAATTTTAGCACCCTTCCTAGTCATGTCTGTTAAAGGTTTAACCACCGATGAATAGTTCAAGATAAATTTACGGTAGTAGTTGGTAAACCCCAAAAACCGCATAAGCGCTTTCAGATTTTTGGGTCGATCCCAGTCCAACACGGCACGGACCTTCTCGGGATCCATACGAAAACCTGAGGATGATAGCAGGTAACCCAGAAATTGCACTTCTTGTACAGCAAATACACACTTTTCCATCTTAGCATACAACTTATTCTCTCTTAGGATCTGTAACACCTGTTTCACATGATCCTGATGAGTCTCCATTTTAGGCGAATAAATTAGTATGTCATTAAGGTATACAACGACAAACCTCCCCACCAGATGATGAAAGATGTCATTGACAAAGTGTTGAAAAACCGCAGGAGCATTGGTTAACCCAAAGGGCATGACCAGGTTTTCAAAATGACCCTCAGGGGTATTAAAAGCGGTCTTCCACTTATCCCCCTCCTTGATCCTTACCAGATTATATGCCCCCCTCAGATCCAATTTAGAGAACACCTTGGCACCAACAATCTGACTAAACAAATCCGGAATCAAAGGAAGGGGGTAAGGATCACGGACGGTAATACGATTGAGCTCACGGAAGTCCAGACATGGTCTCAGGGTACAATCCCTTTTCTTTACAAAGAAAAATCCAGCAGCCACAGGGGACTTGGATTGTCTAATATGTCCCTTTGCCAAACTCTCGGTGATATACTCTCGCATAGCCTTTCTTTCGGGTTCCGAAAGATTATATAACCGAGATTTGGGCAATTTAGCTCTGGGAATAAGATTGATGGGACAGTCATACTCCCGATGCGGAGGCAACTCCTGATTACCATTCTCAGAAAACACATCAGAAAATTCAGAAATGAACGAGGGTACAGTTTTAGTGGTAACCATAGAGAACGATGCATTAAGACTAGGGATGAGCGAACCCGAACTGTATAGTTCGGGTTCGTACCGAATTTTGGGGTGTCCGTGACACGGACCCGAACATTTTCGTAAAAGTCCGTGTTCGGGTTCGGTGTTCGGCGCTTTCTTGGCGCTTTTTGAAAGGCTGCAAAGCAGCCAATCAACAAGCGTCATACTACTTGCCCCAAGAGGCCATCACAGCCTTGCCTACTATTGGCATGGCTGTGATTGGCCAGTGCAGCATGTGACCCAGCCTCTATATAATCTTTGGTCACGTTGCGCTGCACGTCACTCTGCTGATTGAAGCATAGGAAGAAGTTGCAGCTGCGACGTTAGGGCGAGATTAGGCAGTGATTAACTCCTCCAAAAGACTTCATTCTGTGATCGATCTGCAGCTGTGGATCATTGAAGTGCTAATATTGACTTGCTCACTTTTTTGAGGCTGCCCAGAGCGTTTTTAGATCACTTTTTTTCTGGGGTGATCGGCGGCCATTTTGTGACTTGTGGTGCGCCAGCACAAGCTATCACCAAGTGTATTTAACCATCAATAGTGTGGTTATTTTGTGCCATATACTACATCAGCTGCAGGCTGAGCCTGTGTCACCGAAGTGCATTTAACCATCAACAGTCTGATTATTTTTTGGCCATATACTACATCTGGTGCAGGCTGAGCCTGTGTCACCCAAGTGCATTTAACCATCAACAGTGTGGTTATTTTTTGGCCATATACTACATCAGGGGCAAGTTGAGCCTGTCACCCAGCGCCTAAAAAATAGACCTGACATTTCTATTCAACCAAATCTGTACTGTTTTAGCTGGTCAAGTTATTTGTAGCGACCGTAAAAGCACATTTTTTTTTCTGGTTTGAAAAACTATTCCCAAATTTGCCATTCTCAAAATAACTAGTTTCTGGTATTTGAGGCCTACTTGAAATCTATCCCAAAAAGGATATCTTACATTGAAGGTACTGATAGTGTCATTCAGAAAAACCTAAGACACACGCTACCGTGCAGATAGAAGTCTGATTCTGAGATTAAACCTTAACCTGTCACACAGTGCAAAAAAAACAGGTCTCACATTTCTATTCAAGCAAATCTGTACTGTTTTAGCTGGTCAAGTTATTTGTAGCGACCGTAAAAGCACATTTTTTTTTCTGGTTTGAAAAACTATTCCCAAATTTGCCATTCTCAAAATAACTAGTTTCTGGTATTTGAGGCCTACTTGAAATCTATCCCAAAAAGGATATCTTACATTGAAGGTACTGATAGTGTCATTCAGAAAAACCTAAGACACACGCTACCGTGCAGATAGAAGTCTGATTCTGAGATTAAACCTTAACCTGTCACACAGTGCAAAAAAAAACAGGTCTCACATTTCTATTCAAGCAAATCTGTACTGTTTTAGCTGGTCAAGTTATTTGTAGCGACCGTAAAAGCACTTTTTTTTTTCTAGGTTGAAAAACTATTCCCAAATTTGCCATTCTCAAAATAACTAGTTTCTGGTATTTGAGGCCTACTTGAAATCTATCCCAAAAAGGATATCTTACATTGAAGGTACTGATAGTGTCATTCAGAAAAACCTAAGACACACGCTACCGTGCAGATAGAAGTCTGATTCTGAGATTAAACCTTAACCTGTCACACAGTGCAAAAAAAAAAACAGGTCTCACATTTCTATTCAAGCAAATCTGTACTGTTTTAGCTGGTCAAGTTATTTGTAGCGACCGTAAAAGCACATTTTTTTTCTGGGTTGAAAAACTATTCCCAAATTTGCCATTCTCAAAATTGTGGTGAACGGGAACAATGAGGAAAACATCTAATAAGGGACGCGGACGTGGACATGGTCGTGGTGGTGTTAGTGGACCCTCTGGTGCTGGGAGAGGACGTGGCCGTTCTGCCACAGCCACACGTCCTAGTGTACCAACTACCTCAGGTCCCAGTAGCCGCCAGAATTTACAGGGATATTTGGTGGGGCCCAATGCCGTTCTAAGGATGGTAAGGCCTGAGCAGGTACAGGCATTAGTCAATTGGGTGGCCGACAGTGCATCCAGCACGTTCACATTATCTCCCACCCAGTCTTCTGCAGAAAGCGCACAGATGGCGCATGAAAACCAAGCCCATCAGTCTGTCACATCACCCCCATGCATATCAGGGAAACTGTCTGAGCCTCAAGTTATGCAGCAGTCTCTTATTCTGTTTGAAGACTCTGCTGCCAGGGTTTCCCAAGGGCATCCATCTATCTCTTCACCAGGGGTGGAAGAGATAGAATGCACTAACGCACAACCACTTATGTTTCCTGATGATGAGGACATGGGAATACCACCTCAGCACGTCTCTGATGATGACGAAACACAGGTGCCAACTGCTGCGTCTTTCTGCAGTGTGCAGACTGAACAGGAGGTCAGGGATCAAGACTGGGTGGAAGACTATGCAGGGGACGATGAGGTCCTAGACCCCACATGGAATGAAGGTCGTGCCACTGACTTTCACAGTTCAGAGGAAGAGGCAGTGGTGAGACCGAGCCAACAGCGTAGCAAAAGAGGGAGCAGTGGGCAAAATTAGAACACCCGCCGCCAAGAGACTCCGCCTGCTACTGACCGCCGCCATCTGGGACCGAGCACCCCAAAGGCAGCTTCAAGGAGTTCCCTGGCATGGCACTTCTTCAAACAATGTGCTGACGACAAAACCCGAGTGGTTTGCACGCTGTGCCATCAGAGCCTGAAGCGAGGCATTAACGTTCTGAACCTTAGCACAACCTGCATGACCAGGCACCTGCATGCAAAGCATGAACTGCAGTGGAGTAAACACCTTAAAACAAGGAAGTCACTCAGGCTCCCCCTGCTGCCTCTTCTGCTGCTGCCGCCTCGGCCTCTTCTGCTGCTGCCTCGGCCTCTTCTGCTGCTGCTGCCGCCGCCTCGGCCTCTTCCTCTGCCTCTGGAGTAACGTTGGCACCTGCCGCCCAGCAAACATGGGATGTACCACCAACACTTCCACCTGCGTCACCAAGCATCTCAACCATGTCACACGGCAGCGTTCAGCTCTCCATCTCACAAACATTTGAGAGAAAGCGTAAATTCCCACCTAGCCACCCTCGATCCCTGGCCCTGAATGCCAGCATTTCTAAACTACTGGCCTATGAAATGCTGTCATTTAGGCTGGTGGACACACACAGCTTCAAACAGCTCATGTCACTTGCTGTCCCACAGTATGTTGTTCCCAGCCGCCACTACTTCTCCAAGAGAGCCGTGCCTTCCCTGCACAAACAAGTGTCCGATAAAATCAAGTTTGCACTGCGCAACGCCATCTGTGGCAAGGTCCACCTAACCACAGATACGTGGACCAGTAAGCACGGCCAGGGACGCTGTATCTCCCTAACTGCACACTGGGTAAATGTAGTGGCGGCTGGGCCCCAGGCGGAGAGCTGTTTGGCGCATGTCCTTCCTCCTCCTACTCAGCTTCCTCCTCCTCTTCTTCCACCTGCTCATCCAGTCAGCCACACACCTTCACCACCAACTTCAGCACAGCCCGGGGTAAACGTCAGCAGGCCATTCTGAAACTCATATGTTTGGGGGACAGGCCCCACACCGAACAGGAGTTGTGGCGGGGTATAGAACAACAGACCGACGAGTGGTTGCTGCCGGTGAGCCTCAAGCCCGGCCTGGTGGTGTGCGATAATGGGCGAAATCTCGTTGCAGCTCTGGGACTAGCCGGTTTGACGCACATTCCTTGCCTGGCGCATGTGCTGAATTTGGTGGTGCAGAAGTTCATTCGCAACTACCCCGACATGTCAGAGCTGCTGCATAAAGTGCGGGCCATCTGTTCGCGCTTCCGGCGTTCACACCCTGCCGCTGCTCGCCTGTCTGCGCTACAGCGTAACTTCGGCCTTCCCGCTCACCGCCTCATATGCGACGTACCCACCAGGTGGAACTCCACCTTGCATATGCTGGACAGACTGTGCGAGCAGCAGCAGGCCATAGTGGAGTTTCAGCTGCAGCACGCACGGGTCAGTCGCACTGTGGATCAGACACACTTCACCACCAATGACTGGGCCTCCATGCGAGACCTGTGTGCCCTGTTGCGCTGTTTCGAGTACTCCACCAACATGGCCAGTGGCGATGACGCCGTTATCAGCGTTACAATACCACTTCTATGTCTCCTTGAGAAAACACTTAGGGCGATGATGGAAGAGCAGGTGGCCCAGGAGGAAGAGGGGTCATTTTTAGCACTTTCAGGCCAGTCTCTTCGAAGTGACTCAGAGGGAGGTTTTTTGCAACACCAGAGGCCAGGTACAAATGTGGCCAGACAGGGCCCACTACTGGAGGACGAGGATGAGGTGGATGAGGATGAAGCATGTTCACAGCGGGGTGGCACCCAAAGCAGCTCGGGCCCATCACTGGTGCGTGGCTGGGGGGAAACACAGGACGATGACGATACGCCTCCCACAGAGGACAGCTTGTCCTTACCTCTGGGCAGCCTGGCACACATAGTAACATAGTAACATAGTAACATAGTTCATAAGGCCGAAAAAAGACATTTGTCCATCCAGTTCGGCCTGTTATCCTGCAAGTTGATCCAGAGGAAGGCAAAAAACCCTGTGAGGTAGAAGCCAATTTTCTCCACTTTAGGGGAATAAAAATTTCTTCCCGACTCCAATCAGAATAACTCCCTGGATCAACGACCCCTCTCTAGTAGCTATAGCCTGTAATATTATTACGCTCTAGAAACACATCCAGGCCCCTCTTGAATTCCTTTATTGTACTCACCATCACCACCTCCTCAGGCAGAGAGTTCCATAGTCTCACTGCTCTTACCGTAAAGAATCCTCTTCTATGTTTGTGTACAAACCTTCTTTCCTCCAGACGCAGAGGATGTCCCCTCGTCACAGTCACAGTCCTGGGGATAAATAGCTGATGGGATAGATCTCTGTACTGACCCCTGATATATTTATACATATTAATTAGATCTCCCCTCAGTCGTCTTTTTTCTAAAGTGAATAACCCTAATTTTGATAATCTTTCAGGGTACTGTAGTTGCCCCATTCCAGTTATTACTTTAGTTGCCCTCCTCTGAACCCTCTCTAGCTCTGCTATGTCTGCCTTGTTTACAGGAGCCCAGAACTGTACACAGTACTCCATGTGTGGTCTGACTAGCGACTACATGCTGCAGTGCCTGCGCAACTACAGCAGAGTTGCCCACATTTTAACGTGTGCGGACTACTGGGTTGCCACCCTGCTGGATCCCCGGTACAAAGACAATGTGCCCACCTTACTTCCTACACTGGAGCGTGATAGGAAGATGCGCGAGTACAAGCGCACGTTGGTAGACGCGCTACTGAGAGCATTCCCAAATGTCACAGGGGAACCAGTGGAAGCCCAAGGCGAAGGCAGAGGAGGAGCAAGAGGTCGCCAACGCAGCTGTGTCACGGCCAGCTCCTCTGAGGGCAGGGTTAGCATGGCAGAGATGTGGAAAAGTTTTGTCACCACGCCACAGCTAACTGCACCACCACCTGATACGGAACGTGTTAGCAGGAGGCAACATTTCACTAACATGGTGGAACAGTACCTGTGCACACCCCTCCACGTACTGACTGATGGTTCGGCCCCATTCAACTTCTGGGTCTCCAAATTGTCCACGTGGCCAGAGCTAGCCTTTTATGCCTTGGAGGTGCTGGCCTGCCCGGCGGCCAGCGTTTTGTCTGAACGTGTATTCAGGACGGCAGGGGGCGTCATTACAGACAAACGCAGCCGCCTGTCTACAGCCAATGTGGACAAGCTGACGTTCATAAAAATGAACCAGGCATGGATCCCACAGGACCTGTCCATCCCTTGTGCAGATTAGATATTAACTACCTCCCCTTAACAATATATTATTCTACTCCAGGGCACTTCCTCATTCAATACTATTTTTAATTTCATTTTACCATTATATTGCGGGGCAACCCAAAGTTGAATGAACCTCTCCTCTGTCTGGGTGCCGGGGCCTAAATGTGTGACAGTGGCCTGTTCCAGTGGTGGGTGACGTGAAGCCTGATTCTCTGCTATGACATGAAGACAGATTCTGTGCTGACATAAGGCCAGATTCTCTGTTACGTGACCTCTCTCCTCTGTCTGGGTGCCTGGGCCTAAATATGTGACAGTGGCCTGTTCCAGTGGTGGGTGACGTGAAGCCTGATTCTCTGCTATGACATGAAGACAGATTCTGCGCTGACATAAGGCCAGATTCTCTGTTACGGGACCGCTCTCCTCTGTCTGGGTGCTGGGGCCTAAATGTGTGACAGTGGCCTGTTCCAGTGGTGGGTGACGTGAAGCCTGATTCTCTGCTATGACATGAAGACAGATTCTGTGCTGACATAAGGCCAGATTCTCTGTTACGCGACCTCTCTCCTCTGCCTGGGTGCCTGGGCCTAAATATGTGACAGTGGCCTGTTCCAGTGGTGGGTGACGTGAAGCCTGATTCTCTGCTATGACATGAAGACAGATTCTGCGCTGACATAAGGCCAGATTCTCTGTTACGGGACCGCTCTCCTCTGTCTGGGTGCCGGGGCCTAAATGTGTGACAGTGGCCTGTTCCAGTGGTGGGTGACGTGAAGCCTGATTCTCTGCTATGACATGAAGACAGATTCTGTGCTGACATAAGGCCAGATTCTCTGTTACGGGACCGCTCTCCTCTTTCTGGGTGCCGGGGCCTAAATGTGTGACAGTGGCCTGTTCCAGTGGTGGGTGACGTGAAGCCTGATTCTCTGCTATGACATGAAGACAGATTCTGTGCTGACATAAGGTCAGATTCTCTGTTATGGGACCGCTCTCCTCTGTCTGGGTGCCAGGGCCTAAATGTGTGACAGTGGCCTGTTCCAGTGGTGGGTGACGTGAAGCCTGATTCTCTGCTATGACATGAAGACAGATTCTGTGCTGACATAAGGCCAGATTCTCTGTTACGCGACCTCTCTCCTCTGCCTGGGTGCCTGGGCCTAAATATGTGACAGTGGCCTGTTCCAGTGGTGGGTGATGTGAAGCCTGATTCTCTGCTATGACATGAAGACAGATTCTGCGCTGACATAAGGCCAGATTCTCTGTTACGGGACCGCTCTCCTCTGTCTGGGTGTTGGGGCCTAAATGTGTGACAGTGGCCTGTTCCAGTGGTGGGTGACGTGAAGCCTGATTCTCTGCTATGACATGAAGACAGATTCTGCGCTAACATAAGGCCAGATTCTCTGTTACGGGACCGCTCTCCTCTGTCTGGGTGCCGGGGCCTAAATGTGTGACAGTGGCCTGTTCCAGTGGTGGGTGACGTGAAGCCTGATTCTCTGCTATGACATGAAGACAGATTCTGTGCTGACATAAGGCCAGATTCTCTGTTACGGGACCGCTCTCCTCTGTCTGGGTGCCGGGGCCTAAATATGTGACAGTGGCCTGTTCCAGTGGTGGGTGACGTGAAGCCTGATTCTCTGCTATGACATGAAGACTGATTCTGTGCTGACATGAAGCCAGATTCTTTGCTATGGCATGAAGAGACTGATTCTCTGCTGACGTGAAGCCAGATTCTCTGCTATGGGGCCTCTGTCCAATTGATATTGGTTCATTTTTATTTTTTTAATTTTAATTTTAATTTATTTCCCTATCCACATTTGTTTGCAGGGGATTTACCTACATGTTGCTGCCTTTTGCAGCCCTCTAGCTCTTTCCTGGGCTGTTTTACAGCCTTTTTAGTGCCCAAAAGTTTGGGTCCCCATTGACTTCAATGGGGTTCGGGTTCGGGACGAAGTTCGGTTCGGGTTCGGATCCCGAACCCGAACATTTCCGGGAAGTTCGGCCGAACTTCTCGAACCCGAACATCCAGGTGTTCGCTCAACTCTAATTAAGACAGTTGTCCATGCAAAAATCACTCCACTCGAGAATCTGTCTCACTTGCCAATCGATGTTAGGGTTATGTTTGCTTAACCATGGTAAGCCCAACACCAACGGAGCAGGCAGACCCTCCAACACATAACAGGAGATAGATTCCTGATGCAAATCACCCACTCTTAAATGAATGTCATTCACTACCTGCGACAAGCATTTTTGGGCGAGAGTTGCTGAGTCAATTGCAAAGACAGAAATACTATTCTCTAATGCATTAGTAGTCAACCCGTGAATGCGTACAAACTGTCCATCAATCAAGTTAACTCCTGCCCCACTGTCGATAAAAGCTTGGATTTTCACAGTTTTGGACTCTAGCGCCACCTCAGCTGACAGGAGAAAACGGGTACTACCAGTAAAAGACAAAAGTAGGTTTTCTTGCTGCCCGCCCACCCACACTTCCAATAGTAATTTGGGGATTAAACTTTTTTTTTCTTTGGTTTACACCTTGATGCTGCAAGTACGGACAAATATTCACAAAATGTCCCTTCTTGCCAAACCAAAAGCAGACACTCCTTTCACATGACCCAAGCTTTTGCCAGTAGTTCCAGGAGTAGCTCCTCCTAACTGCATAGGCTAATCACAAGGCACAACCACCCGAGTCTCTCCACCATAAGTGTCAATGGAAGCAGTACCCTTATTGGACAGTACGTTCTGAAGGTGAGGACCCCTAGATCTCTCCCTCAGGCGTCTATGAAGACGTACAGCAAGGGACATAGCTGCTTCCAATGACTCCGAATTTTCATGAAAAGCCAATGCGTCCTGCAGTCTCTCAGAGAGACCCTGGCAGAATTGGCTACGGAGAGCAGAATCGTTCCACTCTGTATCCGTAGCCCATCTCCTAAATTCAGAGCAAAAGGTCTCCGCAGAATGGTTTCCCTGCCGCAAACCCCGTAACTTGGTCTCGGCCTGAGAGATCCGATCCGGGTCATCATAGATTAGACCCAAGGCTCTAAAGAATTAATCTACCGACCGGAGGGACGGTGATCCGGTCGGCAGAGAAAAAGCCCAAGATTGTGCGTCCTCTTTAAGTAATGAAATAATCATACCCACACGTTGACACTCATCACCAGAAGAGTATGGACGAAACCTAAAGTATAATTTACATGACTCCCTGAACCGGATGAAATTGTCACTACCCCCGGAAAACCTGTCCGGGAGAGCTACCTTCGGTTCAGGGCAGGCCTGGAACCCACCACCGGAACCAGCAGCCTGTGGGCTCTGAATTTGCAAAACCATCGCACGGAGATCTGCTACCTCCAAAGTCAGATTCTGCATCTGTTCGACCAGTGCAGTCATAGCATCCATAGCTGCACAGATCAGAACAAAAAATGGCGGTATTGGCTCTGGATAATGTCACGGATGTATTAGGAGAGAACACCAAAAGACAACAAGACGGAAGGGAAAAGACACTAGGCCTCACCGCTAGGGAAGGAAAAGGGTCACCACCTATGAAACCCTGCTCCTGGCCCTAACTCCTATCCGTATGGGCACCTCTCGATGGTAGAGATGCCCATACACAGGAACCTAGAAAACCCTGGTGGCCCTCAGATGCCCTAGACTTATGACAGGGCAGAGACAACCCGCTCCTTCCCTGGTAAAGGAACCAGCGTCTCACTGAGGCCTAGTAAACAACAGAGGGGGGGAGGAATACAAAACACAACAAGCAGAACACTTAACTTCTAAGGATGATGGATGATGGATGATCAGGACTTCAACTAGAACCACACTCCATCTCTTCCAACACCAAATGAAGCTATCCAGAGCAAGGAGTGATGGGTGGAGTCCAACTAAATAGGGGAAGGTAAAGGTCACATGATCCACACCTGAACAGGAGGTGTGGATATACAAGCAACACACAGACAAAGTGAAACCAAAAGATGCTGTCAGATCACTAATGAGCAGATAATCTTTCAGATCTTCTCAAACCTGTCACCGGTGTGACAGAAAGTCACTGTTTAAGAGGTGGTCACTGTGAAAGTCACTGTTAAAGGGGCGATCACTGTGAAAGTCACTGTTAAAGGGATGGGCACTGTGGAGGTCAATATTAAAGGGGCGGCCACTGTGGAGGTCAATGTTAACCCCTTAAGGACTCAGCCCTATTTCACCTTAAGGACTTGGTCATTTTTTGCAAATCTGACCAGTGTCACTTTAAGTGCTGATAACTTTAAAACACTTTTACTTACCCAGGCCGTTCTGAGAATGTTTTTTCATCACATATTGTAATTCATGACACTGCTAAAATTGGGTCAAAAAAGAAATTTTTTTTGCATAAAAAATACCAAATTTACCAAAAATTTGGAAAAATTTGCAAATTTCCAAGTTTCAATTTCTTTACTTCTATAATACATAGTAATACCTCCAGAAATAGTTATTACTTTACATTCCCCATATGTCTACTTCATGTTTGGATCATTTTGGGAATGATATTTTATTTTTGGGGGATGTTACAAGGCTTAGAAGTTTAGAAGCAAATCTTGAAATTTTTCAGAAGTTTTCAAAAACCAAATTTTTAGGGACCAGTTCAGGTCTGAAGTCACTTTGCGAGGCTTACATAATAGAAACCACCCATTCTATAAACTACACCCCTCAAGGTATTCAAAACTGATTTTACAAACTTTGTTAACCCTTTAGGTGTTCCACAAGAATTAATGGAAAATAGAGATACAATTTCAAAATTTCACTTTTTTGTCAGATTTTCCATTTTAATAATTTATTTCCAGTTACAAAGCAAGGGTTAACAGCCAAACCAAACTCAATATTTATGGCCCTGATTCTATAGTTTACAGAAACACCCCATATGTGGTCGTAAACCGCTGTACAGGCACACGGCAGGGCGCAGAAGGAAAGGAATGCCATATGGTTTTTGGAAGGCAGATTTCGCTGGACTGTTTTTTTTGACACCCATGTCCCATTTGAAGCCCCCTGATGCAACCCTGGAGTAGAAACTCCATAAAAGTGACACCATCTAAGAAACTACACCCCTCAAGGTATTCAAAACAGATTTTAAAAACGTTATTAACCCTTTAGGTGTTCCGCAAGAGTTATTGGCAAATGGAGATGAAATTTCAGAATTTCAATTTTTTGGCAAATTTTCCATTTTAATCAATTTTTCCCAGTAACAAAGCAAGGGTTAACAGCCAAACAAAACTCATTATTTATGGCCCTGATTCTGTAGTTTACAGAAACACCCCATATGTGGTCGTAAACAGCTGTACGGGCACACGGCAGGGCGCAGAAGGAAAGGAATGCCATACGGTTTTTGGAAGGCAGATTTTGCTGGACTGTTTTTTTTGACACCATGTCCCATTTGAAGCCTCCCTGATGCACCCCTAGAGTAGAAACTCCAAAAAAGTGGCCCCATTTTAGAAACTACGGGATAGGGTGGCAGTATTGCTGGCACTAGTTTAGGGTACATATGATTTTTGGTTGCTCTATATTACACTTTTTGTGAGGCAGGATAACAAGAAATAGCTGTTTTGGCAACATTTTTATTTTTTGTTATTTACTACATTCATCTGACAGGTTAGATCATGTGATATTTTTATAGACCAGGTTGTCACGGATGCGGCGATACCTAATATGTATACTTTTTTTTATTTATGTAAGTTTTGCACAATGATTTGAAGCAAAAAAAATGTTTTAGTGTTTCCATAGTCTGAGAGCCATAATTTTTTCAGTTTTTGGGCGATTACCTTGGGTAGGGTATGATTTTTGCGGTATGAGATGACGGTTCTATTGGCACTATTTTGGGGTGGGTGTGACTTTTTGATCGCTTGCTATTACACTTTTTGTGATGTAAGGTGACAAAAAATGGTTTATTTAGCACAGTTTTTATTTAATTTTTTTTTACGGTGTTCATCTGAGGGGTTAGGTCATGTGATATTTTTATAGAGTTGGTCGATTCGGACGTGGCGATACCGAATATGTATACTTTTTTTTATTTATGTACGTTTTACACAATAATATAATTTTTGAAACAAAACAAAAATCTTTTTTTAGTGTCTCCATATTCTGAGAGCCATAGTTTTTGCAGTTTTTGGGCGATTATCTTAGGTAGGGTCTCATTATCTGCGGGATGAGATGACGGTTTGATTGGCACTATTTTGGGGTGCCTATGACTTTTGATCGCTTGCTATTACACTTTTTGTGATGTAAGGTGACAAAAAAATGGTTTATTTAGCACAGTTTTTATTTTAAATTTTTTACGGTGTTCATCTGAGGGGTTAGGTCATGTGATATTTTTATAGAGCTGGTCGATATGGACGCGGCGATACCTAATATGTATACTTTTTTTTTATTTATGCAAGTTTTACACAATGATTTCATTTTTGAAGCCAAAAAAATCATGTTTTAGTGTCTCCATATTCTGAGAGCCATAGTTTTTTCAGTTTTTGGGCGATTATCTTAGGTAGAGTCTCATTTTTTGGGGGATGAGAAGATGGTTTGATATGCACTATTTTGGGGTGCATTTGACTTTTGATCGCTTGCTATTACACTTTTTGTGATGTAAGGTGACAAAAAATGGTTTATTTAGCACTTCTTTTTTTTGCGGTGTTCATCTGAGAGATTAGGTCATGTGATATTTTTATAGAGCCGCTCGATACGAACGCGGCGATACCAAATATGTATACTTTTTTTTAATTAATGTAAGTTTTACACAATAACAGCTTTTTTCAAACAAAAAAAATGATGTTTTAGTGTCTCCATATTCTGAGCCATAGTTTTTTTTATTTTTTGGGCGATTGTCTCAAGTAGGGGCTCATTTTTTGCGGGATGAGGTGACGGTTAGATTGGTACTATTTTGGTGGGCAAACGCCTTTTTGATCGCTTGCTTTTTGTGATGTAAGTTGACAAAAAAATGGTTTATTTAGCACAGTTTTTTTTGTTTTTTTTACGGTGTTCATCTGAGGGGTTAGGTCATGTGATATGTTTATAGAGCCGGTCGATACGGACGCGGCGATAACTAATATGTATACTTTTTTTCTTTTCCCTATTTATTACCAGGGGGCTGGATCTCACAGGCTCTTCACCAGAAGGCAGCGCGATGCCTTCCTTAGACATCGCGCTGCCTTCCATGCCATCGGGTCCCCCCCACAGCCGCCGCGCCAGGTAAAAAGCCGCAAACCGCAAGTCTGAATTGACCTGCGGTTTGCGGCAATCGCCGATAAGGGGGGGGTCACATGACCCCCCCCCGGCGTTACGTCCGGTACGTCATGGGTCCTTAAGGACTCGGGAAACTTGCCGTACCGGTATGTCATGCGTCCCTAAGGGGTTAAAGGGGCGGGTACTGTGGAGGTCATTGTTAACCGCCTCCGGACCGCCTAACGCAGGATCGCGTTCCGGAGGCGGCAGCCCTGCGCACAGTCACGCATATATGCGTCTGCTCGCGAGCCGCGAGATTTTCTGTGAACGCGCGCACACAGGCGCGCGCGTTCACAGGATCGGAAGGTAAGCGAGTAGATCTCCAGCCTGCCAGCGGCGATCGTTCGCTGGCAGGCTGGAGATGCGATTTTTTTAACCCCTAACAGGCATATTAGACGCTGTTTTGATAACAGCGTCTAATATACCTGCTACCTGGTCCTCTGGTGGTCCCTTTTGTTTGGATCGACCACCAGAGGACACAGGTAGCTCAGCAATATGTAGCACCAAACACCACTACACTACACCCCCCCTGTCACTTATTGACTCCCTGATCACCCCCCTGTCATTGATCACCCCCTTGTAAGGCTCCATTCAGACGTCCGTATGATTTTTACGGATCCACTGATACATGGATCGGATCCGCAAAACACATACGGACGTCTGAATGGAGCCTTACAGGGGGGTGATCAATGACGGGGTTGATCACCCCATATAGACTCCCTGATCACCCCCCTGTCATTGATCACCCCCCTGTCATTGATCACTCCCCTGTAAGGCTCCATTCAGACGTCCGTATGTTTTTTTACGGATCCACGGATACATGGATCGGATCCGCAAAACACATACGGACATCTGAATGGAGCCTTACAGGGGGGTGATCACCCCATATAGACTCCCTGATGACCCCCCTGTCATTGATCACCCCCCTGTCATTAATCACCCCCCTGTAAGGCTCCATTCAGATGTCCGTATGTTTTTTACGGATCCACGGATACATGGATCGGATCCGCAAAACACATACGGACATCTGAATGGAGCCTTATAGGGGGGTGATCAATGACAGGGGGGTGATCACCCCATATAGACTCCCTGATCACCCCCCTGTCATTGATCACCCCCCTGTAAGGCTGCATTCAGATGTCCGTATGTTTTTTACGGATCCACTGATACATGGATCGGATCCGCAAAACACATACAGACGTCTGAATGGAGCCTTACAGGGGGGTGATCACCCCATATAGACTCCCTGATCACCCCCCTGTCATTAATCACCCCCCTGTAAGGCTCCATTCAGATGTCCGTATGTTTTTTACGGATCCACGGATACATGGATCGGATCCGCAAAACACATACGGACATCTGAATGCAGCCTTACAGGGGGGTGATCAATGACAGGGGGGTGATCACCCCATATAGACTCCCTGATCACCCCCCTGTCATTGATCACCCCCCTGTAAGGCTGCATTCAGATGTCCGTATGTTTTTTACGGATCCACTGATACATGGATCGGATCCGCAAAACACATACAGACGTCTGAATGGAGCCTTACAGGGGGGTGATCACCCCATATAGACTCCCTGATCACCCCCCTGTCATTAATCACCCCCCTGTCAGGCTCCATTCAGATGTCCGTATGATTTTTACGGATCCACTGATACATGGATCGGATCCGTAAAACACATACGGACATCTGAATGGAGCCTTATAGGGGGGTGATCAATGACAGGGGGGTGATCACCCCATATAGACTCCCTGATCACCCCCCTGTCATTGATCACCCCCCTGTAAGGCTCCATTCAGATGTCCGTATGTTTTTTACGGATCCACGGATATATGGATCGGATCCGCAAAACACATACGGACATCTGAATGGAGCCTTATAGGGGGGTGATCAATGACAGGGGGGTGATCACCCCATATAGACTCCCTGATCACCCCCCTGTCATTGATCACCCCCCTGTAAGGCTCCATTCAGATGTCCGTATGTTTTTTACGGATCCACGGATACATGGATCGGATCCGCAAAACACATACGGACATCTGAATGGAGCCTTATAGGGGGGTGATCAATGACAGGGGGGTGATCACCCCATATAGACTCCCTGATCACCCCCCTGTCATTGATCACCCCCCCCTGTAAGGCTCCATTCAGAAATTTTTTTGGCCCAAGTTAGCGGAAATTATTATTTTTTTTCTTACAAAGTCTCATATTCCACTAACTTGTGTCAAAAAATAAAATCTCACATGAACTCACCATACCCCTCACGGAATCCAAATGCGTAAAAATTTTTAGACATTTATATTCCAGACTTCTTCTCACGCTTTAGGGCCCCTAGAATGCCAGGGCAGTATAAATACCCCACATGTGACCCCATTTCGGAAAGAAGACACCCCAAGGTATTCCGTGAGGGGCATATTGAGTCCATGAAAGATTTAAATTTTTGTCCCAAGTTAGCGGAAAGAGAGACTTTGTGAGGAAAAAAAAAAAAATCAATTTGTGCCAAAAAAAAAATATTCTATGAACTCGCCATGCCTCTCATTGAATACCTTGGGGTGTCTTCTTTCTAAGATGGGGTCACATGTGGGGTATTTATACTGCCCTGGCATTTTAGGGGCCCTAAAGCGTGAGAAGAAGTCTGGGATCCAAATGTCTAAAAATGCCTTCATAAAAGGAATGTGGGCCCCTTTGCGCATCTAGGCTGCAAAAAAGTGTCACACATCTGGTATCTCCATACTCAGGAGAAGTTGGGCAATGTGTTTTGGGGTGTCATTTTACATTTACCCATGCTGGGTGAGATAAATATCTTGGTCAAATGCCAACTTTGTATAAAAAATGGGAAAAGTTGTCTTTTGCCGAGATATTTCTCTCACCCAGCATGAGTATATGTAAAAATACACCCCAAAACACATTGCCCAACTTCTCCTGAATACGGCGATACCACATGTGTGACACTTTTTTGCAGCCTAGGTGGGCAAAGGGGCCCACATTCCGAAGAGCAGCTTTAGGATTTCACAGGTCATTTACCTACTTACCACACATTAGGGCCCCTAGAATGCCAGGGCAGTATAACTACCCCACAAGTGACCCCATTTTGGAAAGAAGACACCCCAAGGTATTCCGTGAGGGGCATGGCGAGTTCCTAGAATTTTTAATTTTTTGTCACAAGTTAGCAGAAAATTATGATTTTTTTTTTTTTCTTACAAAGTCTCATATTCCACTAACTTGTGACAAAAAATAAAAACTTCCATGAACTCACTATGCCCATCACAAAATACCTTGGGGTGTCTTCTTTCCAAAATGGGGTCACTTGTGGGGTAGTTATACTGCCCTGGCATTTTAGGGGCCCGAATGCGTGAGAAGTGGTTTGAAATCAAAATCTGTAAAAAATGGCCGGTGAAATCCGAAAGGTGCTCTTTGGAATGTGGGCCCCTTTGCCCACCTAGGCTGCAAAAAAGTGTCACACATCTGGTATCACCGTACTCAGGAGAAGTTGGGCAATGTGTTTTGGGGTGTCTTTTTACATATACCCATGCTGGGTGAGAGAAATATCTTGGCAAAAGACAACTTTTCCCATTTTTTTTATACAAAGTTGGCATTTGACCGAGATATTTATCTCACCCAGCATGGGTATATGTAAAATGACACCCCAAAACACATTGCCCAACTTCTTCTGAGTACGGCGATACCAGATGTGTGACACTTTTTTGCAGCCTAGATGCGCAAAGGGGCCCACATTCCTTTTAGGAGGGCATTTTTAGACATTTGGATCCCAGACTTCTTCTCACGCATTAGGGCCCCTAAAATGCCAGGGCAGTATAAATTCCCAACATGTGACCCCATTTCGGAAAGAAGACACCCCAAGGTATTCCGTGAGGGGCATATTGAGTCTATGAAAGATTGAAATTTTTGTCCCAAGTTAGCGGAAAGGGAGACTTTGTGAGAATAAAAAATAAAAAATCTATTTCCGCTAACTTGTGCCAAAAAAAAAATTATTCTATGAACTCGCCATGCCCCTCATTGAATACCTTGGGGTGTCTTCTTTCCAAAATGGGGTCATATGTGGGGTATTTATACTGCCCTGGCATTTTAGGGGCCCTAAAGCGTGAGAAGAAGTCTGGGATCCAAATGTCTAAAAATGTCCTCATAAAAGGAATGTGGGCCCCTTTGCACATCTAGGCTGCAAAAAAGTGTCACACATGTGGTATCGCCGTACTCAGGAGAAGTTGGGCAATGTGTTTTGGGGTGTCATTTTACATATACCCATGCTGGGTGAGATAAATATCTTGGTCAAATGCCAACTTTGTATAAAAAAATGGTAAAAGTTGTCTTTTGCCAAGATATTTCTCTCACCCAGCATGGGTATATGTAAAATGACACCCCAAAACACATTGCCCAACTTCTCCTGAGTACGGCAATACCACATGTGTGACACTTTTTTGCAGCCTAGGTGGGCAAAGGGGCCCACATTCCAAAGAGCACCTTTCGGATTTCACCGGCCATTTTTTACAGATTTTGATTTCAAACTACTATGCACGCATTTGGGCCCCTAAAATGCCAGGGCAGTATAACTACCCACAAGTGACCCCATTTTGGAAAGAAGACACACCAAGGTATTTCATGATGGGCATAGTGAGTTCATGGAAGTTTTTATTTTTTGTCACAAGTTAGTGGAATATGAAACTTTGTAAGAAAAAAAAAAAAAAAAAAAAATCATCATTTTCCGCTAACTTGTGACAAAAAATAAAAAGTTCTATGAACTCACTATGCCCATCAGCGAATACCTTAGGGCAGGGCTGGCCAACCTGCGGCTCTCCAGCTGTTGTAAAACTACAATTCCCACCATGCCATGCTGTAGACTGATAGCTGTAGGCTGTCTGGGCATGCTGGGAGTTGTAGTTTTGCAACAGCTGGAGAGCCGCAGGTTGGCCAGCCCTGCCTTAGGGTGTCTACTTTCCCGAAATGGAGTCATTTGTGGGGTGTTTTTACTGTCTGGCCATTGTAGAACCTCAGGAAACATGACAGGTGCTCAGAAAGTCAGAGCTGCTTCAAAAAGCGGAAATTCACATTTTTGTACCATAGTTTGTAAACGCTATAACTTTTACCCAAACCATTTTTTTTTTACCCAAACATTATTTTTTTTTATCAAAGACATGTAGAACAATAAATTTAGAAAAAAATTTATATATGGATGTCGTTTTTTTTGCAAAATTTTACAACTGAAAGTGAAAAATTTCATTTTTTTGCAAAAAAATCATTAAATTTCGATTAATAACAAAAAAAATTAAAAATGTCAGCAGCAATGAAATACCACCAAATGAAAGCTCTATTAGTGAGAAGAAAAGAAGGTAAAATTTATTTGGGTGGTAAGTTGCATGACCGAGCAATAAACGGTGAAAGTAGTGTAGGTCAGAAGTGTAAAAAGTGGCCTGGTCATTAAGGGTGTTTAAGCTAGGGGGGCTGAGGTGGTTAAAGGGGTGGGTACTGTAGAGGTCACTGTTATTGGGGAAACTGTCAATATCTTTTACGACACACGGAAACATACAATAAAATAGATTAAATATACCTGTGCAAAGCTATATATATATATATATATATATATATATATATACATATACATATACATATACACTCACCTAAAGAATTATTAGGAACACCATACTAATACTAATACGGTGTTGGACCCCCTTTTGCCTTCAGAACTGCCTTAATTCTACGTGGCATTGATTCAACAAGGTGCTGATAGCATTGTTTAGAAATGTTGGCCCATATTGATAGGATAGCATCTTGCAGTTGATGGAGATTTGAGGGATGCACATCCAGGGCACGAAGCTCCCGTTCCACCACATCCCAAAGATGCTCTATTGTGTTGAGATCTGGTGACTGTGGGGGCCATTTTAGTACAGTGAACTCATTGTCATGTTCAAGAAACCAATTTGAAATGATTCGAGCTTTGTGACATGGTGCATTATCCTGCTGGAATTAGCCATCAGAAGATGGATACATGTTCTCATTCTGTTTACGCCAAATTCGGACTCTACCATTTGAATGTCTCAACAGAAATCGAGACTCATCAGACCAGGCAACATTTTTCCAGTCTTCAACAGTCCAATTTTGGTGAGCTCGTGCAAATTGTAGCCTTTTTTTCCTATTTGTAGTGGAGATGAGTGGTACCCGGTGGGGTCTTCTGCTGTTGTAGCGCATCCGCCTCAAGGTTGTGCGTGTTGTGGCTTCACAAATGCTTTGCTGCATTCTTCGGTTGTAACGAGTGGTTATTGCAGCCAACGTTGCTCTTCTATCAGCTTGAATCAGTCGGCCCATTCTCCTGTGACCTCTAGCATCCACAAGGCATTTTTGCCCACAGGACTGCCGCATACTGGATGTTTTTCCCTTTTCACACCTAGAAATCGTTGTGCGTTAAAATCCCAGTAACTAAGCAGATTGTGAAATACTCAGACCAGCCCGTCTGGCACCAACAACCATGCCACGCTCAAAATTGCTTAAATCACCTTTCTTTCCCATTCTGACATTCAGTTTGGAGTTAAGGAGATTGTCTTGACCAGGACCACACCCCTAAATGCATTGAAGCAACTGCCATGTGATTGGTTGACTAGATAATTGCATTAATGAGAAATAGAACTGGTGTTCCTAATAATTCTTTAGGTGAGTGTATATATATATATATATATATATATATATATATATATAGATAGATAGATATATAATAATTTCTTATATATGCATTAAGCTAACGTTGTGTATCACATATATCTACAGTGGGATGCGAAAGTTTGGGCAACCTTGTTAATCGTCACGATTTTCCTGTATAAATCGTTGGTTGTTACGATAAAAAATGTCAGTTAAATATATCATATAGGAGACACACACAGTGATATTTGAGAAGTGAAATGAAGTTTATTGGATTTACAGAAAGTGTGCTATAATTGTTTAAACAAAATTAGGCAGGTGCATAAATTTGGGCACTGTTGTCATTTTATTGATTCCAAAACCTTTAGAACAAATTATTGGAACTCAAATTGGCTTGGTAAGCTCAGTGACCCCTGACCTACATACACAGGTGAATCCAATTATGAGAAAGAGTATTTAAGGGGGTCAATTGTAAGTTTCCCTCCTCTTTTAATTTTCTCTGAAGAGCAGCAACATGGGGGTCTCAAAACAACTCTCAAATGACCTGAAGACAAAGATTGTTCACCATCATGGTTTAGGGGAAGGATACAGAAAGCGGTCTCAGAGATTTCAGCTTCTGTTTCCACAGTTAGGAACATATTGAGGAAATGGAAGACCACAGGCTCAGTTCAAGTTAAGGCTCGAAGTGGCAGACCAAGAAAAATCAGGGATAGACAGAAGCGACGAATGGTGAGAACAGCCAGAGTCAACCCACAGACCAGCACCAAAGACCTACAACATCATCTTGCTGCAGGTGGAGTCACTGTGCATCGTTCAACCATTCGGCGCACTTTACACAAGGAGATGCTGTATGCAAGAGTGATGCAGAGGAAGCCTTTTCTCTGCCCACAGCACAAAAAGTGCCGCTTGAGGTGGGCTAAAGCACATTTGGACAAGCTAGCTTCATTTTGGAATAAGGTGCTGTGCACTGATGAAACTAAAATGGAGTTATCTGGCCATAACAAGGGGCGTTATGCATGGAGGAAAAAGAAAACAGCATTCCAAGAAAAACACCTGCTACCTACAGTAATATATGGTGGTGGTTCCATCATGCTGTGGGGCTGGGTGGCCAGTGCAGGGACTGGGAATCTTGTCAAAGTTGAGGGACGCATGGATTCCACTCAGTATCAGCAGATTCTGTAGACCAATGTCCAGGAATCAGTGACAAAGTTGAAGCTGCGCCGGGGCTGGATCTTTCAACAAGACAACGACCCTAAACACTGCTCAAAATCCACTAAGGCATTTATGCAGAGGAACAAGTACAACGTTCTGGAATGGCCATCTCAGTCCCCAGACCTGAATATAATTGAAAATCTGTGGTGTGACTTAAAGAGAGCTGTCCATGCTCGGAAGCCATCAAACCTGAATGAACTAAAGATGTTTTGTAAAGAGGAATGGTCCAAAATACCTTCAACCAGAATCCAGACTCTCATTGGAACCTACAGGAAGCGTTTAGATGCTGTAATTTCTGCAAAAGGAGGATCTACTAAATATTGATTTCATTTCTTTTTTGTGGTGCCCAAATTTATGCACCTGCCTAATTTTGTTTAAACAATTATAGCACACTTTCTGTAAATCCAATAAACTTCATTTCACTTCTCAAATATCACTGTGTGTGTCTCCTATATGATATATTTAACTGACATTTTTTATCATAACAACCAACGATTTATACAGGAAAATCATGACGATTAACAAGGTTGCCCAAACTTTCGCATCCCACTGTATATACTGCTTGATCTCCTTGTAATGGACTGACTGTACTGTATGTATACTTGTGCATTTTATTTCTAAATAAATTCTAAAATCTGAAGATCTTTCAGGCTTTGGAGCTGTCGCTGGGCTACATTGAGTTTCAGCTCCCGCCAAAGAGTTTTGATTGGGTTCAGGTCTGGAAACTGGCTAGGCCACTTCTAGGCCACTCCTTAGTTGCCCTGGCTGTGTGTTTCAGGTCATTGTCATGCTGGAAGACCCAGCCACGACCCATCTTCAATGCTCTTATTGAGGGAAGGAGATTGTTAGCCAAATTCGGTTGAAGGGGTGGATCATGTAATATTTTTATAGTAGAACGGGGGAGCAGGGAAAGGAAAATACAGCGGCACTACCTGCAAACACCTATGTCTTCATGCGTCCGTGTCGAACCCAGGGGAGGCAGCCGTGATAGGAGACCCAGCAGGAGGTGGTGCTCAGCGTATTAAAGCGGTAAATGAATAGAAGTTGAGAAAGAGACGCGGCACTCACCGGACTTCTTGATGCTGGTGGCTGTTTATTTCAGATAAAGCATCATGCGCAGGCAGGGGGGCGGGATGGCCGCTGAAAAACCGCAACATGTATCATGAAGAAAACGCATTATAGCACTACTCCTTTTGCCAATTGAGGAAAAGTTGGAGCAGCAGGTGCTTGCAATCTTGACCCAATTAGAGACAATATAAAGAATGGAGGCTAGGCGGGCAACACTTGACCACTGAGGAAGGGATAGTGTATCATCCCGAAACGCGTCTGATGCAACAAGTGGACGTACCCGCAACAAAGTCCTCCTAAAAACTGTATGGCCATACAGAAAGAATCTTGAAACAAAGTAAAAGAATAAGGAACAAGTATACTTCCTCCAACTCCAGGATTTGAATATATTCGCGGTGGAAGAGCGTGTGAGCTCCCGCGATATTTAAGCTACTCCCACGAGATCCGAATTTTCTTGGTTCGAGGAGTGCAACGAGATACGCCGGCAACAATCTGCGCTCCTCGCCAAGTGATCGGAAGATATGCGAACTATACGTTGGGAAGGAGGTAAGCCAAACATCTATAAAGATTGTCCCTATATATTGGCAAAATGGGAGTCTAAGAAATATAAGGAAAGACTCTATGCGCAGTGCCATACGATTTATCGGGAAATACACGAATGTGTTTTTTGTGACTTTACAATAGGTGTAACGTGTG
This sequence comes from Bufo bufo, assembly GCF_905171765.1. Taxonomy (NCBI): domain Eukaryota; kingdom Metazoa; phylum Chordata; class Amphibia; order Anura; family Bufonidae; genus Bufo; species Bufo bufo. Next base: position 418,554,652 of record NC_053392.1, on the reverse strand, counting down.
CACCCAAAGAGTGACATTCTACCTTCTATCCGTGGACACGGTCACAGAGGAAATTGCTTAAAGTGGTTTTTCAATAGCAAATGTGAAATGGCGGCAGACCAAATATAATATATTAAATATAGTCATTTGCACAGCAAAAAATTTTGTCTGTATTGTATCATATGCTATTTTAGATATTTTTTATTGTTTTAAAGATTTTATGCGTATATGTGCACTTATTGTTGAATACATTTTCTGCATACTTCAATTTGATGCCAAATGCATGAGTGCTCTCCCATTTTTCTATATATTTATCACTTACCATTAGAGGGTTGGGTGTTCCCCTTTTTTGGGCTTGCAGCACCATACCAGAGCTAATCACGAGTGAGACACCTCAGCTTATTGTAATTACTCACCTTCTTTTCACCCAAGTGTGTGAGCTCCTCCAGATTAGACTATGGACATTTGGCATCACATTGAAAGTAAGAAACTAAAAGCGGAAACGTTTAAGTTTGATGATATGCAGGAGGATGTATTAAGTGGCGATAAGGCGATGGCAGATGTTTTTAGAGAATTAGAGGGACTCCTTCAGAAACAACTCAGACAATATTGGGAAATAAGGTCTTTACAACAATACATAGAGCATGGTAAAATTCCTAAAGGCTTAACATTGAATAAAATCCCAGCACAGGATCTTCTCAATGATAAATTTGAGGAAGAATGGAATGGATTACTTTTTTCCCATTCCATCTCACTCATACATCTTGTAATTAAGAGGAGAACAGAGATATTGGAAGTGCTCAATCTAAAAATAGGAAAACTGAAAGACCTCCTTGAAAAGTTTTAAAAAAATAGCGAGTTTGAAATGTGGCAACAAAGACTTTGTAGGGGATCAGATAAAATTGAAACTGAGATAATTAACAAAAAGACTAAAAAAACACCAAAACACGCAAAGAAACCATCTAAGAGAAAAATCTCAGTAAGAGGTTTCCTTATCACAGAATGAGGTTTCAAAGGGAAAGAAAAAAGAGGGAGAAAAAGTAAAACACAGTCTATCAGACAATTACTCTGTTCCTGTAACCAACAGATATGAAGAATTGTCTGATCTGCATTTTTTAGATCACACCCCAGCACATCACAGGACACGAATAAGACACAGAGAGAGGACATCCCCCAACCACAACACAGATTCACCGACACATCATTACAATTTAAGACCAAAGAATGTTTACCAATATCAGAATACAACGAAAAGACAACGCCACACATCACAGAATCATTATGCACCTCACAAGATGAATCACGGGGAAACACCGAGACACCAATATCCAAGACACAGAGAAGAATTAGAAAGACGAGAAGAAGTAAGAGGAAGAAACACATACCACACGAGACACCGTCAATAATTGACTCTGGATCAATAATTTAAGTTCCATCACCCTGACTAAAGACCAAATCAAGTTGCTAGATAAAGGATTGAAGTTCGCCCCCACTAAAAAGATGGATAAATTCTCAACCTATACAGGGAGTGCAGAATTATTAGGCAAGTTGTATTTTTGAGGATTAATTTTATTATTGAACAACAACCATGTTCTCAATGAACCCAAAAAACTCGTTAATATCAAAGCTGAATATTTTTGGAAGTAGTTTTTAGTTTGTTTTTAGTTTTAGCTATTTTAGGGGGATATCTGTGTGTGCAGGTGACTATTACTGTGCATAATTATTAGGCAACTTAACAAAAAACAAATATATACCCATTTCAATTATTTATTTTTACCAGTGAAACCAATATAACATCTCAACATTCACAAATATACATTTCTGACATTCAAAAACAAAACAAAAACAAATCAGTGACCAATATAGCCACCTTTCTTTGCAAGGACACTCAAAAGCCTGCCATCCATGGATTCTGTCAGTGTTTTGATCTGTTCACCATCAACATTGCGTGCAGCAGCAACCACAGCCTCCCAGACACTGTTCAGAGAGGTGTACTGTTTTCCCTCCTTCTAAATCGCACATTTGATGATGGACCACAGGTTCTCAATGGGGTTCAGATCAGGTGAACAAGGAGGCCATGTCATTAGATTTTCTTCTTTTATACCCTTTCTTGCCAGCCACGCTGTGGAGTACTTGGACGCGTGTGATGGAGCATTGTCCTGCATGAAAATCATGTTTTTCTTGAAGGATGCAGACTTCTTCCTGTACCACTGCTTGAAGAAGGTGTCTTCCAGAAACTGGCAGTAGGACTGGGAGTTGAGCTTGACTCCATCCTCAACCCGAAAAGGCCCCACAAGCTCATCTTTGATGATACCAGCCCAAACCAGTACTCCACCTCCACCTTGCTGGCGTCTGAGTCAGACTGGAGCTCTCTGCCCTTTACCAATCCAGCCACGGGCCCATCCATCTGGCCCATCAAGACTCACTCTCATTTCATCAGTCCATAAAACCTTAGAAAAATCAGTCTTGAGATATTTCTTGGCCCAGTCTTGACGTTTCAGCTTGTGTGTCTTGTTCAGTGGTGGTCGTCTTTCAGCCTTTCTTACCTTGGCCATGTCTCTGAGTATTGCACACCTTGTGCTTTTGGGCACTCCAGTGATGTTGCAGCTCTGAAATATGGCCAAACTGGTGGCAAGTGGCATCTTGGCAGCTGCACGCTTGACTTTTCTCAGTTCATGGGCAGTTATTTTGCGCCTTGGTTTTTCCACACGCTTCTTGCGACCCTGTTGACTATTTTGAATGAAACGCTTGATTGTTCAATGATCACGCTTCAGAAGCTTTGCAATTTTAAGAGTGCTGCATCCTGCTGCAAGATATCTCACTATTTTTGACTTTTCTGAGCCTGTCAAGTCCTTCTTTTGACCCATTTTGCCAAAGGAAAGGAAGTTGCCTAATAATTATGCACACCTAATATAGGGTGTTGATGTCATTAGACCACACCTCTTCTCATTACAGAGATGCACATCACCTAATATGCTTAATTGGTAGTAGGCTTTCGAGCCTATACAGCTTGGAGTAAGACAACATGCATAAAGAGGATGATGTGGTCAAAATACTCATTTGCCTAATAATTCTGCACGCAGTGTATAGGAATACAAAAACTGCTAAGAAATATCTGTCTAAAAATTTTTTTCATAAAGAATCCGGTAATAAGGAATGAGAGAGAGGTGACTCAAAAAATTAGGAAAAATCTAAAGAAAAACTTATTAAAAAATAAGTTGAGTATGTTTCCAAGAAGTGAAATCAGTAAAGAAATAGGAACCTTTCAAAAGTGTGTAGAGGAGGATATACACAAAATAAAAGCCAGACCTGGAGGTACAAACAATTTAACAAAAAGTGAGTTTGAGGCGGTGAAACAACTGCAGAAGAAGGAGTCCATTACCATACGCCATGCGGACAAGGGAGGTGCGGTGGTAGTCATGGACACCATTGATTATAATAAGGAATGCTTACGACAGCTCCTAGATGAGGAGACTTATCATAAATTGAGAGGAGATCCCCTCGAGAGATTTGGGTTGGAACTCAAGAAATACAGCTTGAAAGGGTTGTAAAATGGGATAATATCAAGACAGGAATTTGACTTTATTTTGGGCACGCAGAGAAGGTTGCCATGCTTCTACTGCTTGCCCAAAGTCCACAAAAATTTGAGCAATCCTCCTGGACGTCCAATTGTTTCAGGGATTGATCCATTACGTCCAACCTGTCTAAATATATAGATGTCCAATTACAACCGGTGGTTAAAAAAACCACCTCCTTTATTAAGGATACGACCCACATTATACAGATCCTTGAGAATTTAGATGTACAACCTGAATGGATCATGGGTACACTTGACATTCAATTGTTATATACTGTGATTGATCATTGTCAAGGAGTAAATGCTGTTAAACAACAACTAGAAAGAGAAGGGTCATTTGGAATAACCAAGAAAGACGTTATAACAGAAGGGATCGAGTATATCTTGAGTCACAACAATTTTTTCTTTGAGGGGAGTTACTTCCTTCAGAAACGGGGCACCGCCATGGGGACCAGATTCGCCCCCAGTTACGCAAATTTATTCTTGGCTGAATGGGAACACAATTATATTGGGCCGAGACTGGGGGCGGATCTGGCCCTATGGCGACGCTATATTGATGATGTCATCTTCATTTGGAAACAAGGTAGAGAAGGGTTAGAGGCATTCCTAAAAGAAATTAATAACAACAAACTGAACCTGGTCTTTACCTCCAGCACACAAGAAAGGACCGAATTCTTAGATTTAGTGATCACGAAACACGAGAATAAATATATATGTGAGACATTCCGTAAACCTGCAACTAGAAATAGTTATATTGAGTTTTCCAGTTGTCATCTGCCAAGATGGCTGATCAATATTCCCTCTGGTCAGTTCCGCAGAATCAAGCGGAACTGCACAGAGGGACATACATTCGAGAAAGAAGCCAATGAAATGAAGAAACAATTTATGGAAAAGGAATATCCCGAGAAAATACTTAGCCAAATTAGGATGTTAGAAAGAAGGGAGTTCTTTGAGAAAAAAGAAGAAAAAAATGAAAATGAACAGTTGACTAAAGAAAACAATATAAGAGTTATCCTTCCATTCAATGAGAGCTATTGGAAGATCCAGAAAATTATCAGAACCCACTGGCATCATGTATTGAGTGATAAAACTATAGGACATTTGCTCCCAACTGTTCCATCAATCACTTTTACCAAAGCACCCAATCTGGGCATTAAAGTGACTCCCACTGTAAAACCATGGAAACAAAACAAGATGAGTTTTTCGGGTACTTGGCCAAATTTGAAGGGCTTTTATAAGTGTGGGAGATGCACTGGCTGTAGACTCAATAACAAAACTCGTCAGAGAACCACTGTCTCTTCAACCCAAAACGATTTTGAGTGGGTGATAGAGGATTGTCTTACATGCGATTCCTCCGGTGTTATCTACCTTCTCCAATGCCCGTGCAATAGACAATACATAGGGCATACAAAAAGACCACTAAAGAAGAGAGTGGCAGAGCATATCGCTAATATAAAGAAAGGATATGACAAACACTCCCTATCAAAACACTATAAAGATGTACACAAACAGGATCCATCAAGTTTAGTTGTCGTGGCATTGGAGAAGGTGGAAAAACACTGGAGAGGGGGTGACTACATTAAACAAATGTCTAGGATAGAATCCCGACGTATTTATGAATTTGGGTCCTTGTTACCAAAAGGACTAAACTCCGATTTAGAGATTTTTGGATTTCTATAGGCTGGGTGTCTCGTCACCGATGGGACGTCGCATGCCAGGCCGTTTATCGGCGCTGCGACGTCTCCTTGGTTTCGAGATACCAATCCGTGTTCATCTATTCATTCCCTCACTCATCACATATATATTTCTATATCTATATACTTTTATATCTGTATATTTGTATATGTATATCGTTGAATTTTTATACTACAACAATATATGTAATATAGCAGCTGCTTATGTTTATATATAGTATCAAAAGTAAAGTATAATTATATCGTGGCTCACCCTTATCTGTTAGCGTGGTTAAGGTGCTCTGTTTTTTGGATGTCTCACCCGTTCATCCAATGTAACAAATGTACTTCAAATGCAAAAATAAAAATAAAAACAGGCACTCACCAGCTGGTATGTCTATAGTAGAATGTTTATATAAAATATCACATAAAATATCACATAAAATATAAAATACAAAATAAAATGCAATGTATCATAATATGCACTAGGGTTGGCACATATATTATATCACATCCGCTCTGTTGCGCAGAATACAAATATTATAGCGATATATTTCAGAAGAGTTGCTTCAATATGATGGATTAATAAAAGAAAAAGAAAAAAAGTGATACTATGTATGATAAATAAGATCAAAAATCTGTGACAGAAATGTCCCGTATAAGGATTAATACCTGTGAATGAAGGGTTATTCAAAAGTGAAAAAAACTGCTGAATGAGCAGCTGTAAAGAACTTGCATGTGTCTTCTTAGGTGATAATTGTGTCCATATAGATTGATGTAGCAACTAATGTAGCGCTAATATAGAGATGTGAACCATCCGGTTTCACCAGCATACAAAGTCCGCACTCAGGGTTCAGTATATATTGAAGTAGACGGGTTTTATGAATGGGGCGTCCCCCTATCCGTGAACCCTCTTACCTTGCCCTTTTAGAATGCCAGTGTGATTTATGCTGCCAATGGTCGCTGGATCCTTTATGTCACGATGTGGGATCCGGTACTTTAAATTCACTGCTTACTGCCCTCCGGTCTCGGCGTTCCACGTGATGTCTTTGCGTGTCGCCTTCCAGGAAGTAATGTGCAGGGATCGCGTAGTCTCGCGATAAGTCTAACCAGTTTCGCTTTCACTGGTATCCAGATCACCAACAATGTGCTTGTATTGACCAACGATGTATAGGTCTCTTTCCTCGGGTTAGGGTGGGTAATTTGTAGCTTGCAGGACCAGCCAGACGCGTTTCGAGGGGTCTCCCTCTTCCTCAGTGGCTATATTGCAAGTGCTACTACCCTCTTCTTTATATGCTCCAGTGTTCACAAACCCCAGCCTACACCCAGCATGAATGAATTATCCTCTAATTGGGCAATTTGCCTTATCCTCAGTGCATAGTGTTACATATATATCTCTATAGACAGTTTTACTTTTATTACAACTTATATTCTTAATAAAGTTAAAATAATGCATTAAAATATTTGATTTAAGGCACAAAAAGTCAGTATTCCTTATTTTCAGACAACCTTTATTTTTATATATAAAAAAAAAACGCATCTAACTCCAAAAAACGCATATGCGTTTTTATTTTTATTTTTTTTTCTTTCCTTTTTTTTCCCTTTTTCTATTGCAGATTCCACTTTCTCATGTCTATTTCTGTTATCCCTCATCACTTGGGAACAAAATTCATCAATCTTAAAGGATATTGTTGAATAATTCAATTTTTGTTCTTATTATTTTTATTTTTATTTTATTTTTATGGGATATTTGCCTCTTCTATCCATTAAGTTATTCGGTATTCTGGAGTATTAGGAGATATTGAGACATCCAAAAAACAGAGCACCTTAACCACGCTAACAGATAAGGGTGAGCCACGATATAATTATACTTTACTTTTGATACTATATTCGCCTATATATCAGTGTGCCCCCCATTGTCTGCTAGTATGGACATCTGGCAGTTTATAGAGAACCAAAATGTCAGGTTGGAAACTTTTTCTTTTGAGGAGACCAATATACATAACTCAAATGGATCTATGGAGCAATCCATAGCGGAGTCTTTTAGAGAGCTGGAAACCTTATTGATTAGGCAACTAAAGCAAAAGTGGGAGATTAAATCCCTAGGGAAACATCTAGAATTGGGTATAATACCCAAAGGATTACAGCTCTCTAAGAACCCAGCTATGGATTTGATAACTGATTCCTTCAAAGAAGAATGGGATAACCTATTGGTGAAACAATCCATAGCATTAGTGGAATTAATTATCAAAAGGAGGAAACAAATTTTAGAAGAAACAGCAGAAAAAATCCTAAAAATTAAAGAAACAATACAGAAATTGCCCATGAGTGAAGAAATCACTAATTGGCAACAAAGAATCGGCAAAAATTTAGGATCAATAGAACAGGAGATAATTAATAAAAAAAGTAAAAAATTGAAAAAAACCACCAGAGGAGAATTGGATAAATACATACCAGCTGAAAATCACTACACACCGAATATAAATATAGGGATGAATGCAGAACATACGAGAGAAGATAGACAACATATAGAATATGAAATCCCGGTGAGAAATAGGTATGAACCAATTACAAATAACCATTTTTTAGATGGGACCCCTCCACACCACAAAACGAAAGCACGTCAAACGAGACACACAACACCAGAACGAGCGAAATCCCCCCCAAAAACGGACCATTTTCAGGAAACTGGTCATCAATACAACCTGAGATACAGAGACCAATATCAAACTCAATACAATCCCAGGGAGGGGGAGTATCAGGGGAGGAGAGAAAAACATATCCCAAACCGGTACCAATATCACTACGATCAAAGGGGACAAGGAGGGGAAAGAGAAAAGGGAAGAAGGAATCACAGATAATAAAACTCCAGAAGGAAAGAGATTCAATTATTAACCTTAGTCAGACAACGCTTACCCCAACTCAGATTCAATTGTTGAATAAGGGACTTAAATTTGCCCCTAAAGCACAAGCTAACAAATTTGATATCTATATTGGAATAGAAAAATTTGTTAGAAAATTGTGCCTAAGGAAACACTTTATGAGGAACCCCATAATTAGAAATTCTGTGGAGAAGGACACCTTTATACATACAAATCTAAAACCAAAGAGTAAGATGTATCCAAGGCAGCAAATTGGCCATGAAATGGCAGCATTCAAAAAATCTGTAGAAAAAGATATAAGAAAACTAAAAATAAATGGAAGAATTGGAAACAATGTATCAACACAAGAAAAACAGGCCTTAAAACAATTACAAGAGACAGAAAAAATTACTATACGGCCTGCTGACAAGGGAGGAGCCATTGTCATTTTGGAGACACATAAATATGAGACAGAATGTCAAAGACAACTGTCGGATACTGACACATACTCCAAACTGACGAGGGACCCCACAAAAGAATATATGGGGGAGTTGGTGAACTATGCTAGAGATGGTTGGGAAAAGGGAATTTTAAACGAACAGGAGTTTAAATATATTAGTACCACCCAAAGCAGACTACCAGTATTTTACTGTCTCCCCAAAGTCCATAAAGATCTAATGAATCCCCCAGGGAGACCGATCATCTCTGGCATAGGTTCACTAACCTCCAATTTGTCAGAATACATTGACAAACTTCTACAGCCGAGTGTAAAAAAGAATTTTGCATATATTAGAGATACAACTCAAGTTATCAAAATAGTGGAGGAGTTAAAATATGAAACGGACTGGATATTGGGGACTTTGGATGTAAGTTGCCTCTATACAGTTATTAACCATAATCAGGGAATACAAGCATTGAGGAGTCAATTAAAAATACATAGTGATCTCCCTGAGAAACAAATAGACTTCATATCAGAAGGGGTAAAATTTATTCTAACCCACAACTATTTTGCTTATAAACTAGATTATTATCTCCAGACTAGAGGAACTGCCATGGGTACCAGGTTTGCCCCCAGCTATGCAAACTTATTCATGGCGCAGTGGGAATGTGAGGAGATTCTGCCCAGGTTGGGGGCAAGCCTGGTACTCTGGCATAGGTTTATTGATGATATCCTATTTATCTGGAAAGGTACGAGGGATGATCTGAATATATTTCTTTCAGATATTGACACCAATGCATACAATTTAAAATTTTCTGCCAATATAAATATGGAGAGAATAGAATTTTTAGATTTACTAATTAGAGTGCAGAATAACCAGCTAATATGCAGTACATATCAAAAAGAGGTATCTCGAAACAGTTACATACTGTTTTCAAGCTGCCATCTACCAAGATGGTTGCTTGAAGTCCCGATGGGTCAATTTAAACGCATAAAAAGAAACTGTACAGATGTAACTGATTTTGAGAAAGAGGCCGAAATTATGAAGAAACGTTTTCTAGATAAGAATTACCCAAGCAATGTATTGGATAAGGCACTCACAAAAGTTAAAACTATACATAGGGAGACTTTCTTTATGGAAAAAATAAAAGATGTTAGAAAAGAAGAAGAACAAGATCAATTGAGGAGAATAATATTACCCTTCAACAAACAACACAAACAGATAGAAGGAATAGTGAGAAAGCACTGGCATCATCTGTTGAATGACAGACTAATAGGCCCTTTGGTCAGTAATGGTCCTCAAATAACATACACAAGAGCTCAGAATTTATCTTTAAAGGTGGCACCAACAGTTATAGACAAAAAGAACAAATTATCTATGCAAGGTTGGTTGAATTTGAGTGGCTTCTACAAATGTGGGAAATGTGGGATATGCAAACTAACATCGTTTCCTAGAAAGACCACCGAAATTCAATCCCGGGTAAACTCCTTTACATGGAAAATAAGGGAGTTTCTGACCTGTAGCTCTAGCAACATTCTGTATATGATAGAGTGCCAGTGCAAGAAACAATACATTGGGAGGACAAAACGTACACTAAAAAAAAGACTGTCAGAACACATCACAAATATAAAAAAAGGCTATGAAAAGCACTCTCTCTCATTACATTACAAAGAACATCATAATAAAAATCCTGAAGGTATGGTCTTCGTAGCCTTTGAAAAAGTGGATGTGCACTGGAGAGGAGGAGACCATATTGCCAGGATGTCAAGGCAGGAATCTAGACGAATTTTTGATTTTGAAACACTCCTTCCACGAGGACTCAATTCAGACTTTGAGTTGTTCGGTTTCCTGTAGATGTTGGTGGGGGGTGCCCACCTCTGATGGGAAATCCTGAGGTTTGCTGTTTAGCGGCACTGGGATCTCCCCTCGGAGTTCGGCTCCCTCCACATAAACAACTATCAATATCTCCTAATACTCCAGAATACCGAATAACTTAATGGATAGAAGAGGCAAATATCCCATAAAAATAAAATAAAAATAAAAATAATAAGAACAAAAATTGAATTATTCAACAATATCCTTTAAGATTGATGAATTTTGTTCCCAAGTGATGAGGGATAACAGAAATAGACATGAGAAAGTGGAATCTGCAATAGAAAAAGGAAAAAAAAGGAAAGAAAAAAAAAATGCAAAAAACGCATTAAAAACGCATATGCGTTCTTTGGAGTTAGATGCGTTTTTTTTTTTTTTTTTTTTTTTTTTTTTTTTTGATACGATTGGAGGAACCCTATATATGGGAACATTATACAATATGAATATGAAATTTTAAATAACAGGAAGATTTTAAAACAATAAGAAAACATATAAAAATATATATATACATATATATAAAAATAAAGGTTGTCTGAAAATAAGGAATACTGACTTTTTGTGCCTTAAATCAAATATTTTAATGCATTATTTTAACTTTATTAAGAATATAAGTTGTAATAAAAGTAAAACTGTCTATAGAGATATATATGTAACACTATGCACTGAGGATAAGGCAAATTGCCCAATTAGAGGATAATTCATTCATGCTGGGTGTAGGGTGGGGTTTGTGAACACTGGAGCATATAAAGAAGAGGGTAGTAGCACTTGCAATATAGCCACTGAGGAAGAGGGAGACCCCTCGAAACGCGTCTGGCTGGTCCTGCAAGCTACAAATTACCCACCCTAACCCGAGGAAAGAGACCTATACATCGTTGGTCAATACAAGCACATTGTTGGTGATCTGGATACCAGTGAAAGCGAAACTGGTTAGACTTATCGCGAGACTACGCGATCCCTGCACATTACTTCCTGGAAGGCGACACGCAAAGACATCACGTGGAACGCCGAGACCGGAGGGCAGTAAGCAGTGAATTTAAAGTACCGGATCCCACATCGTGACATAAAGGATCCAGCGACCATTGGCAGCATAAATCACACTGGCATTCTAAAAGGGCAAGGTAAGAGGGTTCGCGGATAGGGGGACGCCCCATTCATAAAACCCGTCTACTTCAATATATACTGAACCCTGAGTGCGGACTTTGTATGCTGGTGAAACCGGATGGTTCACATCTCTATATTAGCGCTACATTAGTTGCTACATCAATCTATATGGACACAATTATCACCTAAGAAGACACATGCAAGTTCTTTACAGCTGCTCATTCAGCAGTTTTTTTCACTTTTGAATAACCCTTCATTCACAGGTATTAATCCTTATACGGGACATTTCTGTCACAGATTTTTGATCTTATTTATCATACATAGTATCACTTTTTTTCTTTTTCTTTTATTAATCCATCATATTGAAGCAACTCTTCTGAAATATATCGCTATAATATTTGTATTCTGCGCAACAGAGCGGATGTGATATAATATATGTGCCAACCCTAGTGCATATTATGATACATTGTATTTTATATTTTATGTGATATTTTATGTGATATTTTATATAAACATTCTACTATAGACATACCAGCTGGTGAGTGCCTGTTTTTATTTTTATTTTTTTATGTTTATATATATATGGATATGTATTATGTAAATCCATAGGTATATTATCATTATGAGAAAATCTGTGTTCCTGACTATAAGCAACCATATACACTCACCTAAAGAATTATTAGGAACACCTGTTCTATTTCTCATTAATGCAATTATCTAGTCAACCAATCACATGGCAGTTGCTTCAATGCATTTAGGGGGGTGGTCCTGGTCGAGACAATCTCCTGAACTCCAAACTGAATGTCAGAATGGGAAAGAAAGGTGATTTAAGCTATTTTGAGCGTGGCATGGTTGTTGGTGCCAGACGGGCCGGTCTGAGTATTTCACAATCTGCTCAGTTACAGGTATTTTCACGCACAACCATTTCTAGGGTTTACAAAGAATGGTGTGAAAAGGGAAAAACATCCAGTATGCGGCAGTCCTGTGGGCAAAAATGCCTTGTGGATGCTAGAGGTCAGAGGAGAAGGGGCCAACGGATTCAAGCTGATAGAAGAACAACGTTGACTGAAATAACCACTTGTTACAACCGAGGTATGCAGCAAAGCATTTGTGAAGCCACAACACGCACAACCTTGAGGCGGATGGGCTACAACAGCAGAAGACCCCACCAGGTACCACTCATCTCCACTACAAATAGAAAAAAGAGGCTACAATTTGCACGAGCTCACCAAAATTGGACTGTTGAAGACTGGAAAAATGTTGCCTGGTCTGATGAGTCTCGATTTCTGTTGAGACATTCAAATGGTAGAGTCCGAATTTGGCGTAAACAGAATGAGAACATGTATCCATCCTCTGATGGCTACTTCCAGCAGGATAATGCACCATGTCACAAAGCTCGAATAATTTCAAATTGGTTTCTTGAACATGACAATGAGTTCACTGTACTAAAAGGGCCCCCACAGTCACCAGATCTCAACCCAATAGAGCATCTTTGGGATGTGGTGGAACGGGAGCTTCGTGCCCTGGATGTGCATCCCTCAAATCTCCATCAACTGCAAGATGCTATCCTATCAATATGGGCCAACATTTCTAAACAATGCTATCAGCACCTTGTTGAATCAATGCCACGTAGAATTAAGGCTGTTGTGAAGGCAAAAGGGGGTCCAACACCGTATTAGTATGGTGTTCCTAATAATTCTTTAGGTGAGTGTATATCAATTATATGACATACAGTAGTGTATCACATCAAAGGGAACGTTTAGCCCAAAAAACGCATATATTAAAAAAAAAAACGCAGAAAAACCGCAACATGTATCATGAAGAAAACGCATTATAGCACTACTCCTTTTGCCAATTGAGGAAAAGTTGGAGCAGCAGGTGCTTGCAATCTTGACCCAATTAGAGACAATATAAAGAATGGAGGCTAGGCGGGCATCACTTGACCACTGAGGAAGGGATAGTGTATCATCCCGAAACGCGTCTGGTGGAACAAGTGGACGTACCCGCAACAAAGTCTTCCTGAAAATTGTATGGCCATACAGAAAGAATCTTCAAGAAACAAAGTAAAAGAATAAGGAACAAGTATACTTCCTCCGACTCCAGGATTTGAATATATTTGCGGTTGAAGAGCGTGTGAGCTCCCGCGATATTTGAGCTACTCCCGCGAGATCCGAATTTTCTTGTTTCGAGGAGTGCAACAAGATATGCCGGCAACAATCTGCGCTCGCCAAGTGATCGGAAGATATGCGAACTATACGTTGGGAAGGAGGTAAGCCAAACATCTATAAAGATTGTCCCTATATATTTGCAAAAAGGGAGTCTAAGAAATATAAGGAAAGACTATGCGCAGTGCCATACGATTTATCGGGAAATACACAAATGTGTTTTTTGTGACTTTACAATAGGTGTAACGTATGCACCCAAAGAGTGACATTCTACCTTCTATCCGTGGACACGGTCACAGAGGGAATAGCTTAAAGCGGTTTTTCAATAGCAAATGTGAAATGGCAGCAGACCAAATATAGGTTGCTTAAATATAGTCATTTGCACAGCAAAATTTTTGGTCTGTATTGTATCATATGCTATTTTAAATATTTTTTATTGTTTTAAAGATTTTATGCGTATATGTGCCCTTATTGTTGAATAAATTTTCTGCATACTTCAATTTAATGCCGAATGCATGAGTGCTCGCCCATTTTTCTATATGTTTTTTTAATTTATTTTGGTGTAAAGCAATAAAAGCATTTTTTTTAAAAATCATCTTTTTGTGTCTCAAAATAATATTCTGAAAGCAATGTTTTTTTTGGGGGGGCTCATTTTTTGGTACTATTTTGGGGTACATATGACTATTTGATTACTTGGTATTAAATTTTTTTAGATGTAAGGTGACAAAAAATTGTTGTTTTGGCACAGTTTTTATTTTTTTACAACATTCAAGTGAGCTCATTCTCCCTGGCTAAGAGCGGGGCAATCTGATTGGATGTGCTCACAACCAGGGAGAAGATAACCACTCCCAGGGAAAATACAAGTCTCTGACTAGTATAACCGAGTCGACTCATTATAATATAAGGCGCCAAAATATACGGGGTCAACAGCGGACGAAAGGGGGGTTCTTTAGAAGAAAAAAAAAGTGTCATGGCATCAGTGGGGGCCGCCCTATAAGTTAGGATAATAATTAGACTACAGCTAGCCTGATGAATGGTCCTCTTTAAGTCACGTCCACCAGGGCCGTACACGGGTTAAATTATTATCCGGACACAAGTAAAGAGGCATCCACCAATCACACATAGTGTATACCTGTCTGTACTGGCACTGAGATGCACCACAGCTAATAAGAGGCGAATACCTATTAATAATTGTGGCGCATGTCGGGCCTCCCATGCACCAGAACAGAAATCTACTCCAGTCGAGAGCTGAAGTAGATTTCTAGTGTAGTATGCACCTAGTCCAGCACCACCCACTTTTTGGAAAAGGTGAGCGCTACCATCAGTCCTGTGTCATGCCAACAGTAAAGCATCCTGAGACCATTCATGTGTGGGGTTGCTTCTCATCCAAGGGAGTGGGCTCACTCACAATTTTGCCCCAAAACACAGCCATGAATAAAGAATGGTACCAAAACACCCTCCAACAGCAACTTCTTCCAACAATCCAACAACAGTTTGGTGAAGAACAATGCATTTTCCAGCACGATGGAGCACCGTGCCATAAGGCAAAAGTGATAACTAAGTGGCTCGGGGACCAAAACGTTGACATTTTGGGTCTATGGCCTGGAAACTCCCCAGATATTAATCCCATTGAAAACTTGTGGTCAATCCTCAAGAGGCGGGTGGACAAACAAAAACTCACTAATTCTGACAAACTCCAAGAAGTGATTATGAAAGAATGGGTTGCTATCAGTCAGGAATTGGCCCAGAAGTTGAGAGCATGCCCAGTCGAATTGCAGAGGTCCTGAAAAAGAAGGGCCAACACTGCAAATACTGACTCTTTGCATAAATGTCATGTAATTGTCGATAAAAGCCTTTGAAACGTATGAAGTGTGTGTAATTATATTTCACTACATCACAGAAACAACTGAAACAAAGATCTAAAAGCAGTTTAGCAGCAAACTTTGTGAAAACTAATATTTGTGTCATTCTCAAAACTTTTGGCCACGACTGTACATAGTATATAATCACAGTCCTCCATTGGAGAAGCTGGGTAACAACACTGTGCAGCTGCATAGGTGACAGATTCCTTTGCCCTGGTACATTATGATGAATTAAACAATTGCATATTTATGTAGTGATAAATTCCTTCATATAGCTAGATCTGCTTGCTGTTCAGAGTCCTGGAAAAGCTGGGTGAGAACAATTTTCAGCTGCATTGGAGACAATAAATTATGTAGCGCTCATACTATATGATAGACGAACACAGCAGTGGTGTTGCGAGGGGGGTGCGGGCCGCACCGGGTGACGTCGCCCGCCGGACCCAACACCACTAGCACCAATCTGTCTGCTAGCACTGCCAGTAACTACGAAGCAGGGCCTGCTCTGTATCTGCTGCAGGTGTTCTGCCAAATCTCTATACCTTGCGAAAAGTCTATACCGGAAGTGACGTGGCCGCACCGGAAGCGACGCAGCCGTACAGGAATCAGCTGGAGGAGTGTGTGTGCGGCGCTGCGC
Source organism: Bufo bufo (assembly GCF_905171765.1). Classification (NCBI taxonomy): domain Eukaryota; kingdom Metazoa; phylum Chordata; class Amphibia; order Anura; family Bufonidae; genus Bufo; species Bufo bufo. Next base: position 418,538,488 of record NC_053392.1, on the reverse strand, counting down.
AAGTGAACATCCACCAACTTAGCAAAGAATTATTGCAGCGCCGCAATATAAGTACTTCGTACACCGCTCGTGCGCACTTAGGGGTATAGAGATTTTGCAGCGCAAAATGTTTCATCAGATCTCCCTACCCCTGAGTGCGCACGCGCGCACATATCATCAGTTGCAGTTCATCCTTACCGCAGAGCTGATGTCACCGCCAGATATCTGAGAAGCTCTGACAGACGTTCTTCAGTACCTCTTGCTTGAGGTTCTTTAGTTTTGCTTTCGTTTTGGCATCTCGTTTCCCTCTCTCAGCTGTCATCTAGTTGCACTGATTGCATCCCTTTAAATCCCCTCCCATACTGCATCACTTTGCGGTTTATACAACTTCCTGGATTGTCCTCATGCTATATGTTGCAACTGCTGCCTCTACAGATAAGTTTGTTCATTTATTTGTGTTTTCCTGTTGGCTTGATCCTAGGTGACCCTGACTCCCTCCGTATTAAGTGTAGGGAGTCGGTGGTCGTGTCCCCTCACTATTATAGGGTGTTCAGGTGTCATACAGTCGAGGCACGAGGGCATGCAATTATCTATTATAGAGATTTTTGCATGGGCTGAGCAGTCAGGGAGAGCGCTAGGGCTTTTACAGGGCTCACCCTTATGTTCCTTAGTTTGGGATCAAGTCAGTCGGATCTTTATCTGTTACTTATTGTTTCCTGCAACACCATCCAGGACATTATAAACCGCCAAAACCGTCTTAAGCATGGATCCGGTTTTAGCCTTGACGGACCGCATGCAGGGTCTTTCACTGGAGGTCGCAGAGCTCCGTAAAACTGTATCTCAGTTTCAGGTGACCGGTTCTGCTTGCGTTCATGGAGTTTGTTCTGAGCCTAAGATCTCGCTTCCAGATACCTTCTCTGGGGGTAGTGAGAATTTTGTTAGTTTTAGAGAGGCTTGCAAACTCCATTTTTGCCTACTTCCCCATTCCTCTGGTGATGAGGAGCAGAGGGTGGGGATCATCATCTCACTGCTCAGGGATAACGCTCAGTCTTGGGCCTTTTCGCTGCCGGTGGGGGCAAGGCCCCTCCGATCAGTGGATTCATTTTTTGTAGCCCTAGGTCAGATATATGATGATCCAGGTCGTGTTGCTCTGGCTGAATCTAAACTACGTCTTTTATGCCAGGGTAAAAAATTCGCAGAGTTATACTGTTCAGAATTTCGGAGATGGGCAGCTGATACTAGTTGGAATGATGCTGCACTCTGAAGTCAATTTTGCCATGGTCTTTCAGAGGGATTGAAGGATGCATTTGCCTTTCATGAGAGACCTACCTCCTTGGAGTCTGCCATGCCTCGGGCTGTTCGTATTGACAGGCGTCTTAGAGAGAGAGGAGAGATCACTCCTTCCTGTCACACTCAGTCCAAAGACAGTGGGGCGGTCTCATTCAGTGCGCAGGGGTCTCAGTCTCTCTCAATCCCCTTTGAGCAGGAGCCCATGCAGCTGGGTTTGCTTGCCTCTAACAACAGAGGATTCAGCTCTCAGAGGAGGGTTTGTTTCTGTTGTGGAGGTATAAATCATTTGGCAAATGTTTGTCCCTCTAGGAGATTCAGGGAGTTTTTAGAGAATAATAAAGAAACAAAAAGAAAAAAGTCCTCTAAAAACGTTCCATCTGTTACTATTGGCAAGGTTGATGCGGAAATTGAAGGTTTTCCGTTTGCTTGTAGTTCCCGTTTTGTCCTACCTGCCAGGGTGGCACTAGAGAGCAAGAACATTGTTTGGGAGATTTTTGTAGATAGTGGAGCAGCTGTCAATCTCATTGATAATCAATTTGCTATAACACATGGTTTCCAGGTATGCACTTTGGGAAAGGACATACCTGTTTTTGCTATTGATTCCGCTCCACATTCTCAAAAATCATTAAAGGGCATAGTTCACAATATCCGTTTGACTGTGGGTGATGCTCATGTTGAGGATGTGTCATGTTTTGTCCTAGGCGGGTTACCTACTCCTCTAGTGTTGGGGCTACCCTGGCTCACTAAACATAACCCCACCATTGATTGGCAAGCGAGGCAAATAAATGGTTGGAGTGACTTTTGCAGAGAGAATTGCCTCTTGACAGTCTCTTTCAGACTGTACCATCTTTTCTTTCTGAATTTTCGGATGTGTTTTCTGAGAGTGGTGTTCAGGAGCTGCCCCCTCACCGGGAGTACGATTGCCCTATTAATCTCATCCCAGGCGCCAAGCTGCCTAAATCTCGTTTATACAATCTCTCCCAACCTGAAAGGGTCGCTATGCGTTCTTATATCTCTGAGAGCCTGAGAAAGGGACACATACGACCCTCGAAGTCACCTGTTGCCGCTGGTTTCTTTTTTGTTAAGAAAAAAGATGGTTCTTAAAGACCATGTCTGGATTTCAGGGAGCTGAACAGTATCACAATTCGTGACCCTTATCCGCTTCCTCTGATCCCGGACCTGTTTAACCAGATTGTTGGGGCTAAAGTTTTTTCCAAGTTGGATTTAAGAGAGGCATACAACCTAGTCAGGGTCAGAGAAGAGGACGAATGGAAGACGGCCTTCAATACCCCTGAGGGCCATTTTGAGAATTTGGTTATGCCTTTTGGTTTGATGAATGCTTCAGCCGTCTTCCAACATTTTGTGAACAGCATTTTTTATAATTTAATGGGGAAATTTGTACTAGTGTATCTAGATGACATTTAGATTTTTTTCTCCTGATTTCAAAACTCATAGGGACCACCTACGTCAGGTCTTGCTCATTCTGCGGGAGAATAAATTGTATGCTAAACTGGAGAAATGTGTGTTTGCGGTTCCAGAAATTCAATTTCTGGGTTTTCTTCTCACCGCTTCTGGTTTTCGCATGGACCCCGAGAAGGTCCGCGCTGTGCTTGATTGGGAGCTTCCTGAGAATCAGAAGGCGCTGATGCGCTTTTTAGGTTTTGCCAATTATTACAGGAAGTTCATTTTGAATTATTCCTCTATTGTTAAGCCACTGACTGATATGACTAGAAAGGGGGTAGATTTTTCCTCCTGGTCGGTAGAGGCACGTAAGGCCTTTTCTAGTATCAAAGAGAGTTTTGCTTCCGCTCCCATCTTGGTACAACCTGATATCTCTCTGCCCTTCATTGTTGAGGTGGACGCTTCTGAGGTGGGTGTGGGTGCCGTCTTGTCTCAGGGTCCCTCTCCTGCCAAATGGCAACCCTGTGCCTTTTTCTCGAAGAAACTCTCCTCCGCAGAGAGAAATTACGATGTGGGAGATAGGGAGTTGTTGGCCATCAAGTTAGCTTTTGAGGAATGGCGCCATTGGCTAGATGGAGCCAGACACCCTATTACCGTGTTTACCGACCATAAGAATCTGGCCTACTTGGAGTCAGCCAAGCGTCTGAACCCGAGACAGGCCAGATGGTCTTTATTCTTTTCCAGGTTTAATTTTGTGGTCACGTTCCGCCCGGGGTTAAAAATGTGAAGGCCGATGCCCTGTCACGTTGTTTTCCGAGAGGGGGGAACTTTGAAGACCCGGGTCCCATTTTGGCTGAAGGGGTGGTTGTGTCTGCTCTTTATCCTGAATTGAAGGCAGAGGTTAAGGCAGCCCAGGCAGAGGCTCCTGATCTTTGTCCTCCTGGGAGGTTGTTTGTGCCTCTCGCTTTACGACACAAGGTTGTTAAGGAGCACCACGATACTGTTCTTGCTGGGCACCCGGGGGGTAGAGCCACAGTGGATCTCATTGCTCGGAGATTCTGGTGGCCGGCTCTTCGTAAGTCGGTTGAGGGTTTTGTGGCAGCCTGCGAGACCTGCGCTCGTGCCTAAGTCCCTCATTCACGGCCATCAGGTCCTCTCCTTCCATTACCCATTCCTTCCCGTCCTTGGACACATCTCTCCATGGATTTAATTATGGACCTGCCTCGTTCCTCAGGGAAGACTGTGATTCTGGTGGTAGTGGACCGTTTTAGCAAAATGGCGCATTTTATTCCTTTTCCTGGGTTGCCCAATGCTAAAACGCTGGCGCAGGCATTTATTAATCACATTGTCAAATTGCATGGTATTCCTTCAGACATAGTCTCTGATAGGGGCACGCAGTTTGTTTTAAGATTCTGGAAGGCTTTCTGTTCTCGCTTGGGGGTTCGGTTGTCATTCTCTTCTGCTTTCCACCCGCAGTCGAATGGCCAGACAGAGCGCATCAATCAGAATCTGGAGACATATCTGCGCTGTTTTGTGGCGGAGAATCAGAAGGATTGGTGTTCTTTTCTCTCCCTTGCGGAGTTTGCTTTAAATAACCGTCGTCAGGAGTCCTCTGATAAGTCACCATTTTTTGGTGCATATGGGTTTCATCCACAGTTTGGGACATTCTCTGGAGAGGGGGCTTCTGGTTTACCTGATGAGGAGAGATTCTCCTCGTCTTTGTCATCTATTTGGCAAAAGATTCAGGATAATCTAAAGAGCATGAGTGAGAGATATAAGCGAGTGGCGGATAAGAGACGTGTGCCTGGTCCGGACCAGAATGTTGGTGATCTGGTGTGGTTGTCTACTAAGAATATCAAATTGAAGGTTCCCTCCTGGAAGTTGGGTCCTAAGTTTATCCGGCCTTACAAAATCTTGTCCGTCATCAATCCCGTTGCCTACCGTCTTGATCTTCCTCAGACTTGGAAGATCCATAATGTTTTTAACAAGTCCCTATTAAAACCTTATGTCCAACCCACTGTACACTTCTCTTTGCCTCCTCCTCCGATTGTGGTTGATGGTAATCTTGAATTTCAGGTCTCTAGGATTGTGGACTCTCGTATTGTCCGCGGTTCTCTCCAGTACCTCGTTCATTGGGAGGGTTATGGTCCTGAGGAGAGGATGTGGGTCCCAGTGATGGACATTAAGGCCACTCGTCTCATCAGGGCTTTCCATAGGTCCCATCCTGAGAAGGTGGGCTCTGAGTATCCAGAGTCCACTCGTAGAAGGAGGGGTACTGTCACCGCCAGATATCTGAGAAGCTCTGACAGACGTTCTTCAGTACCTCTTGCTTAAGGTTCTTTTGTTTTGCTTTCGTTTTGTCATCTCGTTTCCCTCTCTCAGCTGTCATCTAGTTGCACTGATTGCATCCCTTTAAATCCCCTCCCATACTGCATCACTTTGCGGTTTATACAACTTCCTGGATTGTCCTCATGCTAGATGTTGCAACTGCTGCCTCTACAGATAAGTCTGTTCATTTATTTGTGTTTTCCTGTTGGCTTGATCCTAGGTGACCCTGACTCCCTCCGTATTAAGTGTAGGGAGCCGGTGGTCGTGTCCCCTCACTATTATAGGGTGTCATACAGTCGAGGCACGAGGGCATGCAATTATCTATCATAGAGATCTTTGCATGGGCTGAGCAGTCAGGGAGAGCGCTAGGGCTTTTACAGGGCTCACCCTTATGTTCCTTAGTTTGGGATTAAGTCAGTCGGATCTTTATCTGTTACTTATTGTTTCCTGCAACACCATCCATGACAGCTGAGTGCTGAATACCGCGCTCACCACATAGTAGAGCTGAACTGCAACTGATGATTTGTGGGCGCCTGCGCACTCAGGGGTAGGGAGATCTGATGAAACATTTTGCGCTGCAAAATCTGTATACCCCTAATTGCGCACGCGCGGTGTACGAAGTACTTCTATCGCGGCGCTGCAATAATTCTTTGCTAAGCCGGTGGATGTGTGCTTGCGCAGCGCCGCGCACACCCTCCTCCAGCTGATTCCTGTGCGGCCGCGTCACTTCCGGTATAGACTTTTCGCAAGGTATAGAGATTTGGCAGAACACAGGACCTGGGATGCAATGGAGAGAAGTGGTAGGAAAGGACCTGTGATGATGTCACTGTCATGTGATTAGTGCAGGGGGCGGAGTGTTGTATGAAGTAGAAGAAAATAGAGAACGGATGAACTTATCGAGTGAAGGAGATGCTGGGAGTTGTAGTTCTCTCCTCTTCTACCTCCTCCTGTAATGTCCTCTGATATCACATAATAACAGGCTGGACATGCTGGGGGTAGTTGTCCTCCCAGCTGGGATCACTGTCAGCACTTTCTGGTAGGACTCCCATCCTCCCCTCTCTGAGAAGTTATTTCCTGCCTCTTAAATCATGTCTCTTGTTCCTGAAAAGTGGCAAAATATAGTCACATCTCTCGGTTTTTACGCCCCCGGTCATTTCTAAAAGGGGCAGTGACAAGGGTGGTCAGGGGCAGTTGCGTAGCATGGTGGGGGCCAGGGGGCCATTGCCACAGGCGCCAGACTGCAGGGGGCGCTGGCCGCTGCTTGCACAAAAAAATCTATGAATTTACTGAGTTTCGCTTTGCTGCACTGCGCAGCGCCGCAGAGTGAGGAGCAGTATCAACAGAACGATCGCGCGCCCTGATGACTCACCAGGGCGCGCAGGGCAGTACGAAGCTCCTCCCACCTTCCGGGCAGGAAAGACACTGCGGAGCCGGAGCAAGAAGAAGAAGATGGGTGTTGCAGTGTGCCGCTTCAGGACTCCACAGCAGGCAGCCTGAATGAGCGTCGAGCGACACCGACAGTGAGTCAGTCATACTGTCAGTGTCACAGTCAGTGTGACAGCATTCTGAGTGTTAGGTGTGGGGTGGGCAGGAGGTATATTAAGGGTAATACTGGTGGTAGGCCTGGTATATGGACTGGACAGCAGAGATGGCATCTTCTGGGCAGTACTGTCTCTTGTCATCCTTCACCAGCACACTGACTTCACTTGGCCTGGCTCTCATGGCACTTCACTGCCTGCTGCTTGGCTATTAGCAGTGAGTGACAGTCAGTGTCACAGTGTGACTGAATCACTCCCTGAGTGTTAGGTGGGGGGTATATAATGGCCCCTCTGTATTATTAGTATATATATAATAGCCCCTCTGTATTATAATATATAATAGCCCCTCTGTATTATTATAATATATAATGGCCCCTCTATATTATTAGTATATATAATGGCCTCTCTGTATTATTAGTATATATAATGGCCCCCTGTGTATAATGATAGTAGAGGATACTAGAGGATGATAGTAAAGTGAGGAATCTAAAAATGTTTTCTGTGAAACTCTGCAGAGATGAGACGCGGCTGAAAGAAGGTATTATGGTGGTCTAATCTCCGAATGAATACATTGAGAAAAGTCTACATCACAGGAGAGGTCACTGGATGTAAGAGGTATGTGGTGCTGTATTCTACTGTATATAATAACATCCATCCACATATTTGTTTCACGGTAGGGTTGGGGGGTGGATTGAGAATATGGCCAACCTGCCGCATCCTGGCCCCAGACTTCAGGTCACACTGTATGTGTTCTGAAATCTGGGGCCTCACACCTATCTACTACATTATCTGTACTCAGAGAGTTATTACTGTGTTATCTGTAGTGTTACATAGGAATATAGGTGACATCTACTACATTATCGGTAAAAAGGGGCGTGTCCACAGGTTGAGGGGGGAAAGGTGACACCATTTTCTACCGCACCGGGTGACACCAGCCCTAGCAACGCTACTGGAACACAGCATATCAGGGCAGCATTATGATAACTAATATGCCTCTTCACTGCACCGCAAAGGTTGTTACTCAGCTTTCCCAGACTACACAATGCCAGATAATCCTGTTTAAAAAGCTGGTAAATCGCCAGTACTGTAGTATACCTGAATTTGCTAGCCAGGAGCCTTGAAAAGCTAAGTAAGAATCCCAGTGACAACATCTCCATACTAGACATATTTGTCATTCAGAGTCCTGGGAAAGCTGAGTAACAAATGAATGATCAGAATGCTTGTAAAGCACTGCAGAATATGTTGGCGCTATATAAGTGAGTAAAATAAAATATATGGAACTGTAGTAGGGGCTGCTAAACAAAACCTAAATAAATCATTCTCCATAATCACACAGTGCCATAGCTAGGTAGGTTTACTCTGTAGGGTTCTGGGAAAGCTGGCTACCACCATGTGGACAGCAGAATACTAAATCTACTAAGATAAAACCCCCTCCTCTGTCATAAATAGTTCCATAGCTAAGCAGATTTACCTTTCAGCATCCTGGGAAAGCTGGGTTACTTGATTTGTAATCCAGGTTTCCAACCCTGATAAATATTTGCATAGACAGTGAGAAATCCCTCCTGGCTATATAGGCAAACTTAATATTCAGGCACCTGGGAAAGCTGGGTAGCACTTTCTGTAGTGATGACGATACAGTTGAATACTGCGGCAATGCGATGGAACCAAACCCGAGTTGAAGTATCCGGATGAAGCATCCAAAGTCGATTCGCTCATCCCTAATTACAGTATTGGAGGTGGCAGGAGGATGACACTGTGGGGGCACCAGAAAGAGGAATTTGTGTTGAGAAGGTGGGGAGGATGACAGGGAATTAATAGTCTAAAATGTATGTCTGGCAAGCTCGGCAGAGATTAGATGAGGCTGAAATAAGATGTCATGGTGGTTTGGCCTGAATGGAGAAGATGGGAAAAGATAACATCAGATGGGAAAAGATAACATCAGAGAAGGGATCGCTGGATGTAATGGATAGATTTTCCTGTATGTTTGGTAGTACTGAAAGACCAGGCAGAATGTTGACTGTAAGACTGGCTTTATCCTGTTGCCCACGCCTCAACTCCTCATTCCGCTCCTCCATATATTAATTAGAGACAAATGGAGGAGAACAGAACCTGGCAGCTGGTGCTAGACACTGTAGAGGGGAAACTTCTGGGAACATATTTTATGCTGTTAGGGAAGTATTTTGTGTGGCCCTGTGGTACTTAGATCTGCTGGGGCAGTATTTTGTGCTGAACTGTGGTGATTGTTTCTGCTGGGACAGTATTTTTTGTTGCACCATAAAATTTGGTTCTGTTGGGGCAGTATTTCGTGCTGCACTGTGGCATTTGTTTCTGTTAGGATAAACCGTGGATCCACAAAATACAGAAGTGGTCCGTGTGTCATCTGCATTTTTATGTGGACCCTTTGACTTCAATGGGTCCATATTTTGCAAACATATTCCATCTTTTTGAGAAATGGACATATGGATGTGACGAATGATCCGTGTGCTTTCCTCATTTGTATGTCCACAAAATGCAGACCACGGACACATTGAAGTCAATGAGTCCACCAAAAATGCAGATGCAAGGACGATACCCATATTTTTGGGATCTGCAGATTGGAGACTGCAAAATGGATACGGTCATGTGCATGGGGCCTAGATTTGGTTCTGTTGGTGGGGCAGTACTTTGTGCTGCACTGTGGCATTTGGTTCTGTTAGGAAAAAAAGTGGATTCACAAAAATTGGAAGCAGTCTGTGTGCCGTATGCATTTTTATGTGCACCCTTTGACTTCAATAGGTCCGTGGTCCGCACTTTGCAGTCATATTCTGTCTTTTTGAGGAACGCACATGCAGATGCGAAAGGCACAAGGTTGATCCATGTGCTTTCCACATCTGTATATCCGTTCTGAAAATGATACTTGTCCGCAAGATGTGGACCACGGTCAATAAGTCCACCAAAAATGCAGATACAACACGGATGATGATACCCGTATTTTACAGATCCGCAGTTTGGGGAATGTATAATGGATGCAGTCGTGTGCATGGGGCCTAACAAGAAGTACAACGTGTCACGAGAAAACAATCTCAGAAATGCTTGGATAAGGCTAGTTTCACACTAGCGGCAGGGGACCCCAGCAGGCTGTTCCGGCGGGTGAATAGCCTGCCGGATCCGTCCTGCCGCTAGTTCACATATGTTCCCGGACTGCTGCTCCGTCCCCATTGCTGGAGTTCCGGCGGCAGCACGGCAGTGTACGCCGAGAGGCAGCCGGACTAAAAGTACTGCAGTATTATAATTATTGGTGGCAGTGGCCACAGGGTCCTCTCCCCTCTTCATAGGTGGTGTAGTGGTAGCTTCTGATCAGAGCCCCAGCAGTGAAATCTCGGGGCTCCGATCGGTTCCCATGGCAGCAAGGACGCTACTGAAGCCATTTATGGCTGCCATGGTGCCATGCGCAGCAGCAGCAGGGACAGTGTGATATCCTATGCAACCTAATAGATCTCTATAAGGGTGCATAGGACAAGGGATGAAAAGATCCCAGGCTCTAGCCCCATAAGGGGCTAATAGTTATTAAATAAAAAGTTAAAAAAAACACACCAAAATATTAAAATTTTAAATCACCCCTTTTCCCAATTTACATAAAAAAATATATAAACAATAATAAATAAAAAAATTGGGTATCGCCACGTCCGAAAAAGTCCACACTATAAAAATATTGAAAAATATCTCCTATGTGGTGAACGCCACAGAAAAAGAAATAAAAAAAACACACGATTCTCCATTTTTTTAGTCTCCGTCTCCCCTAAAAAATAGGATAGGACTGTTCTATTATGGGCCGCACGTTCCATAAATTGCAGAATGCACAGTTTTTTTGGCCATTTAATTTTTCTTTTGTGTGGTTTTCGAATGGTATCGAGTATTGCATTACTTTTTTATGGGACTGAAATTGAATAAAAATTTTGGTATTGTGACAACCCTAGTCACAGTGGTATAAGTCCTTCAGGTCACAAAGAAATGGCATCTAGTGGCTGTAAACCCCCCAGAGCCAGGAGACCGGCGCTGGATAACAGTTACTGCACTCTGGGGGCTTCTGCACAGAGAGGCCAGGGCTGAGAACAGTCACTGCGCTCTGGGGGCTGCGGTAATATGGCTGTAGTGTGTAGGGACTAAGACCCATATGGGAAGTGCCAGTCTTTAGTAAATGACCCCCAATGTTTCAATTTGACTGAAAGGCATCTTTATGATGCCAAGGTGCCCTTACCGACAATGTGCACCTATGATGGGCACACTCTAAACAACCCACTTATCAGAGTTTTCCACTAGGATGTCCCATTTTCTATAGGAGCGGCGAAGATGGCTGATCGCTGCTATCTCCAGCACTCCCGTAGAGAATGAATGGAGCAGCAGGGGACATGGCCGCTCCATCAGATTTGGGGAGAACGGTGACCCCATTCTTGGTGGGCAACTAAGAGATATTACTGCATGGGGGCATCTGAACAAGCCACTTATCAGAGTTTTCCGCTAGGATGTCCCATTTTCTATGGGAGCGGCGAAGATGGCTGATCGCTGCTATCTCCAGCACTCCCATACAGAATGAATGGAGCAGCAGGGGACACGGCCGCTCCATCAGATTTGGGGGGAACGGAGAGATATTACTGCATGGGGGCATCTGAACAACCCACTTATAATGTATGGGGCAACAAGGAAACATGAGTACATGTTTTGAGTGTTTTTTTATTCTAAATGGGCATTCATCGCAATATATATCGCTATCACGATAAGTGTTTTAATATCGTTATCGTGGGAAAAATTTTCATATCGCCCAACCCTAGACAGAGGTGGGTAGAGAAGGGGCCACTTCCTAAGAACTAGGTCAGAATGGCAATTCGGCAAAACAACCATCCTGCATCTCTCAGTCCAATGATGCACACCCTCTCAAACCTGTTAAATGTGCAAAATGTCTGAGTGCGTCATGCAGTCGTGTCTAGCAGTCTGCAATCTCTCAATAAGGCCTCTTTCACACTACCGTTTATTTTTTCTGTTTTGCGGGCCGTTTTTTGCGTTCCGTATACAGTCCGTATACGGAACCATTCATTGCAATGGTTCCGCAAAAAAAACGGAATGTACTCCGTATGTATTCCATTTCCGTGTTTCCGTATCTCCGTTCCGTGCAAAGATAGAACATGTCCTATATTTGGCCGCAAATCACGTTCCATGGCTCAATTAAAGTCAATCGGTCCGTAAAAAAAACGGAATGCATACGGAAATGCATCCGTATGTCTTCCGTATCCGTTCCGTTTTTTGCGGAACCATCTATTGAAAATGTTATGCCCAGCCCAATTTGTTCTATGTAATTACTGTATACTGTATATGCCATACGGAAAAACGGAATGGAAAAACGGCACCGAAACGGAAACACAACGGAAACAAAAAAACGGAACAACGGATCAGTGAAAAGCGGACCGCAAAACACTGAAATAGCCATACGGTAGTGTGAAAGAGGCCTAAGAGGTAAACTACCCAAATGTAGACTCTGATAGCCTTTTTATAGGGCAGTGGGGCAAACACTTTAACGCCCTCTTGTTGCGAGATTCAGTGTCTATCAGACCACGCCTGTCATCATTTACATATCTGCCTGAGACATATCTGCATGCTGAGTTTTGCAGTAATACAGCATTTCTATTTGGGCACTTTTTTGTCAATGACTGGGGGAAATAGTAAGAGTTTTTTTAATGTTTAATATTTTTCTTAAAAACTTGACCTCTTGTACTATGCACTGTAATTCTCCTGTGTTACAGTGCATACTTGTCCTGACAGGCAGGATGTATTAGCGTCCAGGGCGTGGTCGACCTGGGACCCTTCAGAAGGCACCCGGCTGCCATGCCCAGTAGTCGGTGCCCTGCTATTGCCTTCACAGAGTGCTGACGATCCTTCCTAGCATCACCCGCAATGCTAGGAAGGATCGTCCCCGTTGCGGCCTGCTATTGGCTGCCCCCCCTGACTCCAGATGTTTTGATCCACACGACGGGGAGATGCTGCAGCAACCATGCGGGCATCAAAAGCAGTGCGGGTGCCACGGAGCAAGGTAAGTACATTGTGTTAGGGGTCCGGGCATTAGAGGGGGCATTACAAGTGTTGGATAACCCCTTTAATGTACTGGCACATGCAGTAAAGGTACCATTGCTTCATGTTGGATCTACACATGCAGCTTCTGATTCAGCTTCTGGCTAATGCCAGGAATGGGTCCAAAGAAAAGGTATAGATTAAAGATGGATAACCTCTTCTCCCTTCTGTATCCACAAAACAGCACTGCAGAAATGCATTTGTTACCCAATATTCATATACTGTACACAGCAGCTAGACAATATAGTTGTAGCATCCATGCAGAAAGACCAGGCCTCCAGTACCCATGTAAACCGCCCCTGACAAAGCTGTAAGAAATGCCTCCAGTCATGAATGGAGGCAGCACACAATGAGCAATGCCTCTGCCAACTGCCAAAAATTACAACATAGGAGACAAAGATACTAAAAATCATTTTTTCAGGAAACAGCATCTCCTATGCTAAACCCTGGCTGTCACTCTAAATTACCATGAACTAAGCAGAGGTTCACCTACTTTCTCTGTGGTCCATTGAGCGTTTCCGTTCTGCCAGCTGACCGAAGCCCACAGGCAGACGGTAGCTAGAAGGCAGCCTGGCATGCCCCCGCTGTTTGTGCCACTCTCCATATGCTCCGCGTCAGTCAGCGTCTGCTTGCTGGCTGCAACGATCCGAACAGCAGGAGGGAAGTCACATATGGGAGGAGACACCCGAGTCTGCTCCAGCAGATGTGGGACGAGTGTGTGGTAAATAACAGAGGTGGAATTAGGAGAACACGACAGACGTCATCCTGAGGTAATCCGTGATGTGGCTTCTGGGAAGAGGAAGCTTGGGGAATGTACAGTATGGAGACGCTACTCACCATGTCAGAGAGCACACTGAGAGGGCACACCTTTCCATACCAAATCCAGCACACTGACCAGTAATGCAGTGATGTTTCTATGAAAAATTCCAAATATCAGAACCGGTTTTTCTTCAGAATTGCCTTGTACTTTTATTCACATGTCAGTGAATGATGGGTTGGAGCTTTCCATGTTCTCCATTGAACGTACACGGATCCACTGAATGCAATGGGGATTTCAGATGTCCATTTTTAGGCATACCCTACTTTGGTCCTTTTTCTTGACCAAGACACCCATTCAAGAATATGGGTCCATGAAAACCACAAACACATGGATGCCATCCCTGTTCAGTTGTTTTTTCACAGACTGTTGCTAGGTGAAACTCTGTAAATCCCCTAGTAGGATTATCTAAAATAAGTCTCCTTCACCTTTTTTTGCATATATTAAAAACATTTGATACACTGAGGGCAAAAAACAAATAAATGCATCCGCATTGGGCCCACAAAAAATACGGATCGGAAGCGGACGAAAGACATGGTCGTGTGTAGAGATGAGCGAATTGAAGCTGACTAAGTGGAATTCGATCCGAGTTTCAGGAAAAATTCAATTCACACCGAATCCGAATTTCCTTGCTCTTCGTGGTAATGATTTGCATTTTTTCATAAAATAGCTGCTACACGTGTGAGGACATGGAGAAAGGAACTCTGCGAAGGCGGTATCACCCATAATGCCATGCATGCAGCCAATCAGCAGCCAGCCTTGTGATGTCACAGCCCTATAAATAGCGGCAGCCATCTTAGATTCTGCCATTTACCAGTGTACTTAGTGCAGAGAGAGACATCTGCAGGCATTAGGGACAATGATAGGAAAGAATTGATTGTGGTGAAAAAACGATTTATAAGTGCAGGCAAAGGATAGGGAGGAATCGTTCCACAGCATTTGTGTAGAACAGGGTTCAGTAGGGGACCCAAATTGCCATTATACAACAGCTCTGTCATTCCAGCAAACCGTTCTTGTTATTGGGGTGCACGTGCTGTTTGATACAGCCATTAACAAGGTTTATTCCAAAGAAAATATTTCTAAAGTATGTCTTATTTTCCCTTTTGCGGTGCAGTTATATGTTGGGAAGCCCGTTTTGCTGTGTATTAGTGGAAAAAAATATATTTGCCCTTGTGCGGTGCAGTGATATATTCTAAAGCCCTGTTTGCCGTGTATTAGTGGCGAAATAAAAATATATTCGCCATTCAGCGTTGCACTTATCTGTTGAAAAAACTTTTGTGTTTGTAGAAGTAGAAAAAAATTAGGTCCTAATTGCCGATCAGCGGTGCAGTGATATTATATCACTGCATCGGTGAACAGCAATTAGGCCCAAATTTCTTTCTACTTTTACACAACACAAAAGGCTTTTCAACAGATAAGTGCAACGCAGAACGGCTAATATATTTTTATTTTGCCACTAATACACAGCAAACAGGGCTTTCGAATATACCACTGCACCGCTAATCGGCAATTAGGCCCTAATTTTTTTCTACTTTTACACAACACAAAAGGCTTTTAGACAGATAAATGCAATGCTGAATGGCAAATATATTTTTATTTCTCCACTAATACACAGCAAACGGGGTTTTAGAATATATCACTGATATATTCTAAAACCCTGTTTGCCGTGTATTAGTGGAGAAATAAAAATATATTCAACATTCAGCATTGCACTTATCTGTTGAAAAGCCTTTTGTGTTGTGTAAAAGTAGAAAAAAATGAGGGCCTAATTGCCGATCAGCGGTGCAGTGGTATATTCTGAAGCCCTGTTTGCCATGTATTAGTGGCAAAATAAAAATATATTCGCCGTTCAGCGTTGCACTTATCTGTTGAAAAGCCTTTTGTGTTGTGTAAAAGTAGAAAGAAATTAGGGCCTAATTGCCGATCAGCGGTGCAGTGGTATATTCTAAAGCCCTTTTTGCCGTGTATTAGTGGCAAAATAAAAATATATTCGCCGTTCAGTGTTTCACTAATATGTTGAAAAGCCTTTTGTGTTGTGTAAAAGTGGAAAAAAATTAGGGCCTAATTGCCATTCAGCGGTGCAATTATATATTCTAAAGCCCTTTTTGCCCTGTATTAGTGGCAAAAGAAAAATGTATTCACCATTCTGCGTTGTACTTATCTGTTGAAAAGCTTTGTGTAGTGTAAAAGTGGAAAATAATAAGGGCCTATTTGCCGTTCAGCGGTGTAGTTATATGTGATATTTTGTATTTCAAACATGTTTTTTTCGGGAAAATTGATGGGTGATTGTACACCTCCTTTTGCTGTATGGGCCGAATTACATAGTGGTGAAATTTGTTATGTGAAACAGGCTTTTTTTGAGAAAATTGATGGGTGATTGTACACCTCCTTTTGCTTTATGGGACAAATTACGCAATGGTGAACTTTTTAATTTCAAAGCAAACTTCGTTGCTCTGTATCTTTTGTGAAGTCAATGTCTCCAACTATGTCCCTCGCGCAATTTACACCAAATACATTATTTTCATATAGAGATCCAATAATTATGTTGGAGGCATGTAGTGTATGAAAGCCATGTGCGACCCCTCTCATCACTCTCACGCTGTTCTACACCTGGTTTAATGTTGATAAGTGCAAGATAATGCACCTGGGGCGTAAAAACCCAAGAGCAGAATATAAAATCAGTGATACAGTCCTAACCTCAGTATCTGAGGAAAGGGATTTAGAGGTCATTATTTCAGAAGACTTAAAGGTAGGCAGACAATGTCATAAAGCAGCAGGAAATGCTAGCAGAATGCTTGGGTGTATAGGGAGAGGAATTACCAGTAGAAAGAGGGAGGTGCTAATGCCGCTCTACAGAGCACTAGTGAGACCTCATTTGGAGTATTGTGCTCAGTACTGGAGACCATATCTCCAGAAGGATATTGATTCTTTGGAGAGAGTTCAGAGAAGAGCTACTAAACTGGTACATGGATTGCAGGATAAAACTTACCAGGAAAGATTAAAGGACCTTAACATGTATAGCTTGGAAGAAAGACGAGACAGAGGGGATATGATAGAAACTTTTAAATACATAAAGGGAATCAACAAGGTAAAAGAGGAAAGAATATTTAAAAGAAGAAAAACTGCTACAAGAGGACATAGTTTTAAATTAGAGGGGCAAAGGTTTAAAAGTAATATCAGGAAGTATTACTTTACTGAGAGAGTAGTGGATGCATGGAATAGCCTACCTGCAGAAGTGGTAGCTGCAAATACAGTGAAGGAGTTTAAGCATGCATGGGATAGGCATAAGGCCATCCTTCATATAAGATAGGGCCAGGGGCTATCCATAGTACTCAGTATATTGGGCAGACTAGATGGGCCAAATGGTTCTTATCTGCCGACACATTCTATGTTTCTATGGTTTGCCTGGGCGAACGGATTCACACAGGGGAGGAACTGCTCCTTGTCCTACATCAAGAAATCGAATCCTGCTTTCTCCACGACAAGTAAAAATTGGAACCATGGTGACCAACAACGGGAAGAACATTTCGTCGGTGCTGCATCAAGGAGGGCTGAGCCATGCACCCTGCATGGCACATGTGTTCTATCTGGTTGTCAAGCGGTTCCTGAAGTCTTCCACCCATCTGCAAGACATCCTAAAAATGTCCAGGAAACTTTGCATGCACTTTAGCCACTCGTACACAGCAAAGCACACCCTCCTTGAGCTGCAGCAGCAGAACGGCATCCCCCAACATAGGCTGATATGCAACGTTTCCATCCGTTGGAATTCCACCCTCCATATGTTGGACCGACTGTACGAACAGAGAAAGGCCATCAACAATTTCTTGATGATCCAAGCAGACAGGAGTACTCTCCTGTGTAACTTCGATGTCAGCCAGTGGCAGCTCATGCGTGACACCTGCCGTTTGCTGAGGCCCTTTGAGGAGGCCACGTCATTTGTCAGTCGCCAGGACTACGGAATGAACAATGGTATTCCACTGCTTCATGTCCTGTAACAGATGCTGGTAAATCTGGCTGGTCAGGGGACTGGAGACCTGGTGCCTAGAAAGATGGCGGCAGAGTTTGATACATTTGTCTGTCAATATCTCTGTTTACAATCAGTGAACAGGAACATCATTTATCGAAAGGATATGAAAACACCAACCAATGGGGTGTTAACTCCCAGAAGTAAGTCATCGGCATGAAGGAGCAGTGATTTTCAGAGCTCGATGTATCCTTCTGAAAGCTTGACTTCTGCACGTCGACAGTCTGCATTGCGAAGCTTGTCTAAGGAAAATCCTGCAGTGCACCTCCTTGGAGGAAACTCTTGATCCGGAACAGGCTGCTTTGCTCCTTCAAAAACAATGTACTCTGTACAGCGTGACACCAATGTATAATTTCTCATACAACAGACTGAAAGAGTATTCCAAGCACCTGTCTGCCAACATAGCTGCCGAGAAGCAGAAGAGTCTTGCCATTGAAGTTGGCTTAGAGCTGAGCCTAAAAAACTAATTTTCCTGTTTACCTGGACTCAAAGGGAAGGACAGAGATCCACTGACTGTGTTCATACAGATTTCATCCAAGCCTCCACTCACCAAGGCAAGCATAGAGGACCGGATTGTTTGCGGGATGTACACAGAGGATGATCTTGGAGGTCTTACCAAAGACATTTACTTGCCTCCCGCTCTTCCTGTATAACAGCTCTGAGGTGCTCACGGCTATCGTAGGGCCGTGGTTCCAAAGAAACTTTGTCTGTTGTTTCGGTAAGCTGGTAATTAGTTCTTAAGACTCTATGTGGCTAGAAGCGATGTGGACCCCGTATGATGTGTCTGGATCAGTGTCGGCCACAGAGATTGTTTACTCTGTGCCCGTCGAACCTCGCATGGACATTTCTTATGCCATCCACGAAGAGGACTTCAAGACTTTATGGAATGATATTCATAAATCAAAGGACGAGGTTACGTTGGAGGAAGTGGTCAATTTTTTCCAATGTATTTACTCGCATTTCTTCAGACACTTTAGAATCCACTTATCAGCAACCCAGCTCGTCAAGGAATGAGCTGGAGTCGGCTTGTTTGCTGAACTGTCCTCCAGTTATCAGCCATAACCCCATACATTCCATGATCAATATGCATTACCATTGTGGTCAACCCAACACTGGTTGTTAATCAATTCTTGTTGATGACACACTTTATTTTTATTTTTTTGTCTTTTAATCTTGTGGTTTTGCCCCTTCTGTGTTGTATTTTTTGTGTGTTAATGTCCTGTTTGTTAAATAAACGTTTTTTTTTCTCTCCCATTCAAAAAAGAAAAAAAGAGTTGGCTTGTGAATTGGTAGCCAAAAGCAGAAGTGGGTACAAAACACAGAAGACATGCAAATATTCCATTCACGTTTCATCTCTGTTTTGGATCCACTCCTGTTTTTTTGGGGCATTAGCAATACTGATGGATTACTGACCAAATGCTGACCGAGTGAAGGCAGATGCTCCACAGACAGGATCCGTTTTTTTGGGTTTATTGTTCTGACGGATCCGAGGAAGGGCAAAATAATCAATGACGTCAACACAAACTTACTGCTGACACCCTCTCCACTCAGTCGGGGGTCTCTACTTGTATAAGCGTTTAATAGAACAGGTTCTGTAGACATCTATGTGGAATCAGCTGACGACGGTGTAAAAGGAGTGCGCTTCTTCTTGGCACTAACATCGACCTGTACGGATAAGTTCATACTTTAGTTATTTGGTCACTTTTGGCCCTGTGACTGCCCAGATAAGTGAAGTATTCAGTGATTCTAAGAGCGACACCTGTCATCTGCATGTCATACGGACTCACAGTATTATTTCACTGCCAAAGCAGACTCCCTATGCGTGTTACTGCAAAGCACAGTGTTCTACACCACTAAAAAGGCTCTCTGCAGCCAGGAAATAGCCTTTTTTAACTAAATTCACCGCGAAAATATTCGGATTAAACCAAATTTTTCCCCAAAAAATTGGCGAACAGGTGAATCAAATTTTTAAAAAATTTGCTCATCTCTAGTTGTGTGCATGAGCCCTTGGGCCTAATGCCTTATTCACACATCAGTGTTCGGTCAGTGATTTTGAGCCAAAATCAGGTGCGGCTCTAAACACAGAACAGGTGCAGATCTTTCCCTTATACCTTATGTCTGTGTAGACTCCACTCCTGGTTTTGGCTCACAATCACTGATGGAAATCACTGTCCAAAACACTGCAGTGTGAATGAGGCTTAACAGTGCAACAGCTTGAATGAAACAGTTGAAGTCTATAGGAATGCAGAGCATTGTAGACATTTTTTTCTTTATATTTTTTACTTGCTTGTAAAATAAATGTTATGGCTTTCAAGCATTTTATTGCATTTTCTACTGGCATGTTTTTTGTTTTGTTTTTTGTTAATGTGTTTTGACCACTCCTGGTGGTCAAAATAACACCACAAAAATAGCATTGTTTGTGGTGTTTCATATTGCGTTGTGGACTTATATAAACATCTATCTGCAGCATGTTGTAGTAGGTAAAATAATGTGTAAAACACTTCTTAGGGCTCTTTCACACCTGCGTTCTTTTCTTCCGGGATAGAGTTCCGTCGTCGGGGCTCTATGCTGGAAGAATCCTGATCAGTTTTATCCTAATGCATTCTGAATGGAGTGAAATTCGTTCAGGATGCATCAGGATGTCTTCAGTTCCGGAACGGAACGTTTTTTGGCCGGAGAAAATACTGCAGCATGCTGCGCTTTTTGCTCCGGCCAAAAATCCTGAAGACTTGCCGCAAGGCCGGATCCGGAATTAATGCCCATTGAAAGGCATTGATCCGGATCCGGCCTTAAGCTAAACGTCGTTTCGGCGCATTGCCGGACCCGACATTTAGCTTTTTCTGAATGGTTACCATGGCTGCCGGGACGCTAAAGTCCTGGCAGCCATGGTAAAGTGTAGCGGGGTGCGGGGGAGCAGCATACTTACCGTCCGTGCGGCTCCCGGGGCGCTCCAGAGTGACGTCAGGGCGCCCCAAGCGCATGGATCACGTGATCGCATGGATCACGTCATCCATGCGCATGGGGCGCTCTGACGTCATTCTGGAGCGCCCCGGGAGCCGCACGGACTGTAAGTATACCGCTCCCCCGCTCCCCGCTCCTACTATGGCAACCAGGACTTTAATAGCGTCCTGGCTGCCATAGTAACACTGAACGCAATTTGAAGACGGCTCCGTCTTCAAATGCTTTCAGTACACTTGCGTTTTTCCGGATCCGCGTGTAATTCCGGCAAGTGGAGTACACGACGGATCCGGACAACGCAAGTGTGAAAGAGGCCTTAGACACAAAATAGCAATATTAACGATCCAAATAGGGCTTATCCATATACACACTTCCAGGATATTTTTTACCTTCGTCACACCTCCATTTTCCAAATCTGACATGTGTCACTTTATGTGGTTATAACTGGAATTCTGTTACTTATCCAAGTGATTCTGAAATAGTTTTTTTAGTGAAGCAGTGTACTTCATGTTAGTGGTAAATTTGAGTCAATATGTTTTACCTTCATAAATAATCTCAAATTTACTGAAAATTCTGCAGTTTTTCAGAAACACCCCATATGTGGTTGTAAACTGCTTTACAGCAGGGCTCAGAAGGAAAGGAGCGCCATGTGGCTTTTTGCAGGGAAGATTTTGCTGAAATGTTTTTTGGGTGATATGTTGCATTTGAAGAGACCTTGAGCATTGGAATACCCAGACCACGGAACTGCTATGGAGCCCTGCACTGAACTACTACTTCCTCCTCACAATGTAAAAACACTTTATTTTGAGGCAGCCACCACTAGGGAGAGCTCAATGCAAAGAGTTTATTTCAGTTTCCAGTAAATTGTAACTGCATAAATTCTCGTGAGACTTCGCATAATAACTTCAGAAATTTATTGATTGGAAGAAGTACAGCGGCGTCTTAAAAATATTAAAATAGACAAATTGGCAGGACCAGATGGCATACACCCCCTTTTCGTAAGAGAATTAAGTAATGTCATAGCAAGACTGTTCTGATTCGCGTTATTGAACTGTTGTATAACACTAGTCAGACAGCTTAACAATAATTCAGAAGTCAAGAAACGTGAGACATCAGATCTGTATGTATTCTCTTTTCTGAATAACTTTGTAAAACTACAATATAAACATAAACAAAACATATGTGTCAGTACATTACATATAATACAGCAGCCTCACTCCATCAGTGAGAGTACTCACAGACAATTCCATCATTAGTCCAGGAATAGATCAAGAGCTCCTCTGCATGCAGCCTGCTACATCCAGGAGCAGTGATGAAATGGAGGAAATACAGTTCCAGGTTAAAGGTTACCGCCTCTGACTCAGAGAGCAATACACTTCCTGTAAAGTTCTGGCGAAGTAGAAACTAACTCTGACCACTAGATGGCAGCAACGTCAAACATAACATTTCAGTATAATCTTTACAGCACATTACATCCATTTATTATGCACAAAATGAGCAGAACACTCCCTGTCTGGCATAATTATTATGTCACTACCTAAATCCCTGCTTGGTAGAGCATTGACAATAAGTCCTACAGGCCACTCGTTCCTGCTCTCTTGGCTGTCTTTCAACAGAACAACATCACCCACTTTTACATTTGGGCGATCCTCAGTCCATTTCCTACGGCGTTGCAGATTGGACAGATACTCCCTCTTCCATCTTTTCCAAAAGGTGTCTGCCAAGCATTGTACTTGCTTCCATTGTTTCGCATGAACTTGTGTTGTACTTATGGTTCCGGATGGAGCAGACAAAGAGTTCACCTTTTGAGTCAACAACATTGCTGGGGTAAGGACCATAGGTGTATCTGGGTCTGAGGACACAGGAACTATAGGCCTGGCATTCATAATAGCTGTAACCTCTGCCATAAAGGTGCTTAAAGTCTCATGGGTCAAGTGAGCGGTTTTAGTTTGTAGCAACATAGCGTCCAAGATTCGCCTGGCAATACCTATAAGTCTCTCCCAGACACCACCCATGTGTGAAGAGTGTGGAGGATTAAAGACCCATGTACATCCTCTGTCTTGGAGAAAGTCTTGCAATTGTGATTCGCTGGCACAAATGTTAAGTTCCTTGCAGGCTCCTACAAAGTTTGTTCCTCTGTCAGAACGGAGCAGTTTTGCTGGGCCACGAATTGAGAAGAATCTCCTTAAGGCATTAATAAAGCTTGATGTTGACATGGTTTCAAGTAGCTCTATGTGAACAGCTCGGGTGGACAAACAAGTGAAAAGGACTGCCCATCGTTTACTGTCCGCGCTGCCTCCTCTAGTGCGGCGGGTTAAAACAGACCACGGACCAAATACATCTAAGCCCACATTGGTGAAAGGTGGTTGAGCAATTACTCTGTCCTCTGGTAGCTCTGCCATCTTTTGACTTTGTAACCTTCCTCGCAGCTTGCGACAGATGACACATTTGTGTATGACAGCTGATACCAAGCGTTTGCCACCAAGAATCCAGAAACCTGCGGATCTAATTGCACCCTCTGTGATGTGTCGCCCCATGGTGAACTACTTGTTCATGATAGTATCTAACAAGCAGTGTCGCAATGTGGTGATCATAAGGTATAATGACAGGCTGTTTCTCTTCCTCTGTAAGTTCTGCAAGAGACAAACGTCCACCTACTCTCAACAACCCATTTTTGTCTAAAAAGGGGCTAAGCTTCCTGAGGCTACTTTCACACTTGCGTTCGGAGCGGATCCGTCTGATGTTTCATCAGACGGATCCGCTCCGATAATGCAGACGTTCGCATCCGTTCAGAACGGATGCGTCTGCATTAAAACTTAGAAAATTTTGTGTGAAAGTTGTCTGAGCGGATCCGTTCAGACTTTACATTGAAAGTCAATGGGGAACGGATCCGCTTGAAGATTGAGCCATATAGTGTCATCTTCAAGCGGATCCGTCCCCATTGACTTACATTGTAAGTGTGGACGGATCCGCTCGCCTCCGCACGGCCAGGCGGACACCCGAACGCTGCAAGCAGCGTTCAGGTGTCCGCTCACTGAGCGGAGCGGAGGCTGAACGCTGGCAGGCGGATGCATTCTCAGTGGATCCGCCTCCACTGAGAATGCATTGGGGCCAGACGGATGCGTTCGGGGCCGCTCGTGAGCCCCTTCAAACGGTGCGCACGAGCGGACACCCGAACGCTAGTTTGAAAGTAGCCTAAGACGGCTTAGGCTACTTTCACACTTGCGTTCGGAGCGGATCCGTCTGATGTTTCATCAGACGGATCCGCTCCGATAATGCAGACGTTCGCATCCGTTCAGAACGGATGCGTCTGCATTAAAACTTAGAAAATTTTCTAAGTGTGAAAGTTGTCTGAGCGGATCCGTTCAGACTTTACATTGAAAGTCAATGGGGAACGGATCCGCTTGAAGATTGAGCCATATAGTGTCATCTTCAAGCGGATCCGTCCCCATTGACTTACATTGTAAGTGTGGACGGATCCGCTCGCCTCCGCACGGCCAGGCGTACACCCGAACGCTGCAAGCAGCGTTCAGGTGTCCGCTCAATGAGCGGAGCGGAGGCTGAACGCTGGCAGGCGGATGCATTCTCAGTGGATCCGCCTCCACTGAGAATGCATTGGGGCCAGACGGATGCGTTCGGGGCCGCTCGTGAGCCCCTTCAAACGGTGCGCACGAGCGGACACCCGAACGCTAGTGTGAAAGTAGCCTTAGTTTTAGGAATGTCTTTTGTTTTTTGATGCAGTCAATTTCCTTCTGGAAATGTTTGTTTTGAACAGAAGAGATTATGACAGACTTTGCCTGAGTAAGTTCTTCTAGATTGACCTGTTCATGGAAACTTTCCCACCTTCTGACCTGATTGCTGCTGGTTCCCCTCTGGAAGGTTCTAGTGACATGGATGAGTCTGGCTAGGGTCTTAACTAATATCTTCCAGCAAGAAAATCTATCAAAGCAATGTGAGTGAAGTGTGGCTTCAGAAGCTCTGGTGCTGAAGCTTGTAATTTCAAATCTGATTTCAGGGTCAGCTTCAGGCTCTATGAGTGGAAAAACATTAGCAGTGTCTATCTGCTCACAGTGTGGTTGGTACAGAAAGGATGGGCCTGAGAACCATATAGAGTTCTGAAGGCATGCTGCTTGAGTAGGCCTAGTAACATAATCTGCAGGGTTTTGATCCTCTGTAGAGAGGGCCTGTTTATCATCATCTTTAGTTTTCTGAAATACTGTTATCCCTAGATTGTCCGTCTCAATGTTGTAATTGACTTCTTCTTTACCATATAGTGTAGAAGAGTCACAGTGTTGTGATGACCTGCCAAAGCTTTCCTTGACAATGAAGTTGTTGTGACAGGGACTGAGAAGGGATGCGCGTCCATTTGTTAACACAGATGTCTTCAAAGTGCTAATGTTGTCAGGCTGGTGCACTGTCCCCAGGCAAACTTCTCCTACAATGACCCACCCCAGGTCCAGTCTCTGTGCATAGGGGGCATTATAAGGTCCATTGATTTGCTGGTGTACCTTGTGTACCTGAAGGATATCTCTTCCAAGAAGTAGAAGGATAGGAACATCTGGCTCAACAACTGGGATAAGGTGAGCAATTGAGCGGAGGTGAGGGTGGTGATGAGCCACTTCTGGAGATGGAATCTCAGTTTTGTCGTCAGGTATCATGCCACACTCTATTAGGGTAGGAAGTGGGAACTGCACTTTCTTATTGAAGGATTCAATGGTAAAGTCAGTAGCTCTTCTCCCTGTGGTTTCAATTGTCCCTGCACATGTCCTTAGAGTGTATGGAACTGCATTTGCCTTAATGTTAAAGATATCAAAGAAATCTGACTTTGCAAGGGATCTGTTGCTCTGTTCATCTAGCACTGCATACATTTTCACTGCCTTTTCTCTCTTGCCAGTGGGATACACAGTCACTAAACAGATTTTAGAGCATGATCGTGCACTCTTGCCTTGTCCACATATTTCTGTGCAATTAGACATTACAGAGGAGAGTGGGGTCTCTTGTTGCTCCCTGCCCTGATCTTTCCTGGGTTCTACAGTCTCTAGTGGGGCAGGAGCAGGGCCAGGGTGCAAAGCTGCAATATGTCTCTCACTGCCACATTCTGTACATTCTACTGGTATTTTGCAGTCTTTGGCAATGTGATAAGTAGATCCGCAGCACTTGAAGCAGATGCCGTTTTGTTTAACCACCTCCGGACCGCTGTACGCACAGACGCGTCCTGGAGGTGGTTGATTCATTCCTCCTGGACGCGCCGGCGCGTCCTCTCGCGAGACGCGAGATTTCCTGTGAACGAGCGCACACAGGCGCGCGCGCTCACAGGAACGGAAGGTAAGAGAGTTGATCTCCAGCCTGCCAGCGGCGATCGTTCGCTGGCAGGCTGGAGATGTGTTTTTTTTAACCCCTAACAGGTATATTAGACGCTGTTTTGATAACCGCGTCTAATATACCTGCTACCTGGTCCTCTGGTGGTCCCCTTTGTTTGGATCGACCACCAGAGGACACAGGTAGCTCAGTAAAGTAGCACCAAGCACCACTACACTACACCCCCCCCCCCGTCACTTATTAACCCCTTATTAGCCCCTGATCACCCCTGATCACCCCATATAGACTCCCTGATCACCCCCCTGTCATTGATTACCCCCCTGTCATTGATCACCCCCCTGTCATTGATCACCCCCCTGTGAAGCTCCATTCAGACGTTCGCATGATTTTTACGGATCCACTGATAGATGGATCGGTTCCGCAAAACGCATCCGGACGTCTGAATGAAGCCTTACAGGGGCGTGATCAATGACTGTGGTGATCACCCCATATAGACTCCCTGATCACCCCCCTGTCATTGATCACCCCCCTGTAAAGCTCCATTCAGACGTCCGCATGATTTTTACGGATCCACTGATAGATGGATCGGATCCGCAAAACGCATCCGGACGTCTGAATGAAGCCTTACAGGGGCATGATCAATGACTGTGGTGATCACCCCATATAGACTCCCTGATCACCCCCCTGTAAAGCTCCATTCAGATGTCCGCATGATTTTTACGGATGCACTGATAGATGGATCGGATCCGCAAAACGCATACGGACGTCTGAATGAAGCCTTACAGGGGCATGATCAATGACTGTGGTTATCACCCCATATAGACTCCCTGATCACCCCCCTGTCATTGATTACCCCCCTGTCATTGATCAACCCCCTGTAAAGCTCCATTCAGATGTCCGCATGATTTTTACGGATGCACTGATAGATGGATCGGATCCGCAAAACGCATCCGGACGTCTGAATGAAGCCTTACAGGGGCGTGATCAATGACTGTGGTGATCACCCCATATAGACTCCCTGATCACCCCCCTGTCATTGATTACACCCCTGTCAAGCTCCATTCAGATGTCCGCATGATTTTTACGGATGCACTGATAGATGGATCGGATCCGCAAAACGCATACGGACGTCTGAATGAAGCCTTACAGGGGCATGATCAATGACTGTGGTTATCACCCCATATAGACTCCCTGATCACCCCCCTGTCATTGATTACACCCCTGTCATTGATCAACCCCCTGTAAAGCTCCATTCAGATGTCCGCATGATTTTTACGGATGCACTGATAGATGGATCGGATCCGCAAAACGCATCCGGACGTCTGAATGAAGCCCTACAGGGGCGTGATCAATGACTGTGGTGATCACCCCATATAGACTCCCTGATCACCCCCCTGTCATTGATTACCCCCCTGTAAAGCTCCATTCAGACGTCCGCATGATTTTTACGGATCCACTGATAGATGGATCGGATCCGCAAAACGCATCCGGACGTCTGAATGAAGCCTTACAGGGGCATGATCAATGACTGTGGTGATCACCCCATATAGACTCCCTGATCACCCCCCTGTCATTGATTACCCCCCTGTAGAGCTCCATTCAGATGTCCGCATGATTTTTACGGATGCACTGATAGATGGATCGGATCCGCAAAACGCATCCGGACGTCTGAATGAAGCCTTAAACGGGCGTGATCAATGACTGTGGTTATCACCCCATATAGACTCCCTGATCACCCCCCTGTCATTGATCACCCCCCTGTCATTGATCAACCCCCTGTCATTGATCACCCCCCTGTCATTGATCACCCCCCCTGTCATTGATCACCCCCCCTGTCATTGATCACCCCCCCCTGTCATTGATCACCCCCCCTGTCATTGATCACCCCCCGTCATTGATCACCCCTCTGTAAGGCTCCATTCAGAAATTTTTTTGGCCCAAGTTAGCGGAATTATTATTTTTTTTTCTTACAAAGTCTCATATTCCACTAACTTGTGTCAAAAAATAAAATCTCACATGAACTCACCATACCCCTCACGGAATCCAAATGCGTAAAATTTTTTAGACATTTATATTCCAGACTTCTTCTCACGCTTTAGGGCCCCTAGAATGCCAGGGCAGTATAAATACCCCACATGTGACCCCATTTCGGAAAGAAGACCCCCCCAGGTATTCCGTGAGGGGCATATTGAGTCCATGAAAGATTGAAATTTTTGTCCCAAGTTAGCGGAACGGGAGACTTTGTGAGAAAAAAATTAAAAATATCAATTTCCGCTAACTTGTGCCAAAAAAAAAAAATTTCTATGAACTCGCCATGCCCCTCATTGAATACCTTGGGGTGTCTTCTTTCCAAAATGGGGTCACATGTGGGGTATTTATACTGCCCTGGCATTCTAGGGGCCCCAAAGCGTGAGAAGAAGTCTGGTATCCAAATGTCTAAAAATGCCCTCCTAAAAGGAATTTGGGCACCTTTGCGCATCTAGGCTGCAAAAAAGTGTCACACATCTGGTATCGCCGTACTCAGGAGAAGTTGGGGAATGTGTTTTGGGGTGTCATTTTACATATACCCATGCTGGGTGAGAGAAATATCTTGGTCAAATGCCAACTTTGTATAAAAAAATGGGAAAAGTTGTCTTTTGTCAAGATATTTCTCTCACCCAGCAAGGGTATATGTAAAATGACACCCCAAAACACATTCCCCAACTTCTCCTGAATACGGCGATACCACATGTGTGACACTTTTTTGCAGCCTAGGTGGGCAAAGGGCCCCATATTCCAAAGAGCACCTTTAGGATTTCACAGGTCATTTACCTACTTACCACACATTAGGGCCCCTGGAAAATGCCAGGGCAGTATAACTACCCCACAAGTGACCCCATTTTGGAAAGAAGACACCCCAAGGTATTCCGTGAGGGGCATGGCGAGTTCCTAGAATTTTTTATTTTTTGTCACAAGTTAGTGGAAAATGCTGATTTTATTTTTTTTTTTTTTTTCATACAAAGTCTCATATTCCACTAACTTGTGACAAAAAATAAAAACTTCCATGAACTCACTATGCCCATCAGCGAATACCTTGGGGTCTCTTCTTTCCAAAATGGGGTCACTTGTGGGGTAGTTATACTGCCCTGGCATTCTAGGGGCCCAAATGTGTGGCAAGGAGTTTGAAATCAAATTCTGTAAAAAATGACCTGTGAAATCCGAAAGGTGCTCTTTGGAATATGGGCCCCTTTGCCCACCTAGGCTGCAAAAAAGTGTCACACATCTGGTATCTCCGTACTCAGGAGAAGTTGGGGAATGTGTTTTGGGGTGTCATTTTACATATACCCATGCTGGGTGAGAGAAATATCTTGGCAAAAGACAACTTTTCCCATTTTTTTATACAAAGTTGGCATTTGACCAAGATATTTATCTCACCCAGCATGGGTATATGTAAAAAGACACCCCAAAACACATTCCTCAACTTCTCCTGAGTACGGAGATACCAGATGTGTGACACTTTTTTGCAGCCTAGGTGGGCAAAGGGGCCCATATTCCAAAGAGCACCTTTCGGATTTCACAGGTCATTTTTTAGAGAATTTGATTTCAAACTCCTTACCACACATTTGGGCCCCTAGAATGCCAGGGCAGTATAACTACCCCACAAGTGACCCCATTTTGGAAAGAAGAGACCCCAAGGTATTCGCTGATGGGCATAGTGAGTTCATGGAAGTTTTTATTTTTTGTCACAAGTTAGTGGAATATGAGACTTTGTATGAAAAAAAAATAAAAATAAAAATCATCATTTTCCACTAACTTGTGACAAAAAATAAAAAATTCTAGGAACTTGCCATGCCCCTCACGGAATACCTTGGGGTGTCTTCTTTCCAAAATGGGGTCACTTGTGGGGTAGTTATACTGCCCTGGCATTCTAGGGGCCCAAATGTGTGGTAAGGAGTTTGAAATCAAATTCTGTAAAAAATGACCTGTGAAATCCGAAAGGTGCTCTTTGGAATATGGGCCCCTTTGCCCACCTAGACTGCAAAAAAGTGTCACACATCTGGTATCTCCGTACTCAGGAGAAGTTGGGGAATGTGTTTTGGGGTGTCATTTTACATATACCCATGCTGGGTGAGAGAAATATCTTGGCAAAAGACAACTTTTCCCATTTTTTTATACAAAGTTGGCATTTGACCAAGATATTTCTCTCACCCAGCATGGGTATATATAAAATGACACCCCAAAACACATTCCCCACCTTCTCCTGAGTACGGAGATACCAGATGTGTGACACTTTTTTGCAGCCTAAGTGGGCAAAGGGGCCCATATTCCAAAGAGCACCTTTCGGATTTCACAGGTCATTTTTTACAGAATTTGATTTCAAACTCCTTACCACACATTTGGGCCCCTAGAATGCCAGGGCAGTATAACCACCCCACAAGTGACCCCATTTTGGAAAGAAGAGACCCCAAGGTATTTCGTGATGGGCATAGTGAGTTCATAGAAGTTTTTATTTTTTGTCACAAGTTAGTGGAATATGAGACTTTGTAAGAAAAGAAAAAAAAAAATCATCATTTTCCACTAACTTGTGACAAAAAATAAAAAGTTCTATGAACTCACTATGCCCATCAGCGAATACCTTAGGGTTTGTACTTTCCGAAATGGGGTCATTTGTGGGGTGTTTGTACTGTCTGGCCATTGTAGAACCTCAGGAAACATGACAGGTGCTCAGAAAGTCAGAGCTGCTTCAAAAAGCGGAAATTCACATTTTTGTACCATAGTTTGTAAACGCTATAACTTTTACCCAAACCATTTTTTTTTTACCCAAACATTTTTTTTTTATCAAAGACATGTAGAACAATAAATTTAGAGCAAAATTTATATATGGATGTCGTTTTTTTTTGCAAAATTTTACAACTGAAAGTGAAAAATGTCATTTTTTTGCAAAAAAATCGTTAAATTTCGATTAATAACAAAAAAAGTAAAAATGTCAGCAGCAATGAAATACCACCAAATGAAAGCTCTATTAGTGAGAAGAAAAGGAGGTAAAATTCATTTGGGTGGTAAGTTGCATGACCGAGCAATAAACGGTGAAAGTAGTGTAGGTCAGAAGTGTAAAAAGTGGCCTGGTCTTTCAGGGTGTTTAAGCACTGGGGGCTGAGGTGGTTAAGGAAGGACATCCGCTCCGCAATGGGTTTGCTTCTAAAGCCTTTGCATTTCTTTAGTGGATGTGGTTTTTTGTGTATTGGACAATGTCTATCAGGGTTTTCTATGGTGTGTACCTTGTGGGTGCTTTGGTAGTCTGTGACTTCTGAAGGTACAGCTGTTTTGTGTGTGGATACATAGGTCCTACCGTGAGGTCTGTGAGGTCTCTCAGGTCTGTGTGATTGATTGCCGCTGGTGGTGAAGGCGAAACTGGGATCACTTCGGATTTTCGCTTGCTGTCGGACAAACCTAGAAAACACAGAGAAAGGGGGAAAAGCGACTCCATAGTCTTCTTTGAATTTACCTCCTACAGACATCCACTTGTCTTGCAGATTTGAGGGTAGTTTCTCTACTATGGGATTAGTGCCTCTAGCTGTATCTAGATACGAAAGTCCTTGCAAGTTGCCATCCTCTTTGGCATATTCTATCTCTAGTAGAAGATCACTTAGTTCTTGTAGCCGCACGTTGTCTCTGTAGCCCACTTTGGGAAAGACTTCAAGTTTCTTCAACAGTGCTCCTTCTATTACCTCTGGGGATCCATACGTTTCTTCTAGTCTTCTCCAGGTCATGTTGAGTCCTGCTGCAGGGTTGAACAGGTTTGCTCTTCTCATCCTCTTAGCATGCTCTGCTGACTCGGTGCCAAGCCATTTTATCATTAAATTAAGCATTTCTGCTGGTGATAAGTTCAGACCTTCAGTGGCATTCAGAAAGGAAGATTTCCATGCCCAAAAGTTTTCAGGACAGTCATCAAATTGGATAAAGCCTGAGCTAACCATTTCTTTGCGGATGAGATATTTGGTGACATCCACTGCACATTGTTGTTCGCGTATGTAATTTATAGGTTGAGGTGATGGGAACACTTGTTTTTTGTTCTTAGGGGTTTCTGGTGCTTCCTTCTTGGTTTGCTGGCAGCCGCTGACCTCATGAGGTTGATTGGGCCTGCTCAGGGGGTATGTTGATCTCGGCCTGAATTCCTTTGCTTCAGGTTTAAGAGATTGTTCCTTTGTATGCGCATCAGTAAGGTTGTGGACGTACTCACTTGTTCGATCTGCAGAGAATAGAGGTTTTTCTGGAACCTCTGAGTCTTTATATGATTTTTCACTTCCTGACCGACTTGTTCCCATGTAGGCAGCGGCCTCTGCTTCAGCAGCTGCAGTCTGTCGCTGCAGGATGAGCAATTTTGATTCTAAAACCGCTTCTTCTTGTGCTATGGCAGCTTTCTTTGCTGCTAACTCCTGTATCATCATGGCTTCTTTTTCTGCGTAATGTAGCTGGACGCGGGCAGCTTCTGCCTTGGCACGAGCTCTAACTGCTGAGGAACTTGCTGAGGACATCTTGCTAGCCCGTGAAGCTCTAGAGACATGCGACTTTGCATCGTCTTGCTGGGCACTGGGAATGTTCTCCCTGCCTTGATGTGTCAGCGGTAGCGTGGCATCAGCCTGGTACTTTGTTCCTGATCTTAGACTCATGCTGCAGTAATGGCGTCTCAGTTTATTCCAGACCGCCACGTGGATTGTCTTTTTACTGGCTATTCCAGACCGCCAAGTGGATTGTCTTTTTACTGGCTATTCCAGACCGCCAAGTGGATTGTCTTTTTACTGGCTATTCCAGACCGCCAAGTGGATTGTCTTTTTACTGTTCTGATTCGCGTTATTGAACTGTTGTATAACACTAGTCAGACAGCTTAACAATAATTCAGAAGTCAAGAAACGTGAGACATCAGATCTGTATGTATTCTCTTTTCTGAATAACTTTGTAAAACTACAATATAAACATAAACAAAACATATGTGTCAGTACATTACATATAATACAGCAGCCTCACTCCATCAGTGAGAGTACTCACAGACAATTCCATCATTAGTCCAGGAATAGATCAAGAGCTCCTCTGCATGCAGCCTGCTACATCCAGGAGCAGTGATGAAATAGAGGAAATACAGTTCCAGGTTAAAGGTTACCGCGTCTGACTCAGAGAGCAATACACTTCCTGTAAAGTTCTGGCGAAGTAGAAACTAACTCTGACCACTAGATGGCAGCAACGTCAAACATAACATTTCAGTATAATCTTTACAGCACATTACATCCATTTATTATGCACAAAATGAGCAGAACAAAGACCCTTATTTCTGATATTTAAGGACTCTGTATTGACAGGGAGTGTTCCACAGGATTGGCGCATAGCAAATGTGGTGCCAATATTTAACCGACTCCGGACCGCCTAACGCAGGATTGCGTTCCGGAGGCGGTCGATTCATTCCTCCTTGACGCGCCGGCGCGTCATCTCGCGAGACGCGAGATTTCCTGTGAACGCGCGCACACAGGAGCGCGCGTTCACAGGAGCGGCCGTTCACAGGAACGTCAGGTAAACGAGCTGAACTACAGCCTGCCAGCGGCGATCATTCGCTGGCAGGCTGTAGATGCGATTTTTTTTAACCCCTGAAAGGTATATTAGACGCTGTTTTGTTAACAGCGTCTAATATGCCTGCTACCTGGTCCTCTGGTGGTCCCTTTTGCTTGGATCGACCACCAGAGGACACAGGCAGCTCTGTAAAGTTGTACCAAACACCACTACACTACACCCCCCCTGTCACTTATTAACCCATTATTAACCCCTGATCACCCCCTGTCATTGATCACCCCCCCTGTAAGGCTCCATTCAGACGTTCGTATGTGTTTTGCGGATCCGCGGATCCACGGATCGGATCCGCAAAACACATCCGGACATCTGAATGGAGCCTTACAGGGGGGTGATCACCCCATATAGACTCCCTGATCACCCCCCTGTCATTGATCACCCCCCTGTAAGGCTCCATTCAGACGTCCGTATGTGTTTTGCGGATCCGTGGATCCGCAAAACACATACGGACGTCTGAATGGAGCCTTACAGGGGGGTGATCAATGACAAGGGGGTGATCAGGGAGTCTATATGGGGTGATCACCCCCCTGTCATTGATCACCCCCCTGTAAGGCTCCATTCAGATGTCCGTATGTGTTTTGCCGATCCGCGGATCCGCAAAACACGGACACCGCGGATCCGCAAAACACGGACACCGGCAATGCGCTTTCCGCATTTTGCGGATCCGCACATTGCCAGAACTATATAGAAAATGCCTTTTCTTGTCCGCAATTGCAGACAAGAATAGGACATGTTCTATAGGCTCTACAAAAAACTCAGTGTTCGCCCAATCAGGCCTGATCTTGTGCGCACACTTGCGTTCAGTACGCCCCACCGCAGTGACAGAATATATATTTTTTCTGATCACTGCAAAAACACCGTAAAATCGCTGCGGCGCTATAAAAAGATCATGGCGAGTTCAAAGATTTTTTTTTTTTTGCCACAAGTTAGCGGAAATTTTTTATTTTTATTTTTTTCTTACAAAGTCTCATATTCCACTAACTTGTGACAAAAAATTAAATCTCACATGAACTCACCATACCCCTCACGGAATCCAAATGCGTAAAAATTTTTAGACATTTATATTCCAGACTTCTTCTCACACTTTAGGGCCCCTAAAATGCCAGGGCAGTATAAATACACCACATGTGACCCCATTTCGGAAAGAAGACGCCCCAAGATAATCGCTGAGGGGCATATTGAGTCCATGAAAGATTGAACTTTTTGTCACAAGTTAGTGGAAAGGGAGACTTTGTGAGAAAAAAAAAATAAAAAAATCAATTTCCGCTAACTTGTGCCAAAAATAAAAAACTTTTATAAACTCACCATGAACCTCACGGAATACCTTTGGGTGTCTTCTTTCCAAAATGGGGTCACATGTGGGGTATTTATACTGCCCTGGCATTTTAGGGGCCCTAAAGCGTGAGAAGAAGTCTGGAATCCAAATGTCTAAAAATGCCCTCCTAAAAGGAATTTGGGCCCCTTTGCGCACCTAGGCTGCAAAAAAGTGTCACACATGTGGTATCGCCGTACTCAGGAGAAGTAGGGCAATGTGTTTTGGAGTGTCTTTTTACATATACGCATGCTGGGTGAGAGAAATATTGCTCTAAAATGACAACTTTGTATAAACAAAATGGGAAAAGTTGACTTTTACAGAGATATTTCTCTCACCCATCATGGGTATATGTAAAAATACACCCCAAAACACATTGTCCTGCTTCTCCTGAGTACGGCGATACCACATGTGACACTTTTCTGCAGCCTAGGTGCGCAAAGGGGCCCAAATTCCAAAGAGTATCTTTACGATTTTACAGGGCATTTTTTACGCATTTGGATTCAGACTTCTTCTCACGCTTTAGGGCCCCTAAAATGCCAGGGCATTATAAATACCCCACAAGTGACCCCATTTTGTAAAGAAGACACCCCAAGGTATTCCGTGAGGGGTATGGTGAGTTCATGTAAAATTTTATTTTTTGTCACAAGTTAGTGGAATATGAGACTTTGTAAGAAATAAATAAATAAATAAATCATTTCCCGCTAACTTGTGACAAAAAATAAAAACTTCCATGAACTCACAATGCCCATCAGCGAATACCTTAGGGTGTCTACTTTCCGAAATGGCGTCATTTGTGGGTTGTTTCTACTGTCTGGGCATTGTAGAACCTCAGGAAACATAACAGGTGCTCAGAAAGTCAGAGCTGCTTCAAAATGCGGAAATTCACATTTTTGTACCATAGTTTGTAAACACTATCACTTTTACCTAAACCTATAAATATACACTTATTGCATTTTTTTTTATCAAAGACATGTAGAACAATAAATTTTGAGAAAAATTTATATAGAAATGTAGTTTTATTTGAAAATTTTTACAACCGAAAGTGAAAAATTTCATTTTTTTGCAAAAATTTCGGTCAATTTCGATTAATATAAAAAAAAGTAAAAATGTCAGCAGCAATGAAATACCACCAAATGAAAGCTCTATTAGTGAGAAGAAAAGGAGGTAAAATTCATTTGGGTGGTAAATTGTATGACCGAGCAATAAACCGTGAAATTAGTGTAGTGCAGAATTGTAAAAACTGGTCTGGTCATTAAGGGGGTTTTAAGCTGGGTGGTTAAAAAGAGTCCGGAAACTATAGGCCAATAAGTTCAACATTTGTCGTGGGTAAACTGTTTGAATGTTTTCTAAGAGATGCTATCTTAGAGTACCTCACTGAAAATAAGCAAATAACACCATATCAGCATGGCTTCATGAGGGATTGGTCATGTCAAACTAATTTAATCAGTTTCTATGAGTAGGTAAGTTCTAGACTTGACAGCAGCGAATCAATGAATGTCATATATCTGGACTTCTCCAAAGCATTTGACACTGTACCACATAAAAGGTTAGTATATAATATGAGAATGCTTGAACTAGAGGAAAATGTGTGTATTTGGGTAAGTAACTGGCACAGTCATAGAAAACAGAGGGTGGTTATTAATGGTACACACTCAGATTGGGTCACTGTCACTAGTGGGGTACCTCAGGGGTCAGTATTGGGCCCTATTCTCTTTAATATATTTGTTCATGATCTTGTAGAAGGCTTGCACAGTAAAATATAAATTTTGGCAGATGAAACTAAACTGTGTAATTAACGCGGAAGAAGACAGTATACGGTTAAAGATGGATCTGGATAGATTGGAGGCTTGGGCAAAGAAGTGGCAGATGAGGTTTAACACTGACAAATGTAAGGTTATGCATATGGGAAGGAATAATGCAAGTCACCCGTACATACTAAATGGTAAAACACTGGGTAACACTGACATGGAAAAGGACCTAGGAATTTTGGTGAACCTCAAACTAAGCTGTAGAAACCAGTGTTAAGCAGCTGCTGCCTAGGCCAATAAGATAATGGGTTGCATCAAAAGGGGAATAGATGCCCGTGATGAAAACATAGTCCTGCCACTTTACAAATCACTAGTCAGACCACAAATGGAGTACTGTGTACAGTTCTGGGCTCCTGTGAACAAGGCAGACATAGCGGAGCTGGAGAGGGTTCAGAGGAGGGCAACCAAAGTAATAACTGGAATGGGGGGACTACAGTACCCTGAAAGATTATCAAAATTAGGGTTATTCACTTTAGAAAAAAGACTACTGAGGGTAGATCTAATAACTATGTATAAATATATCAGGGGTCAGCACAGAGATCTCTCCCAGGATCTATTTATCCCCAGGACAGTGACTGTGACGAGGAGACATTCTCTGCGTCTGGAGGAAAGAAGGTTTGTACACAAACATAGAAGAGGATTCTTTACGGTAAGAGCAGTGAGACTATTGAACTTTCTGCCTGAGGAGGTGGTGATGGTGAGTTCGCTAAAAGAGTTCAAGAGGGGCCTGGATGTAATAATATTACAGGCTATAGCTACTATAGATGGGTTGTTGATCCAGAGAGTTATTCTTATTGGAGTCGGGAAGGAATTTTTTCCCCCTAAAGTGAGGAAAATTGGCTTCTACCTCACAGGGATTTTTTGCCTTCCTCTGGGTCAACTTGCAGGATAACAGGCTAAATTGGATGGACAGATGTCTTTTTTCAGCCTTATAAACTATGTTACTATGTATTTGAAGCCCATGATCTGAGATGATGTAGCCCAAAACAGATTTTTCAAACGGCATAACTAGGTACTCACAATGTCCATGACTGGTATTGAAGGCCGTTTTCTACTCGTCGACTTCATGGAAGTACATACAGGGAAAACTTCTCAGAGTGTAGAACTCCAACTTGAAGATCCAGAGGCTCGGTGACATATAACAGATTCGGATACGGCTTTGCCATTGACCGACATCACCACCTGGAGATTCTTGAGTAGTCGAACTGAGATATGATACTGATCCACCATGGCCTGATGCAGGAACCAGAGTCAATGGAGGCAGTCACGGACAACCTAGCATCATAGTTATTCAGAGAGGAATTATCTTCGCCTAGGCATAGGCACTGGAGTTTCCCGACATGGCTGACGCCACCTGTAAGGCGACCTAGGCAGTGCGGTTTTAAAAAATGCGTGTGTTAAGCGGCTGCCGGCTCGGTCCTGCCGCAAGTTTTTTTTTTTTAAGTACGGCGGCGGGCCCTTCCCCACACCGGGCGGCTACCGCACTGCCCGGGCTGGCACGTCTATGATTGTGCACCGCCCGGGCGCAGCCTGAAGAGAGGGACTGACAGGAGGGAAGCACCTATAAATGTAGCGTGGCCGAGCTCTGTTCGGTCCGCGGTACAGGAGCTTTTGTTTCCTGTACCCGTCCGGACTGACAGGAAGTGCTCACTTAGTGTGCACTTCCTTTCAGTCCGGCCGGGTACAGGAAACAAATGCTCCTGCTCGGCCACGCTACACTAGAGGTGGGGGGGAATGAGAGTGACAAGGGGGGGGAATGAGAGTGAAAAGGGAGGGGGGGAAATGAGAGTGACAAGGGAGGGGGGGGGATGAGAGTGACAAGGGAGGGGGGGGATGAGAGTGACAAGGGAGGGGGGGGGATGAGAGTGACAAGGGAGGGGGGATGAGAGTGACAAGGGAGGGGGGATGAGAGTGACAAGGGAGGGGGGGAATGAGAGTGACAAGGGAGGGGGGAATGCGAGTGACAAGGGAGGGGGGGGAATGAGAGTGACAAGGGAGGGAAGGAATGAGAGTGACAAGGGGCGAGGTGAGAAAGAGAGTGACAAGGGAGTGGGGGATAAGAGTGACAAGGGAGGGAGGGGAAGAAGAGAGTGACAAGGGAGGGAAGGGGAGAAGAGAGTGACAAGGGAGAGAGGGTGGGGAGAGTGACAAAGGAGGGAGGTGGGGACAAGGGAGGGAGGGGGGAAGAGAGTGACACGGGAGGGGGGTAGAGTGACAAGGGGGGGAGAAGAAAGTGACAAGGGAGGGGGGGGAGAAGAGAGTGACAAGGGGGGGAGAAGAGAGTGACAAGGGAGGGAGGGGGGAGAAGAGAGTGACAAGGGAGGGGGGGAGAAGAGAGTGACAAGGGAGGGAGGGGGGAGAAGAGTGTGACAAGGGAGGGGCGGGAAGAGAGTGACAAGGGAGGGAGGGGGGAGAAGAGAGTGACAAGGGAGGGGGAGGGAAGAAGAGAGTGACAAGGGAGTCCCCAGAGCCAGACCAAGAGCCAGACTGCAGCCAGAGACCAGATCATCTTATTGTCCTGGTGGTAAGTAGACAATGCAATATGTTTATTATTTAATTGTTTAGTTATTAATACTACATTGGAAACTAATTTACCTCACATTAAAAGGACACTATAGTCACAGAACCACTACAGTTTAATGTAGTGGTACTGGTGTCTATAGCCTGTTCCTGCAGAGAAAAGACACTGTGCAGTACTGGTGTTCACTGTGTCCCCCTCCCACTGGGCTGAAGGGGTTTTAACCTCTTCAGCCACTTACCTTTCTCCAGCGCCGGCACTGGGAACTCTTCTCCCCGATCCTCCTTTCAGCTGCGAATGCGCATGCATTCAAAACTATGTTCCGCGTCTTCCCACTGTAATTTTCACAGTGAGAATCGCGGAAGCACCTCTAGCGGCTGTCAGGGAGACAGCTACAAGAAGCTTGATTAACCCTAAGGGAAACATAGCAGTTCTTTTAATTTAAATGCTGAGAAAGGGGTGGAACACGCCCACAGCGATTCCTTTCCCATCACAGTCCTACAATATTTCTATAGATTTGTATAGGTTATATGTGTGCCTACATGTATGTTTTTATATATATATTTTTAGGGGTATGTTTTTAGACTAATAAAGTCCATTATTCTTTGCTTCCATTATGTTTCCCTTCTGAGTGTGCCCCTTCATATTGCTTACAAAAAAAATAATATACCATAAGATATAGAGAAGTACTTAATAATGTAACCATCTAGGGCAGGCGGGCCGCAGTCCCCCAATCTTGCAGGGTGGAATGCATGTTTCTGTCACAGCCAGACAGCTGAGAAGCTCTGACAGGAGCCTTTCAGATCCTCCTCCTTGAATTTCTTTGTTTTGGTTGAGTTCCTCATCTCGTTAGTCTATCTCAGCTGTCATGCAGTTGGACTGATTGCTGCCCTTTAAGTTCCTCCCCAGAATGCAGTAGTGTGCGGCTTATACAACTTCCTAGAGTGTGTGTGCATGCTGTTCCTAGTTCTCAGTCCACAGTCCCCAGTCGTCTGCAAGATAAGTGCTGTTTATGTATTTGTGATTTTCTGTTTTCTGGATCCGGGTGACCCTGACTCCCTCCGTGTCTGTGTGGGGGGCCGGTGGTCGTGTCCCCTCGCTGTTGTGGGGTCTTCATGTGTAGGATAGTCGAGGTACGTGGATATGCGCCCATCCACCTTTGGGGTGGTCGCATAGGCTGAGCAATAAGGGAGAGCGGCAGGTCTCATGCAGGGGTCTCCCTTTTGTTCCTTAGTTGTGGATCCAGTGAGTCATTGTTCATATTGTATTGTCTTGTTTCCTGTACACCATCCGTGACATTATAAGCCGCCAAAACCGTCTCAAGCATGGATCCGGTTTCACTTTTGGCTGAGCGCTTCCAGGGTCTTTCATTGGAGGTAGCTGATCTCCGTAAGACTTTTTCTCAGTTTCAAGTGACCGGTTCAGCTTGCGTTCATGGAGTTTGTTCTGAGCCTAAGATCTCGCTCCCGGATACGTTCTCCGGGGGTAGTGAGTATTTTGTGCGTTTTAGAGAGGCTTGCAAACTCCATTATCGCCTTCTTCCCCATTCCTCTGGTGATGAAGAACGGAGGGTGGGGATCATTATATCGCTGCTCAGGGGTAACGCTCAATCCTGGGCCTTTTCGCTGCCGGAGGGGGCACGGCCCCTCCGTTCAGTGGATGAATTCTTTTTAGCCCTGGGTCAGATATATGATGATCCGGATCGTATTGCTCTGGCTGAGTCTAGACTACGTCTGTTATGCCAGGGTAAACAATCCGCAGAGATATACTGCTCAGAATTTCGGAGATGGGCAGCTGATACTGGTTGAAATGATGCTGCACTCCGAAGTCAATTTTGCCATGGTCTTTCAGAGAGATTGAAAGATGCATTTGCCTTTCATGAGAAACCTACCTCCTTGGATTCTGCTATGTCTCAGGCCGTTCGTATTGACAGGCGTCTTAGAGAGAGAGGAGAGATCTCTCCTTCCTGTCATACTCAGTCCCGGGACAGTGCAGCGGTCTCTTTCTGTGCGCAGGGGTCTCAGTCGCTGTCAGTCCCTTCTGAGCAGGAGCCCATGCAGCTGGGGTTGATTGCCTCTGACAATAGAAGATTCAGCCCGCATGGGAGGGTTTGTTTTTGTTGTGGAGGTATAAATCATTTGGCAAATGTTTGTCCCTCTAAGAGTTTCAGGCAGTTTTCTGGGACTAATAAAGAAACAAAAAGGAAAAAATCTTTTAAAAATGTTCCGTCTGTTACTATTGGCAGGGTTGAGGCGGAAATTGAAGGTTTTCCGTTTGCTTGTAGTTCCCGTTTTGTCCTGCCTGCTAGGGTGGCGCTAGAGAGCAAAAGCATTTTTTGTGAGATTTTTGTGGATAGTGGAGCAGCTGTCAATCTCATTGATAATCAATTTGCAATAACTCATGGTTTCCAGGTATGCACTTTGGGAAAGGATATTCCTGTTTTTGCTATTGATTCCGCTCCACTTTCTCAGAAATCATTAAAGGGCATAGTTCACAATATCCGTTTAATTGTGAGTGATGCTCATGTTGAGGATGTGTCATGTTTCGTCCTTAGCGGTTTGCCTACTCCTCTAGTGTTGGGGCTACCCTGGCTCACTAAACATAACCCCACCATTGATTGGCAAGCGAGGCAAATAAATGGTTGGAGTGACTTTTGCAGAGAGAATTGCCTCATGACATCTGTTTCTGAGGTTTCTACTAAGACTGTACCACCTTTCCTCTCTGAATTTTCGGATGTCTTCTCTGAGAGTGGAGTTCAGGATTTGCCCCCGCACAGGGAGTACGATTGCCCTATTAATCTCATCCCAGGCGCCAAGCTGCCTAAATCTCGTTTATACAATCTTTCCCAACCTGAGAGGGTCGCTATGCGTGCTTATATCTCTGAGAGTCTGAGAAAAGGACACATACGACCCTCGAAGTCACCTGTTGCCGCTGGTTTTTTCTTTGTTAAGAAAAAAGATGGTTCTTTAAGACCTTGTCTGGATTTCAGGGAGCTGAACAGTATCACTATTCGTGACCCTTATCCGCTTCCTCTGATCCCGGACCTGTTTAACCAGGTTGTTGGGGCTAAAGTCTTTTCCAAATTAGACCTAAGAGGGGCATACAACCTGGTCAGGGTCAGAGAAGGAGACGAATGGAAGACGGCTTTCAATACCCCTGAGGGCCATTTTGAGAATTTGGTTATGCCTTTTGGTTTGATGAATGCCCCAGCCGTTTTTCAGCATTTCGTGAACAGCATTTTTTATCATTTAATGGGAAAATTTGTATTAGTGTATTTGGATGACATTTTGATTTTTTCTCCTGATTTCAAGACTCATAAGGAACATTTACGTCAGGTCTTGCTCATTCTGCGGGAGAATAAATTATACGCGAAACTGGAAAAATGTGTGTTTGCGGTTCCAGAAATTCAATTTCTGGGGTTTCTTCTCTCCGCTTCTGGTTTTCGCATGGACCCCGAGAAGGTCCGCGCTGTGCTTGATTGGGAGCTTCCTGAGAATCAGAAGGCGCTGATGCGTTTTTTGGGCTTTGCCAATTATTACAGGAAATTTATTTTGAATTATTCCTCTGTTGTTAAACCACTCACTGATATGACCAGAAAGGGGGTAGATTTTTCTTCCTGGTCGGTAGAGGCGCGTAAGGCCTTTTCTAATATCAAGGAGAGTTTTGCTTCCGCTCCCATCCTGGTACAACCTGATATTTCGTTACCCTTCATAGTTGAGGTTGATGCTTCTGAGGTAGGGGTGGGTGCGGTCTTGTCTCAGGGTTCCTCTCCTGCCAAATGGCAACCGTGTGCCTTTTTCTCAAAGAAACTCTCCTCCGCAGAGAGAAATTATGATGTGGGAGATAGGGAATTGTTGGCCATCAAGTTGGCTTTTGAGGAATAGCGCCATTGGCTAGAGGGAGCCAGACACCCTATTACTGTGTTTACTGACCATAAAAATCTGGCCTACTTGGAGTCAGCCAAGCGTCTGAACCCGAGACAGGCCAGATGGTCTTTGTTCTTTTCAAGGTTTAATTTTGTTGTCACGTTCCGCCCTGGGGTTAAGAATGTGAAGGCAGATGCCCTGTCACGTTGTTTTCCGGGAGGTGGGAATTTTGAAGACCCGGGTCCCATTTTGGCTGAAGGTGTGGTGGTCTCTGCTCTTTTTCCTGAATTGGAGGCAGAGGTGCAGGCAGCACAGTCAGAGGCTCCTGATCTTTGTCCTCCTGGGAGGTTGTTTGTGCCTCTCGCTTTGAGACACAAGATTTTCAAGGAACACCACGATACGGTCCTTGCTGGGCACCCGGGGGCAAGAGCCACACTGGATCTCATCGCTCGGAGATTCTGGTGGCCTGCGCTTCGTAAGTCGGTTGAGGGTTTTGTGGCAGCTTGCGAGACTTGCGCTCGTGCCAAAGTCCCTCATTCATGGCCATCAGGTCCTCTCCGTCCCTTACCCATTCCTTCCCATCCTTGGACACATCTGTCCATGGACTTCATAACGGACTTGCCTCGTTCCTCGGGGAAGACTGTGATTCTGGTGGTGGTGGACCGTTTTAGCAAAATGGTGCATTTCATCCCTTTTCCTGGTTTGCCCAATGCTAAGACGCTGGCGCAGGCATTTATTGACCACATTGTCAAATTGCATGGTATTCCATCAGACATAGTCTCTGATAGGGGCACGCAGTTTGTTTCCAGATTCTGGAAGGCTTTCTGTTCTCGCTTGGGGGTTCGGTTGTCACTCTCTTCTGCTTTCCACCCGCAGTCGAATGGCCAGACAGAGCGCGTCAATCAGAATCTGGAGACATATCTGCGCTGTTTTGTGGCGGAGAATCAGGAGGATTGGTGTTCTTTTTTGTCCCTTGCTGAGTTTGCTTTAAATAACCGT
Organism: Bufo bufo; assembly: GCF_905171765.1. Taxonomy (NCBI): domain Eukaryota; kingdom Metazoa; phylum Chordata; class Amphibia; order Anura; family Bufonidae; genus Bufo; species Bufo bufo. The sequence goes on along the minus strand of NC_053392.1, from coordinate 418,494,633 downwards.
CGTCAGAAGTCCTCTGATAAGTCACCATTTTTTGGTGCATATGGGTTTCATCCGCAGTTTGGGACTTTCTCGGGAGAGGGGTCTTCTGGTTTACCTGATGAGGACAGATTCTCCTCGTCTTTGTCATCTATTTGGCAAAAGATTCAGGATAATCTAAAGAGCATGAGTGAGAGATATAAGCGTGTGGCAGATAAGAGACGTGTGCCTGGTCCGGACCTGAATGTTGGTGATCTGGTGTGGTTGTCTACCAAGAATATCAAATTGAAGGTTCCCTCCTGGAAGTTGGGTCCTAGGTTTATTGGGCCTTACAAGATCCTGTCTGTCATCAATCCTGTTGCCTACCGTCTTGATCTTCCTCAGACTTGGAAGATCCATAATGTTTTTCATAAGTCCTTATTGAAACCTTATGTTCAACCTATTGTACCCTCACCTTTGCCTCCTCCTCCGATTATGGTTGATGGAAATCTTGAATTTCAGGTCTCTAGGATTGTGGATTCTCGTCTTGTCCGCGGTTCTCTCCAGTACCTCGTTCATTGGGAGGGTTATGGTCCTGAGGAGAGGATGTGGGTCCCAGTGACGGACATTAAGGCCACTCGTCTCATCACTGCTTTCCATAGGTCCCATCCTGAGAAGGTGGGCCCTGAGTGTCCGGAGTCCACTCGTAGAGGGAGGGGTACTGTCACAATCAGACAGTTGAGAAGCTCTGACAGGAGCTTTCCAGATCCTCCTCCTTGAGTTTCTTTGTTTTGGTTAAGTTCCTCATCTCGTTAGTCTATCTCAGCTGTCATGCAGTTGGACTGATTGCTGCCCTTTAAGTTCCTCCCCAGAATGCAGTAGTGTGCGGCTTATACTACTTCCTGGAGTGTGTGTGCATGCTGTTCCTAGTTCTCAGTCCACAGTCCCCAGTCGTCTGCAAGATAAGTTCTGTTTATGTATTTATGATTTTCTGTTTTCTGGATCCGGGTGACCCTGACTCCCTCCGTGTCTGTGTAGGGAGCCGGTGGTCGTGTCCCCTCACTATTGTAGGGTCATCAGGTGTAAGATAGTCGAGGTACGTGGATATGCGCCCATCCATCTTTGGGGTGGTCGCATAGGCTGAGCAATAAGGGAGAGCGGCAGGTCTCATGCAGGGGTCTCCCTTTTGTTCCTTAGTTGTGGATCCAGTGAGTCATTGTTCATATTGTATTGTCTTGTTTCCTGTACACCATCCGTGACAGGAGAGCGGCAGGTCTCATGCAGGGGTCTCCCTTTTGTTCCTTAGTTGTGGATCCAGTGAGTCATTGTTTGTATTGTATTGTCTTGTTTCCTGTACACCATCCGTGACAGTTTCCGAGCGGGGAGCGTGTCCGCATCCTGATGTGTGCCACTGTGGAACACATATTCAGTATAGGGAGAAAGAAGGATTCAACCAAATGTGTTCCAGCTTGGAGCACATACAGAATCAAACAGGGACATTATAAAATAGTTATTTTGGAGTGCTCATACATAATTAGCTTCCTCAATTCCATCACTTATTATCAAACAACACCTTTTGTGTCCACATTTGTATGAGCCCTTTCGCCCAGGATTCAGTATTCATAGTAGTAGTGGCGAGCTTGCTTAACTTAGGGCAAGAAGGTGCTATTAACTCTTTAAGGGTCTTAGCTCTTCGAAATGTAAAGTGTGGTTGAGTTGCGACACTGTCCCCCAGAATAGGGTCCTTACGGAGAATCGACCAATGTTGGTTCAGTATATCTTTAATTTTTTTGGTGTGCTGAATTATAGCGTGTTATGAAATTGTTAAAATATTATCCTCAGGTGCTTGAGGAATTGTGGGCAACTCCTTATTATCAGTACGTTTCTTTGATACTAAACAGTCAGATTGGTTCTCTCTTTCCACTTTTTTGTAATAGAGTCTGAGATTAACCCCTTGGGGTACCCTTTTTCTAAAAACCTAGATTTTAGGACCTACAGTTGTTCCCGCATAACCTTATCATCCGAGCAATTTCTTTTTATTCTCCTTATCTGTCACATACTATGGACCAGAACTTTCCCCAACTGGTCGAAGTCCAAGAAGCAGACTCGGGACTACTAACCTTATTAACAAGAATATGTGATGAACTACAAGACCTAAAAAACTGGAAATCTGGAATAAAAGGGACTTGGTCTCCATTACTATCAGATGATTCTGAATTTACTACTAAAGGCCATCACCTCAGGAATGATACACAAGACTTTCTACATCACGAATTAGACTGGTACTTCCTAGAATTATATCTTTACCTCAATAAGGGGTCTACGACTGTCTACCTGTGAAATCCACTTTCCCTAATGATATAGATTTTATATCTGACTGGCATAAGACTATGGATAATTCTAAAAACATGATTTTATTATTAATCGCTAAACACCAATTGTTTTGCAGAACATTATGTAGGACAATGATATCCCGGATACAAACCCAGCTGAAGGGTAGCAATTCAATAGTCCCAGAAATCATTTCTCCAAACAGATTTGCCCTTTGGAAATATGAATATAATGTAGTTAGAATTTTTTTTACAAAATTGCTAAGAGATATGTCTGACTTTGCCACTGGCCAAGTTTGTGCATGGGAGAGGAAAAAGACATCACAGATTGACTCTGCCTTATCCCACCCACATACTTTTCCGAACACTTCTAGAGGGCCTTTACACCCACTTATATACACCAATTTTCCAATCATTGTTAGGACTAGAACCTTCTATAACAGTAGCCTCAGTCGCTATAACAATCATTTCCATACACCATGTAATGAGTAAATCTTCCCTTCCGTTCCATTATTGTCTTTATCAGTTCCAAGGAATTCTCACCAATCCTTCCGAGTCGACAGGGTTGTTTCCAGCTCTTCCGATCCATCCAAATCACGTGATGTACTGACTGCACCCCTTTCCCCGACTTTTCCATCACCCAAGTCAAGCGGCCCTACGGAGCCTAAAGCTAATTGTTTGGACTGCACCAATTTGTTTTATTACCCCCTTGCATCGGTGAATCAATCACCTATTACATCCATATCCCCTTTCACTCTTCTGTCTGCAGTTCCCAGTAGAGGCTTAATAGAGGCTTTGAAAAGTACCACCTCCCCTTTGGATATTCTCAGGGAACGAGCAATATCACATTTCCACACCCCTCTCTTTGTCATCCAATATTCAGAACATATCTACATACAGTGACTCTACCTCCATCCCAGAGCCTTTTTTAGCATTACCTCTTAATCTGTCGAAAACCCTTTATTGAATCAACTCTCCCCGATACCAACTGTGCCCCGATCCATTCTGTCAAGTATCCAACTCCTCACACCTCTACTATCACAGAACACGCATATCCATTCCAAAATTCATTCCCAGGAGAAAATCACTCACTTTTACACTCCACTCTCCACACGAAACCTAATGAAAAGGAAAAAAAGACAAAATGTAGAAGACGAGGATGCAGAGGAGGCAAATTCAGAGTAGTTCACCAAATACTCTAAAGGTATCTTCAACTTGTCTAAATATATACTTCAAAGAGAAGAAATAGAGATACTGAGTAAGGGCCTCTCTTTCTGTCCCTCCGGTGGCCCGGACCTTTTGGAACTATTCGTGGACCTAAACCAGTTCACTTGGAAACTGACTTTACAGTGACACTATATTGTCAAAAAACATCGATTCCCCCAACCCCTTACTCCAACGGTGGAAAACACTTCAGCTCTAGATGACATTGACATTAAGACTCTAGTTGAGGAATTAACTAATGCACCTATCCATTTCTCTCTGAAACCGAAATCTACTTTCTACCCAGTGGAAATCAGGGGTCCACATTTAGAGATCTTCTATAATTTGGTCCTTAACAATCTGCAGTAAGTATTCTCTAAAGAAAATAATGAACGAATCCCCCTCTCTAGTTATAAGCTTTCTGGAAGCCAACGTAAGGCCATCTCTAGTTTGGCTAGGAATAGAGACAGTTATAAAAAAATGTGGATAAGGGGGGAAGGGGGTAGTCATTATGAATTCTATGTATTATAATAAAGAGGCTCTAAACATCTTTTCCGATTTATTATCAACAACTACGGTGGACCCGACAGATGATTATAAGAAAATGTTAACTGCCTTAGTTCAGTCTGGCTATGCATAGAACATTTTAGGTAAACAAGAAAGAAATTTCCTCGTGATCGAACATCCCTCTACACCTTATTTCTATTTTCTCCCAAAAATTCATAAAACCTTTAATAACCCACCAGGTAGGCCGATCATATCGGGTATAGACTCTATTACCTCAAACCTCTTAGCCTACGTAGATAATCTCCTACAAAAATACGTTATTAGTCTACCTGCCTACCTTAGGGACTCATCTCATCACACTGCTGATGGACTTCCTTTGGTCTAGTGATATGCTTTGGGTCACTCTTGACATGTCAGCTTTATACCGCAACATTATTCATGAACTAAGCATTGGTGCAGTAGATAGGATTCTATCTACGGAACCTTTCATGCCCACAATACTAAAAAAAAATATTCTAGATTGTATCTCTTTTTTTCTTCATCACAATTATTTTAATTATGATAATGTCTTTTATATTCAAAAAACGGGGGACCACGATGTGGACGAAATTTGCCCTATCCTATGCAAACCTTTTTATGGGGGCATTCAAAGAAGATTTTGGGCTTTTATATCACCCTAACATTTTATTTTATAAATGATATATCGATGATATAATTTTTATCTGGCAAGGTGAACGGAAGGTTTTAGATCAATATATTCTGAATTTTAATTTTAATAGATGGAATCTGAGTTTTACTGCCCATATTGATCCAACCACTGCCATCTTTTTATATCTAGAATTATCAACCTCTATGAATTGGGTCAAGACCAGCACACATTTTAAGAATGTACACGCAAACAGCTATCACTACTGCAAAAGTTGCAATTACCACAAATGGAAATGCATTCCTTATGGGCAGATGAGGGGAGTAAGAAGAAATTGCTCGGGTGATAAGGTTATGCAGGACCAACTGGAGGTCCTAAAATCTAGGTTTTTAGAAAAAGGTACCCCAAGGGGTTAATCTCAGACTCTATTAAAAAAGTGGAAAGAGAGAACCAATCTGACTGTTTAGTATCAAAGAAACGTACTGGTAATAGTTAATAGCACCTTCTTTTCCTAAGTTAAGCAAGCTCACCACTACTACTACAACTATCACTACTATTACAAATAAGGTCATTAGACTCCCCACACTGAATCCTGGGTGAAAGGGCTCCTACAAATGTGGACACAAAAGGTGTAAGTGTTGTTTGATAATAAATGATGGAATTGAGAAAGTTACTATTGCTACCTCTGGCGAGAAGCTTCCAATTCATAGCCGCATGGACTGCAGTACATCTAATGTCATATATATGCTTCAATGCCCATGCGGGCTCCAAAATGTGGACCGTACCACTCAGAACCTTAGGGTTCGACTGAACTCGCATCATTCTAACATAACTAAAAAATATGCAAAACATAGTGTCTCCCGACATTTTGCACAGGCTCATTCCGGGGAAGCCTCTCTTCTTAGATTGACCCCCAAAGAATGGGTCCCAAAATCCTTCCAATGCCTGTGCAGGAAGGAAATGTATTGGATTTTTCGTTATATTCTCTTGTAACGTTTGGTTAACGAATCATTAGAACATAATAATTACTGAAGAACCAACAAATATACATATACATTATATCTAGAAATGAGCGAATCAAAGCTGATGAAGTGGAATTCGTTTAGAATTTCAGGAAAAATTATATTCGCAACAAATGTGAATTTCCTCGCATTGGGGGAAATTTGATGGGTGAATGTACACTTTCTTCTGTATGAACCGAATTCCGTTATCCTTTCGTTGGTGAAATTTTATTGGGACACGCTCTTTTTGGGAATATTTTATGGGTAAATGTACACTTTCTTCTGTATGAACCTAATTCTATTATCCTTTTGGTGGTTAAATTTTATTGGGACAAGCCCTTTTTTGGGAAAATTTGTTGGGTGAATGTACTGTCACAAGGGTGTCAAGAGCAACGTCTGACTCCGTTATACCCAGGGTCAGGAAGTCGCAGCAGGTGGCTGCGCGCTCTATGTAGAAAGATTGTGCTGTTTCTTTATGGTAGCTTTCTGGGTTTGCCTTGCAACCCTTTTTGGCTCACTCAGGGATCCGTAGCTCCTTCTCCTCAGCTGTTTCTTGTCCAGCACTCCCGACCTCCTTATATTCCCATCTCCCACTTCTCTGGTTGCCAGATATAGAGTTTCCTGCCTGGACTTCTATACTGACCCACTGGAGCTGAGTAGCTGTGTTCCCTGGTTGTTGTTCCAGAGCGTTACCCTCCGGATCCCTGTTGGGCTTTTGTTGTCTGCTGTTGTCGCCCACCTGGGATTATATGTTTGTCTGTATTGTCTGTCCTCTCATTGGTGTTTTCCTCTTAGTGTCAGTGGTGCGGACTAGTGATCCCACCTCCCCGTTCACTACATAGGGCTCATCTTAGGGAAAGCCAGGGTTTAGGCACGTGATCGGCGTACGGGTGAGGAACCCATCTAGGGACGTCAGGGCAGTCAGGTGCCAGCCTCAAGGTGAGTCAGGGGTCACCATCTTTCCCTCTCCCTTGGACAGGGCCTTCCCATTTCCCTCCCTTCGTGTGACGCCGGTTATTACATGTACACTTTCTTCTGTATGAACTGAATTCCATTATTCTTTCATTGGTGACATTTTTTATTTCAAAATGTTTTTTTTAGGTGAAATTTATGGGTGACTGCTAAACTTCTTTTGCTATATGAACCGAATGACGTTGTGGTGAAATTTTTTCTTTCAAAGTTGTTTTTTTCGGTAATATTGATGGGTGACTGCAAAACTCCTTTTGAAGAAGACTTTAATCAACATGAAGCCCGCCCCAGCCAGAATCCAGCAGGTAAGTATGAAAAGGCGAAGTGGGATAACCCCTTTAATAGAACAGGTTCTGTAGACATCTATGTGGAATCAGCTGACGAGGGTGTAAAAGGAGTGCACTTTTTCTTGATGCTAAAATCGACCTGTAAGGCTGAGTCCATACTTGAGTTATTTTGTCGAGTTTGGCCCGCTGAGAGCCCAAATAAGTGAAGTGTGCAGTGATTCTAAGAGTGACGCCTGTCATTTGCATGTCATACGGACTCACAGTATTATTTCACTACCCCAGAAGACTCCCTATGCGTGTTACTGCAAGGCACAGTGTTCTACACCCCTATAAAGGCTCTCTGCAAAGCTTTGTGTAAGGGAGACGCTTGGCGCGGCATGACGTAAGCCGTCTGTCGCCTGCTTGCCCGTCCTCATGGAGACGGACCGGACCTCGGTCATTCGAAGCACTGGGGGAACGCCATTGCAATCGTCTGAGCCCGTCATTCACTGAAGTCGCCACCCGGTGTCGAGAACTCACGTCAGTGTTCGGTGCCTGCAGCGTAGCAGTGCAGCAGTTAACATACCAAGGGGCAAAGGCACAGGACTGTTACTGGCTATATCGGAGAGGCCCGCTTCCTGAGGTGAGAGAAAAGCGTCATATGGTACAATGGTACGGTGACAACCTGTCACCTGGTGGAACAGCAATGTGAAGCACTCTTTAAAAGGCAACAGGTGGTGAGGATTAAAGGGGCTGGATTTTCACAAGCGGTGTGTGAGCTATTCTCGACCCCGGTCATAGCAATCTGATGGCGGCATGAATCTACTTGTGTGAGCTTTAAAAAAAAAAAACTTGAATGCGTTATTGTGTTTGGGCTCAAGCAGATTGTATTGGACTGAAGATCGGCTGTGTGCTGTGAGGACTGGCTCAGCGTCCCCCCGCCGACTCTGCTATCTGGGGGCCCACGTTAGACGGTGTGAGGGCGCGGGTATGACCTGGTCAAAACACTTTGGAACTAAACCATCGCCTTGAGCTAGAGACTTCGGTTGTACTATAGTGGGTGTATATCAACCCAGTCATATTGGTGGGACAACAGCTCCTATCTTACAATTACCCATACCCCTCACGACCTCTTGTCTGATTATATCCTGATTTCTTAAACATCAGGTGACCTATGTGAACTGTGTACTATACCTGGTTTAAAACACCAGGGGTTCTATGTGAAGAGGCACCCTTGGACAGTGAATGAATATCAACTCTGTTATTTGGGTGACTTCGCTTGAGAGTGAAGATATCACTCTGCCACCACACTTTGAATGTCTATCTTAAATCATTATCCTGGTTCAGAGGTTTTTTTGGCCACAGTGAATGAATATCATTTCCGCTATTTGGGTGATTTTGTTTGATGATGTGAGAGTGCGGACATTACCTGGCCACTGTACTTTGAATGTTCACCTAAATTATTACCCCGGCCCTAAGACTTTGGCCGTGATTAAGTGAATGAACATCAATTCCATTCCCAACATTATAGGACCTATGGGAACTGTGTATTATTCCTGACTCAAAATATTGAGGGCTCCAGGTGAAGGGATGCCCCTGGACAGTGAACAACATCAACTCTACTATTTGGATGACCTTGTTTGATGGCGTGAGAGTGCGGATTCTACCAGGTTATAGCAGTTTAGTGTCCATCTAAACTACCATCCTGGGTCAGAGATTTTGGCCGTGCCAAGCTGAATGAATATTGACTCTGCCATCTGGATGACCTTGTCTGATAGTGTGAGAGACTGTGGCCGCGTCACAGTGAATGAATACTATCTTTGTTATTTGGGAGACTTCGTCTGATGGTGTGAGAGTGCGGACATTACCTGGTCACTGCACTTTGAATGTTTCTCTAAATTATTGCCACTGTTTTCCTCCTGTTTCTTTTATTTTCTAGACTAAATTTCTTGTGAAGATATCGGGGGGTGGGGGAAAGAATGCCACCAAAATCGCAAAATAGAAAGTCATTTGGCTCAGTCTCCCCGAAGGGATCCGGAATTGATAGCCCTTTAAACAAGATGGATAAGTTCCTTAAATCCCCGCCCTCTAAGACAAGGTCTACTCAGAAAGCCAAAGGTGGTGCGCCCCCCACGGGAACATCAAATAGGGAAGGTGGGCATTAAGAGCTTGGGGGCAGTTCTAGCACAAATAATATAAATGAATTAATTAAAAAGAAATTGGAGGATATTCTGGAAGCTGTTCATCTGTCGAATCAATCCCTGGGAGATCTGGCTACTAAAATTGCAACTGTTCAAGTAGATATCTCATTAATAAGAGATGATATAAACAAAATCCGAGATAAGATCAAGAACTTGCAGGAATTCTCCCAGGAAGTGAAAAGAGAGATGGACAAAACAATTAAAAGGGTTGATGTATTGGACATTGAGAAGAAATCACTAAGAGAAAAACTCATAGAACTGGAAGATAGAGCGAGGAGAGCTAATCTCCGGTTGGTAGGATTCCCAGAGGGTAGCCAGAATGAGGACCCTAGAGGATTTATTCAAACTTGGCTCACTGAGGTTTTTGGCCAGAATAGTATCTCTCCATTATTTGCAGTAGAAAGGGCCCATCGGATCCCTGGAAAAGCCCCTCCTCCTGGGATCACACCACAGGCCATATTGTCCAAACTATTATCTCAGAAAGATAGAGACTCCATTATCAGAAGGAAGAGAGATCTACGTGACTTAAACTATAATGGAGTCAGGATAGAGATCTATCCTGATTTCTCAGTAGCCACCCAAAATAAACGCAGGGAATTTCGGGAGGTTAAAAAAAAGATTAGCACAGGCTAAGATTAAATATTCAATGATATATCCCGCCACATTAAGAGTTATTTACCAGAACCAAGTCCTTTTTTTCTCTAAACTTGAGGACATATTAGAATGGGTGGACTGCAAGGGAATAGGCACCTGAACCAGTTTTGCATTATAATGTGCTATGGAGAGGGGGTGGGGGGGATTGAGGGGGGAATAGGCAGATAGTAAGAGGTCTGTAGGGATATTTTTCCCTACGAACCAGAGTGGATGGTGGGGAGGGATGTTGGGGACTTGTTTAGTCAAGTTGTGTTGTTTTTTTTTCTTCTTTTTCTCTTTTTATACATAGGGAATGAGTCATCGAATCCTAACCCGGAATGTTCGAGGTTTGACAGAAAGAACTAAGAGGGTAACAGTTTTTTATAAAATAAATAAACATCCTCCCGCTATAGTGGGCCTTTTGGAAAAAATGGGCACAGCTCGAGTTTCACTCGTTCTTTTCATCATACTCTCGGGGGGTTAATGTGTATATACATAAAAAGGTAGCATATGAACATATTGCGCAAAGCATACCAAGGAAGGGAGGTATATATTTTTACATGGTAGGTGGAATGGGCTTATTTGTGTACTTGCATTCATCTATATTCCTCCCCCTTCTCTTCTTATGTTATTGCACGCCTTACTGATTTTACCAATCAAAGGGCTAAATGCCCAATTTTAGTCATGGGAGACTCTAATAACGTAATGTGTCCGGTGAATGACAGGGTGTCCTCAACACCAGTTCTAAGAACTGGAACATGTGACCAATTGATCTTGTATAAAATCTGCCAGGAACTTGCTTTAATTGATATCTGGCGTTATTTGTATGGCGAAAAGAACGTTTTTTTCTTGTTATAGCTGATCGTATATGGCTATGTCCAGAATAAACCTGGCGCTGATGATTCCTGACTTTATAGATAAAATCTACCGAATTAAGTATGAAGCCCACACAGTATCAGATCACTCCCCTATGCTGGTATTGATTAAAGACCCCGACAAGAGGTCAATTCCTAGATGCTTCAGACTGAACCCGCATTGGCTCAATCTTATACAGGACCATGAAAAAATACAAAATGAGATTAAAGACTTTTGGCAGACCAATTATGGTTCTACACATATATATTTTGTATGGGACTCATTAAAAGCATTTCTCTGTGGTATCTAAATCCGGTCAGGAAAAATGATGAGGACCTGTTTGTGTGTGAATGGGGAAGAGAGTAAATCCCCTAGGGACAGGCCCCCTCTTTTACAAGTCTGTCTGCCACTTTAACCCCAAGAAAGGTGAAGTTCGTAAGGGTTGGACTGAATGTCAGATAGGGAGGTGTTTTTTCCCACAGTTAGAATTTAGGTACTATGATATCACCTCTTACTCAGAAATTCTGACCTGCCTTGTAAAGACCTGCATATCTCAACGAGAGATTCTTCAATCAAGATGGAAGAAGAAGTGCCGTTGCTAACAGGAGGCCATTCCACGGTTGACCGTACTCCAGAAAGAAGGTGCTACGTGGATCGACCTGGAGATCATGAGGGTGAAGCTATCGCAAAGTCTGACTAATAAAAGACGACGGTGGGAGCGGCGGGTACCTGCAGATCGACACTGACAGCAGAAATGAAAGGAGGCCAGTCCACGGTTGATACGTGGATCGACCTAGAGACTGTGAGGATGGAGCCATTCCAGAGTCAGGAAAAGACTACTTTGGGAGTGGCTGATACCTGAAGATCGACACTGACAGACCGCAGATCCAGAGCAAGATCTGGAGAGAAGAAGACTGTGTATTCTGTGGATGGAGATGTTTGGTTACGGTGAAGGGCAGGTCGGAGAAGTCGGTTGCGATGGGTGATGTCTAGGTACCTAAGGGACAGCTTATACTTCAGTTCTTCCTGAACTATCACCAACAGTGATTGTTGTTGAGGGGGCAAATACATCCCAACCCTTCCTTCGGAATTTATTGTCTTGTTCTCGACAACAGGGGGATTGTAAAGGGAAGGGTGAGATTTGAATATATATATGTATACATTTGTAATATATATATATATATATTGGCCCTGTGTGGCCAGTATCGGCCCAGTATATATATGTGGGTATAGATCTGTATCCCCCAGGTTGTGGCCATGTATGCCACAGGTATGTCTGGATATATATAGATGTATGTATGCCCCAGTTATTACATATATATTATATATATTGTAAACTTTGGGGGTCTTTAAGCTCCGCGAGACAAGTGCGTAAAACCGTGTCAGTAAAGCAAAGGGTCTTTATTGGTGACCAAACAAAACAAAATAAAGCTTTTCTTCAGCATCCAAAACGTCACAACAAAAGTCCTGCTTGTTTCCAGCATAAATTAGGAAAAAGTCTTTCTTCAGAAAAACAACCAAAAGAAAGACACATACGTTTTTAGTAGAAGTCCTCCAGACCTTCCCTGCAGACACAGCTTCACTTCCAAACTACTCAAAAGTCCTCTCTGAGCAGCTAGCAGACTTCCATCTTGTCCTCACAGGTGCACTCTCCCAACTCACTCACTCCCTCCAGCATCACTTCCTGCTTTAATGGGTGGTTGTCTGTGAGATCTTAACCCCTTGTGCGCTGGCTTCCAGGGTTTAGGAGTGGAGGCTTCATCCCACCCAAATAACACTTTGGAGCCTCCAAAATTCCAGGCCCCAAACTACTTTACTAAGATAGAGAAGACTGTGAGCCAGTCCTCTCTGAATTAGCGCCTGCCTGGAACTTTTCACCCACTTTTTGGGTGACCCCCTGAACCTTCTACCTCTATTTAAATGGACCATAGTCCAAACAGTGGTGCCGTATAGCACCCGTCCAGGACCCACCCCCGGTGTCCTGTACATATCCCCCCCCTCTGCCTCAACGCGGAGGTGTTGGAGGCAACAGTAGACACCATACAAGTGACTCGGGAGAGGGCATCGGCATTCTGATGCTGTCTCCCGGGTCTGTGCTCTACCATGAAATTGAACTCCTGGAGAGAAAGGAACCACCTTGTTACCCTGGCATTGGTGTGTTTATTCTGTCTCATCCAGGTAAGCGGAGCATGGTCTGACACCAAGCGGAACTTTCTGCCCAGGAGGAAATATCGCAGGGAGTCTAGAGCCCACTTGATGGCCAGACACTCCCGCTCCACCACCGCATAGTTTCTTTCAGCTGCCGTCAGCTTCCTACTAAGAAAGACAACAGGGTGCTCCTCCCCATTGATTTCCTGAGACAGGACCGCTCCTAACCCTTCGCTTGAAGCATCTGTCTGTACTACAAAATCTTTTGTAAAGTCTGGAGCTACAAGCACCGGATCTTGGCACAAAGCTGTCTTAAGCATTTGAAAAGCCGTCTCGGCCTCGGCGTTCCACTTTATCATCACTGACTTTCTGCCTCTGGTCAGGTCGGTCAGTGGTGCAGCAACAGTGGCAAAGTTGGGGACAAACCTCCTATAATAGCCAACTATGCCCAAAAACGCTCTGACCTGCTTCTTGGTTAGGGGACGGGGCCAGTCCTGTATGGCCTCCACCTTACTCATTTGGGGCTTTACCAGCCCTCTACCCACAATATACCCCAGGTATTTTACTTCCTCCATCCCAATGGCACACTTCTCGGGGTTGATGGTGAACCCTGCTCTTCTTAAGGAGTCTACAACTGCCTGAACCCGGGGAAGGTGGGACTCCCAATCAGTGCTGAAGATGACTATGTCATCTAGGTAGACAGAAGCGTACCGTTGGTGTGGACGCAGAGTTTTGTCCATGGCCCTTTGGAACGTGGCCGGGGCTGAGTGTAGACCAAATGGCATTCTCTTATATTGGAAGTGGCCTTCTGGGGTAGAGAAGGCTGTCTTCTCCCTGGCTTCCTTAGTCAGGGGAATCTGCCAGTACCCTTTTGTGAGGTCTAGCGTGGTAATGTACCTGGCAGGCCCCAACCTTTCAATTAGCTCATCTACTCGTGGCATGGGATATGCGTCGAACTTGGAGACTTCATTAAGCTTTCTGAAGTCGTTGCAGAAGCGGAGGGTGCCGTTGGGCTTGGGTACCAACACAATTGGACTTGACCATTCGCTCTGCGACTCTTCAATGACTCCAAGCTCAAACATTCTTTTAACCTCTTCGGACACTGCCACCCTATGAGCTTCTGGGATACGGTAAGGCTTTAACCTGACTTTTACATTGGGCTCGGTCACAATGTCATGCTCGATGACGTTGGTGCGACCGGGCAACTCTGAAAACATATCTCTATTTTTTTGTAGAAACTCTTTTGTTTGCTGGGTTTGAGGTCTAGTCAGGGTAGAAGCAACCTGCACCAAGTCGATCCCTGCATGGTCCCCTGACTGTACCCCTACTACCGCTGACACTTGTTCTCTGTCTCTCCAGGGTTTCAACAAATTGATGTGATAGATCTGGTATGGTTTTCTTTTCCCTGGCTGGTGTACCTTGTAGTCCACCTCACCGAATTTCTCTACTACCTCAAATGGGCCCTGCCATTTGGCCAAGAATTTGCTCTCTACCGTGGGTATTAGAACAGCCACCCGGTCTCCTACTTGGAACTGTCTAACTTTAGCCGACCTGTTATACACTCTTCTTTGGGCATCCTGGGCCTTCTGCATATGCTCCTTCACCAGTGGCATCACCTTAGCCACCCTCTCTCGCATTTGAGAGATATGCTCTACCACCGTTTTGTGTGGTGAGGACTCACTTTCCCATGTCTCCTTTACCAGATCGAGTAACCCCCGGGGCCTTCGTCCATACACTAATTCAAATGGCGAAAAACCTGTGGATGCTTGCGGGACCTCCCGGATAGCAAATAACAGGGCAGGGAGTAACATATCCCAATCCTTCCCATCTTTCTGGACTACTCTTCTCAACATGGATTTTAAGGTTTTATTGAATCTTTCGACTAGGCCATCGGTCTGTGGGTGGTAGACAGACGTCCGCAACTGCTTAATTTGAAACAATTTGCACAAGTCCGCCATTACCTTTGACATAAAAGGGGTACCCTGGTCTGTCAGGATCTCTTTGGGGAACCCAGTTCGTGAGAACATTTGAAACAACTCCCTGGCGATGGCCTTAGAGGAGGCTTTCCTCAAAGGAACAGCTTCTGGATACCTAGTTGCGTAGTCTAGGATGACCAATATGTATTGGTGGCCCCGTGCCGACTTTACCAGGGGGCCCACCAGATCCATAGCGATCCGTTCAAACGGGACTTCGATAATCGGCAAGGGCACCAGAGGGTTTCTATAGTGTGGCACTGGGGCGGTTAACTGGCAAATGGGACAAGACGCACAGTATCTTTTAACCTCGGCCTTCAACCCTGGCCAGTAAAACCGGTCGTTTATCCTGGCCTCTGTTTTCTCCGCCCCCAGGTGTCCTCCCAGTGCATCGTTGTGGGCTAGATCGAGGAGCATCCGCCTATACGGTTGGGGAACCAGCAACTGCTCTATAGTTTCCCCTCGGCTCTCAGCCACTCGATACAGTAAGTCCCCCTTCAACGCAAAGTGAGGGAACCTCTGGTCTGCATCTGGCATTTGTGGGACCCCATCAACAACAGAAACCTGCTCTCGAGCATTGACCAAGGCAGGGTCCCGTAATTGGGCGGTACCAAATGCACCTCTGGACACGTCTAGATCTGGATGTACTGGCCTTGAGGATGTTTCCCCTTCATCTTCCTCAACTGGGGAGAGCTCCTCGTCATCCTCCCCCAGCATGACTTGTAATGGGAAGACCTCCCCCACCTCAGAGATCAACCCGGGTTTAAGACCTGGGTCAGGGGCATTATCCTCCACATTAGCATTCCCTGCGACTTCATTATCAATGGTAGGTATTTCTATATCAGAGGGGTGTATTTCAGCTCCGGACCCCTCGGACCCTGTCCCTTCCAGGCCCAGTGCCCCCAGTTCCCCTGGTGGTGCCATTTGCACCTCATTCCATAGTTCCAGAAATAGTGGACAGTCCCGCCCCACTATGATGTCATGAATTAAACTGTTTACCACCCCGACCTCCTGTGTAACTGAGGCATGGCCATAAGAGACAGTCACCGGAACCAAGGGGTACTCCTTGGTATCCCCATGAATGCATACCACCCGAAGAGTTTTAGTCACTGGTCTAAGCCTCCCAAGTACCCTGGCATGTACTAATGTTACCATGCTACCGGAGTCCAGTAGGGCCCTGGCAGGAAGGTGGTTCACCCACACTTCACACTCAAACCGTCCTGCAGCCAGGTCAAGATGAGTGGTACACACACTTCGCACATAGAAGGAGCTTCTCCGACCAGTTCCGCACTCCATAGGCTCCTCCTGCAGTGGGCATTGTGCCCGGGTATGCCCCCAGGACCGACATCGCCAACATTGTATGTCTCCCATCTTTGGTACAGGAACCGACCTCCGTGGTTCTAGGGCAGATGGTGTAAACCTGCGGACGCCCACATCTGGCAAGGCTTCTCTCCTCAGGTTGATGGCTGGTCTGGGTGTCCTTGGCGTGGGTTCTCGACGCTTGGCAGGCCCAAGCAGGTCCTCCACCACGGTATACCGTTCAACCAGCTCGATCAGCTGGTCAGCATTAGTAGGGTTTCCATGGCTTACCCAGCGCTGTAGGTCATCTTGTAGGGACCGTAGGTACCGGTCCATCACTACTCGTTCCACCATTTGTGGACCTGACAACTTTTCTGGCTGCAGCCATTTTTTAACTAACTGAATTAGTTCATGCATCTGGGACCTGGGTGGTTGGTCCGATTTGTACCGCCAGCGATGCACCCTCTGAGCCCGGACAGCTGTGGTCACTCCCAGGCGGGCCAGGATTTCAGCTTTTAGACGTTCATAGTCTTTGATGTGCTCAGCTGGGAGGTCAAAATAGGCCTTTTGCGGGTCACCAGTGAGAAAAGGCGATATAATGCCAGCCCATTGGTCCCGGGGCCACGCTTCTCTCTCTGCTATCCTTTCAAAGGTGGTAAGAAAGGCTTCCACGTCATCGCTGGGTGTTAGTTTCTGCAAAAAATGGCTGGCTCTAACAGATACTGGGTTGCTAACGGCAACGACTGCTTGCGCTTGTCCCTGAGCCAGCTGCTGTACGGCCTCCTGCAAGGCAGCCACCTGTGCTTGAGTGGACTCCTGCTGGGCCGTAAACTGGGCGGATAGCAGCCGTGTATTTTCCTGCTGCGCAGCTATAGCCTGTGCCAGGGCCTGCTGCTGCTGAGCCATCGCTTCCTCATGGCGACGGTTTGACTCTGCTGACGCTTGCTGCTGGGCCACAGTGGCTTGCTGCTGGGTCACAGTGGCTTGTGCCAAAGCCTTAACGACCTCCTCCATGCCTTTGTCTGCTGTTTGTAACGCCTGGGCTGACTTCACCCAAGACATGCCATAAGTATACTGTCTCTTTAAATGTCAGTTTTAAACGGTTTTTTTGCGCCTGCAAATGCACTTTGCCCGCATCCTCCACCAGTTGTAAACTTTGGGGGTCTTTAAGCTCCGCGAGACAAGTGCGTAAAACCGTGTCAGTAAAGCAAAGGGTCTTTATTGGTGACCAAACAAAACAAAATAAAGCTTTTCTTCAGCATCCAAAACGTCACAACAAAAGTCCTGCTTGTTTCCAGCATAAATTAGGAAAAAGTCTTTCTTCAGAAAAACAACCAAAAGAAAGACACATACGTTTTTAGTAGAAGTCCTCCAGACCTTCCCTGCAGACACAGCTTCACTTCCAAACTACTCAAAAGTCCTCTCTGAGCAGCTAGCAGACTTCCATCTTGTCCTCACAGTTGCACTCTCCCAACTCACTCACTCCCTCCAGCATCACTTCCTGCTTTAATGGGTGGTTGTCTGTGAGATCTTAACCCCTTGTGCGCTGGCTTCCAGGGTTTAGGAGTGGAGGCTTCATCCCACCCAAATAACACTTTGGAGCCTCCAAAATTCCAGGCCCCAAACTACTTTACTAAGATAGAGAAGACTGTGAGCCAGTCCTCTCTGAATTAGCGCCTGCCTGGAACTTTTCACCCACTTTTTGGGTGACCCCCTGAACCTTCTACCTCTATTTAAATGGACCATAGTCCAAACAGTGGTGCCGTATAGCACCCGTCCAGGACCCACCCCCGGTGTCCTGTACAATATATATATATATATACACACACTCACCTAAAGAATTATTAGGAACACCATATTAATACGGTGTTGGACCCCCTTTTGCCTTCAGAACTGCCTTAATTCTACGTGGCATTGATTCAACAAGGTGCTGATAGCATTCTTTAGAAATGTTGTGTGTGGACTGGTAAATAGAACTGTTGGCTTTGGCCCGATTCTGGACTGCGTCGAGGGGACATACACCTCCTTTATCTTTCGGCCTTCCTGCCTATATTGCCTTGTGATTGTGCGGTATTCACCTGATACTTTTTCTTTGTGCATTTCCGTTTTTTTTGTGTGCTGGATGTGGGAAAAAATGCCACCTAAAAATTACAGTAGAAAATCCGTGGGCACTTCCTCACCGGGCGGAGGAAAGGGTACTAGTATAGCAACTGGCCTAGAAAAATATCTAAAATCCCCTCCAAACCCAAAGAGTAGGAGTGCACTACGGGGGAATAAGGAGGCCCAGAAAGATGGAGGTGATCCACCTGTTCCAGACGAATGCTCTGGGGTGGAAAGAAGGATAGGTAATGGAGAAGGGATGGAGGAAAGAATAAAAAACTGGGAGAGATTTTAGGGGCGGTGCAACAGTCTAATCATAGCCTGGAGGATTTGACCATCAAGATCGCTTCTGCTCAGGCGGATCTCTCCCTGATTAAGGAAGAGATGAATAAAGTGAGGGAAAAAGTCAAAGAGCTACAGATATCCTCAGGAGGAATGAAGAGAGACATTGAGGGGATAAAAAAAAGAGTGGAAGTTATAGAAGGGGAAAAGAAGATCCTGCTAGAGAGAGTTACCACAATGGAGGATAGATCCCGGAGATCTAATATGAGATTAGTGGGATTTCCAGAGGGAGTGGAAGGAGAGGATATAGCGGGGTTTATCCAGCAGTGGCTGGAGGATAGTTTTGATAAAAGTACCCTGTCCAAATGGTTTTCAGTTGACAGAGCACACAGAATCCCGGGAAGACCACCGTTAAAAGGGAGTCCCCCCAGGGCTATCTTAGTTAAAATCTTAAGTTCCAGAGACAGAGATGTAATAATGAGGGCAAAAAGGAAGATGCAGACAATAGAGTATAATGGTCGTAATATAGAAATATACCCAGATTATTCCAGAGCAACTCAGGAAAAGAGACGTGAATTTAGAGAGGTAAAGAGGAGGTTAGCAGCCGCCCAGCTACAATACTCCCTGATATATCCAACTAAGTTACGCGTAATATACCACGATCAAGTTAGTTTTTTTGGATCACCAGAGGAGGCCGTGGAATGGATGGATTCCAAGGGAATAGGATTATGAGATGGCCTGTGGAGTGGGTGAGGGGGGTGAGGGGGGTGTGGGGGGTGTGGGGGGTGTGGGGGGGGGGAAGGGGGCGTAGAGTAAGAGGTGGGGGAAATGTTCTATTTCGCCGACCAGCAGGGGGGGGAGGGAGGGGCTGGGGGAGGGGGGTAGGAGGATGGGCTACGGGTGGGATGGTTGTCTTGATGGGATTATTAATGAAGATAAGAACGAAAACACAGGTGGAAGGCACACATGAGTAGGATTCTAACATGGAATGTACGAGGATTGGGGGATAAGGTTAAGAGGGTTATGGTTTTCGATACTATTACTAGACACCTCCCAGCAATTGTGGGATTAACGGAGACACATAACACTAAGGATAAGACATACTTATTAATGCGGAAATGGGCCAAGTACCAGTATCATTCATGTTTCTCTACCTACTCATGTGGAGTTAGTGTATATATCCACCACAAAGTTGATTACCTCCCACTAGATCAGAAGATTGATGATAGGGGCAGATATGTTTCCCTCCACTGCCAGTGGAACGGGATATTGTGTGTTTTAGCTTTTGTGTACATACCCCCACCATTTTCACTATGTGTTATCAATAGCTTAGTGGAGTTTGCAGAGTCGCGAGGTAAATACCCCATACTGGTAATGGGAGACTTTAACAGCGTTATGAATAGCTCTCTAGATAGATACTCGGTGATACCAAATGATAAACATGGGACAAGTCAACCAACACTTTTTAAAAGAATATCACAAGAACTGCTGTTAATAGATGTGTGGAGGTGTGTGTATGAGGACAAGCGAGCGTTCTCCTGGTTTGGTCATGGGAGCAAAATCATGTCAAGAATAGATATGGCATTAGCTAGCCCAGAACTGGTAGAGCAGATATCAAAAATGAGGTATGAGGTCAATAGTATCTCAGACCACTCCCCAATCTGCCTGACATTTAAAACAACGGTTAAACCGAAATGTAGAGTGTTCCGGCTAAATCCACACTGGTTAAATCTGATAAATAAAGACGAAAGTATTAGCGCTGATATAGCGGAGTACTGGAAAATTAATCTTGGATCTGCACAAATAGGGTATGTATGGGATGCATTTAAAGCATATTTACGGGGCATCCTCGTTGGTAGAATTCAGGGCTTAAAAACTGAATTCGCCAAAAAGGAGAGGGAGCTATGCGATAAAATAAAGAAACTAGAGGAGGATCTCCTGGTTAACAATTCCCCTGAGACGACGGCTCAGTTAGAAGAGTCTAAAATCTCTTTAAATAATTATCTGGAGAATAAGGCACAACAAAGAGTGTTTTTCGAGGGGGCCCGATATTTCGGGGAATCTGGGAAACCAGGTAGATTGCTTTCCACCATTGTACAGAATCAAAGGGGGGACGGCAGAATTAAGCGTGTTGAGAGGAGAGATGGGGTGATAACATCCAGCCCGGGAGAAATTGAGCAGGAATTTGTTAAATATTACAGGGACCTCTACTCCTCGGAGGGAGTGGGGGACGATGGAGACATAAAACTCTTTTTAGAGGGGGTCTCGCTCCCTACTCTCTCCGAGGAGGACAGGGAGTACTTGAATGGACCAATAGAATTGGAGGAATTATGTGACACTCTGAAATCGATAAAGGGTAACTCTAGCCCCGGGCTGGATGGTCTCCCCTTCGAGATATATAGAAGATATGGGGAGGCTATCCTTCCAGTGTTCCTGCGGGTCCTTAATGAATCTATGGACAGGGGTGAACTCCCTGCCTCCCTCTCAGAGGCTGTAATAACCCTGATAGGGAAAAAGGGGAAGGACGAGAGTAAGGTGGACTCGTATCGCCCCATCTCTCTTCTCCAACACGGACTTTAAAATATGTGCCAAATTGTTGGCAAATCACCTAAAAAAAGTGATAGGTGGAAAAGTACACCCAGATCAATCGGGGTTTATACCGAAACGTCAGGCTCAAATAAATATCCGCCGGGCCCTTCTTAATATACAGATGAGTGGAGAGGGCGCCCACTCCATCCTGTCACTGGACGCAGAAAAAGCGTTTGACAGGGTGGAGTGGGCATATCTCTGGAATATAATGCGTGAGCTAAACCTGGGGGAAAAATTTATTAGCTGGGTGCAACTACTTTACCAACATCCGAAAGTAAGGATCAAAATCAATGGAGAGACATCTGAATCGATAACATTGCAAAGGGGAACTAGGCAGGGGTGCCCCCTTTCCCCATTATTGTTTGCCATATTCGTCGAACCGTTAGCATGTAAGGTGCGATCAGATGATAATATCAGGGGGTTTGGGAGTAGGGGCGCTTCAGATAAAATGTGTTTATACGCGGATGATGTCTTGTTCTTCTTGAAAGGGGGGGCGACGACGGTTCCATACTTGATGCGAACTGTAAACCAATTTGGCCAAATTTCTGGCTTTAGGGTGAATTGGATGAAATCAGTGCTACTCCCAATTGGCTATGAAACCAGGAGAACGGATATTAATGTTAAAATATTGAAACCCACAGATGCACTGGAATATCTTGGAATAAAAATTAGTGCGAGGATTCAGGAATATATAGAATTGAATTTTGCCCCTCTGCTTAAAAGGGTCAAAAATAAAATAAGTATCTGGCAAAAAATACTGATAAGACAGGCAGATCGCATCGCTATTATTAAGATGATTTTGCTGCCGCAGATCCTTTATGTTATATCCTCATGTCCTGTCTGGATAGGGGACCACCTTTTTAACGTACTGGAAGGATTGATAAATGATCTTATATGGGGGAAAAAAAGGGCCAGGCTCAAACAAAAATACTTATGGCTCGATGAAGAAGACGGTGGTTTGTCTGTGCCCTGCTTCAGAGGCTACTATTACGCATCCCAGCTACAATGGTTAATGACAGAGGACGACAGATTACGTCAGTATCTAGTGGGTGAGTTTGTAGGTCTCCAATACAATATTTTTAGTGTCTTGGAAGCCGGGATATTGAAATTAAAGGGTAAGAAGTGCCCTATTAGCAATATGATGCACTTGATATGGGTGAATGTTAAAAAATTATTGAGGATAAATTATTCATTAAAGATTACCCCTCTATGGGGGAATATAAACTTAGGCGAGTTTCAGAAGTTAGATTATTATGTATTTTGGGAAAAAAATGGTATTAAGTTTATTTCACAGATTGAGATAAAAGGAAAGCTTAGGACACTAGAAGAACTAGGGCTTAGCATAAAACTAGACACCCTCACACGTTTTAGATATTTTCGGTTAAAACACGCATTCGACACCACTGAGAATAAAGAGTATTTAATCACTAAACAATCAGAATTTGTAGAATTTTGTTGTCTCAATAAGGGGACCAAAATATCAATATCACAGATATATAAAAAAAAATAAAAGGGGTTTAGGGGGAGTGATAAAGTTTAACAGTGAACAAAAATGGGCACTAGAAGTGGAACCTAACTCTCTAGATTGGAGATGTATCTATAAAAGTATAAAAAGAAGTACAGTATCAAGTAATTTTCGATTGATACAGTTCTTTATTGTCCATCGTACCTACATCACCCCACGGGTGCTGAGTAGGATGTATAAAACAAGGGACGCTAGATGCTGGAAGTGCAGGATGGATAACGCGGATTTCACCCACTTGATCTGGTACTGCCCCCTAATGCAGGTTTATTGGAGTCAGGTTTTTCGGGAGCTGACCAGATCGACTGGGTGTTCCGCTCCACTGGAGATCTCTATAGCGGTGCTTGGATATATCAGGAAAATAGGCCTCGATAGAGAAATAGAAATGAAATGGGCCAAAGGATTAATGCTGGCGCGGGTCGTAGTGGCTAGAGAGTGGGGGGCGGACACACCACCAAATATCGTAGAATGGAAGAATCTATGTGGGAGGGTACGTAGATACGAATATGCCGGTACCCATAAATAAATAGAGGAAAAAGGAAAAAAACCCTGATATGAGATCATGAAATCAACCTCTTCTTTTTTGGTTTTGTTTTTTGAATTTACGGTAACCATCAAGACAACCATGGGGGGGGGGGGGGGAAGGGGGGGGGTTATATTGGCTTTTTTGCATATGTATAACATGAGAAAAGAAACAGGACAGGGATACATCCCTGATGTCTAAGGATAAGCGAGTAACAATTGTATGTGTATATACAGGAAATATCTTCGTGCATGTCCTGTTGTATTATTGATTATTGTTATGTCTTGTTTCTGAATTTTTTATATGATGAAAGGGAAAAATAAAAATATTCTAAAAAAAAAGAAATGTTGGCCCATATTGATAGGATAGCATCTTGCAGTTGATGGAGATTTGAGGGATGCACATCCAGGGCACGAAGCTCCCGTTCCCCCACATCTGAAAGATGCTCTATTGGGTTGAGATCTGGTGACTGTGGGGGCCATTTTAGTACAGTGAACTCATTGTCATGTTCAAGAAACCAATTAGAAATTATTCGAGCTTTGTGACATGGTGCATTATCCTGCTGGAAGTAGCCATCAGAGGATGGATACATGTTCTCATTCTGTTTACGCCAAATTCGGACTCTACCATTTGAATGTCTCAACAGAAATCGAGACTCATCAGACCAGGCAACATTTTTCCAGTCTTCAACAGTCCAATTTTGGTTAGCTCGTGCAAATTGTAGCCTCTTTTTCCTATTTGTAGTGGAGATGAGTGGTACCCGGTGGGGTCTTCTGCTGTTGTAGCCCATCCGCCTCAAGGTTGTGCGTGTTGTGGCTTCACAAATGCTTTGCTGCATACCTCGGTTGTAACGAGTGGTTATTTCAGTCAACGTTGCTCTTCTATCAGCTTGAATCAGTCGGCCCATTCTCCTCTGACCTCTAGCATCCACAAGGCATTTTCGCCCACAGGACTTCCGCATACTGGATGTTTTCCCCTTTTCACACCATTCTTTGTAAACCCTAGAAATGGTTGTGCGTGAAAATCCCAGTAACTGAGCAGATTGTGAAATACTCAGACCGGCCCGTCTGGCACCAACAACCATGCCACGCTCAAAATTGCTTAAATCACCTTTCTTTCCCATTCTGACATTCAGTTTGGAGTTCAGGAGATTGTCTTGACCAGGACCACACCCCTAAATGCATTGAAGCAACTGCCATGTGATTGGTTGACTAGATAATTGCTTTAATGAGAAATAGAGCAGGTGTTCCTAATAATTCTTTAGGTGAGTGTATATATATATATATATATATATATACTTATATAATATGCCCCCTGTAGAGAAAAATAGCAGGTTATGTGTAATTTGCTATGTACAGTGGATATAAAAATTCTACACACCACTGTTAAAATGTCAGGTTTCTGTAATGTCAAAAAATGAAACAAAGATAAATAATTTCAGAACATTTTCTACCTTTAATGTGACCTATAAACTGTACCACTCAATTGAAAAACAAACTGAAATCTTTTAGGTGGAGGGAAGAAAACAAAACAAAAAAAATAATAATGTGGTTGCGTAAGTGTGCACACCCTTTTATAACTGGGGATGTAGTTGTGTTCAGAATTAAGCAATCACATTCAAAATCATGTTAAATAGGAGTCAGCATACACCTGCCATCATTTAAAGTGCCTCTGATTAACCTCAAATAAAGTTCAGCTGCTCTAGTTGTTCTTTCCTGAAATGTTCTTAGTCGCATCCCACATCAAAAGCCATGGTCCCCAGAAAGCTTCCAAAACATCAGAGGGATCTCATTGTTAAAAGGTATCAATCAGGAGAAGGGTACAAAAGAATTTACAAGGCATTAGATATTCCATGGAACACAGTGAAGACAGTAATCATCAAGTGGAGAAAATATGG
This sequence comes from Bufo bufo, assembly GCF_905171765.1. Lineage (NCBI taxonomy): Eukaryota > Metazoa > Chordata > Amphibia > Anura > Bufonidae > Bufo > Bufo bufo. Next base: position 418,469,734 of record NC_053392.1, on the reverse strand, counting down.
AACAACAGTGACAGACGTCCCTCCAAAATTGATGAAAAGACAAGAAGAAAACTGGTCTGGGAGGCTACCAAGAGGCCTACAGCAAGATTAAAGGAGCTGCAGGAATATCTGGCAAGTACTGGCTGTGTGGTACATGTGACAACAATTTCCCGTATTCTTCATATGTCTGGGCTATGGGAGTAGAGTGGCAAGACGAAAGCCTTTTCTTACAAAGAAAAACATCCAAGCCAGGCTACATTTTGCAAAAACACATCTGAAATCTCCTAAAAGCATGTGGAATAAGGTGTTATGATCTGATAAAACCAAGGTTGAACTTTTTGGCCATAATTCCAAAAGATATGTTTGGCGCAAAAACAACACTGCACATCACCATTAGAACACTATACCCACAGTGAAGCAAGGTGGTGGCAGCATCATGCTTTGGGGCTTTTTTTCTTCAGCTGGAACTGGGGCTTTAGTTAAGCTAGAGGGAATTATGAACAGTTCCAAATACCAGTCAATATTGGCACAAAACCTTCAGGTATACAAACTGAAAAGAATGGCGTGGTATTAAACAAGCAGGAAGTGCTCAAAACCACATGCAGTTGTGCATATATATACAGGGGAGCAAATACTGCACTTGTGGCCCGTTGCTAATGACAATCCCCAGCAAAAATGCATACAGTGGAGGATGCCCACAGCGAACCACAAGTACCACAATAGACATCCTACACAAGATAGCAAATATGTGGATGTGATAATCAATATAACAATATAACAAAATAATAGCAAAGACAGGTGCACTCTGCGGTCTTACTAAACCCTCAAACTGATTTTAAAATTGAGAGATTAGCCAACATGTCCTACGGTGCAGGACAAGTCTGAGCCCGAGCACCGCGCCAAGGTTTCTCAAGTAGCTCGGGACCTAACACTCACCTACCTGTGCCTATGTGGGCAATACAAGGAGCCAGTGGGCAAATTACAGGAACATGAAGCCGGCTCACAAACAACTCACCAGTTTCCTCCAGCATGTAACCATGCTAGCAATGGGAGGAGGGAGGAGTCTGCGAGTCCCACTCAAGACTGGCTGATAAGGCCCAGGCCTCACAGGTGCACCTAAATGTAGCCTATAGATGGAAAACAGGCACATTTAAATTGGAGTTTATACACCTCCAGACATCTCTATATATATACAAACTGAAAAGAATGGCGTGGTATTAAACAAGCAGGAAGTGCTCAAACCCACATTCAGTTGTGCATATATATACAGGGGAGCAAATCCTGCACTTGTGGCCCGTTGCTAATGACAATCCCCAGCAAAAATGCATACAGTGGAGGATGCCCGCAGCGAACCACAAGTAAAACAATAGACATCCTACACAAAACCTTCAGGCTTCTGCTAGAAAGCTAAACATGAAGAGGGACTTCATCTTTCAGCATGACAACGACCCAAAGCATACATCCAAATCAACAAAGGAATGGCTTCACCAGAAGAAGATTAAAGTTTTGGAATGGCCCAGCCAGAACCCAGACCTGAATCTGATTGAAAATCTGTGGGGTGATTCTGAAGAGGGCTGTGCACAGGAGATGCCCCCGCAATCTGACTTGGAGTGTTTTTGCAAAGAAGAGTAGGAAAATCTTGCCAAGTCGAAATGTGCCATGCTGATAGACTCATACCCAAAAAGACTGAGTGCTGTAATAAAATCAAAAGGTGCTTCAACAAAGTATTAGTTTAAGGGTGTGCACACTTATGCAACCATATTATTTTTATTTTATATTTTTTCTTCCCTCTACCTAAAAGATTTCAGTTTGTTTTTCAATTGAGTTGTACAGTTTATAGGTCACATTAAAAGTGGAAAAAGTTCTGAAATGATTTATATTTGTCTCATTTTTCTACAGCACATAAACCTGACATTTTAACAGGTGTGTGTAGACTTTTTATATCCACTGTATATATATATATATATACGTATATAGATATGCCCCAATTATCTGTATGTGTGTGTATATATATATATATATATATATATATATATATACAGTACAGACCAAAAGTTTGGACACACCTTCTCATTCAAAGAGTTTTCTTTATTTTCATGACTATGAAAATTGTAGATTCACACTGAAGGCATCAAAACTATGAATTAACACATGTGGAATTATATACATAACAAACAAGTGTGAAACAACTGTAAATATGTCATATTCTAGGTTCTTCAAAGTAGCCACCTTTTGCTTTGATTACTGCTTTGCACACTCTTGGCATTCTCTTGATGAGCTTCAAGAGGTAGTCCCCTGAAATGGTTTTCACTTCACAGGAGTGCCCTGTCAGGTTTAATAAGTGGGATTTCTTGCCTTATAAATGGGGTTGGGACCATCAGTGGCGTTGAGGAGAAGTCAGGTGGATACACAGCTGATAGTCCTACTGAATAGACTGTTAGAATTTGTATTATGGCAAGAAAAAAGCAGCTAAGTAAAGAAAAACTAGTGGCCATCATTACTTTAAGAAATGAAGGTCAGTCAGTTAGCCGAAAAATTGGGAAAACTTTGAAAGTAAGGGCTATTTGACCATGAAGGAGAGTGATGGGGTGCTGCCCCATATGACCTGGCCTCCACAGTCACCGGACCTGAACCCAATCGAGATGGTTTGGGGTGAGCTGGACCGCAGAGTGAAGGCAAAAGGGCCAACAAGTGCTAAGCATCTCTGGGAACTCCTTCAAGACTGTTGGAAGACCATTTCAGGGGACTACATCTTGAAGCTCATCAAGAGAATGCCAAGAGTGTGCAAAGCAGTAATCAAAGCAAAAGGTGGCTACTTTGAAGAACCTAGAATATGACATATTTTCAGTTGTTTCACACTTGTTTGTTATGTATATAATTCCACATGTGTTAATTCATAGTTTTGATGCCTTCATAGTCATGAAAATAAAGAAAACTCTTTGAATGAGAAGGTGTGTCCAAACTTTTGGTCTGTACTGTATACACTGCGTGCAGAATTATTAGGCAAATGAGTATTTTGACCACATCATCCTCTTTATGCATGTTGTCTTACTCCAAGCTGTATAGGCTCGAAAGCCTACTACCAATTAAGCATATTAGGTGATGTGCATCTCTGTAATGAGAAGGGGTGTGGTCTAATGACATCAACACCCTATATTAGGTGTGCATAATTATTAGGCAACTTCCTTTCCTTTGGCAAAATGGGTCAAAAGAAGGACTTGACAGGCTCAGAAAAGTCAAAAATAGTGAGATATCTTGCAGAGGGATGCAGCACTCTTAAAATTGCAAAGCTTCTGAAGCGTGATCATCGAACAATCAAGCGTTTCATTCAAAATAGTCAACAGGGTCGCAAGAAGCGTGTGGAAAAACCAAGGCGCAAAATAACTGCCCATGAACTGAGAAAAGTCAAGCGTGCAGCTGCCAAGATGCCACTTGCCACCAGTTTGGCCATATTTCAGAGCTGCAACATCACTGGAGTGCCCAAAAGCACAAGGTGTGCAATACTCAGAGACATGGCCAAGGTAAGAAAGGCTGAAAGACGACCACCACTGAACAAGACACACTAGCTGAAACGTCAAGACTGGGCCAAGAAATATCTCAAGGCTGATTTTTCTAAGGTTTTATGGACTGATGAAATGAGAGTGAGTCTTGATGGGCCAGATGGATGGGCCCGTGGCTGGATTGGTAAAGGGCAGAGAGCTCCAGTCCGACTCAGACGCCAGCAAGGTGGAGGTGGAGTACTGGTTTGGGCTGGTATCATCAAAGATGAGCTTGTGGGGCCTTTTCGGGTTGAGGATGGAGTCAAGCTCAACTCCCAGTCCTACTGCCAGTTTCTGGAAGACACCTTCTTCAAGCAGTGGTACAGGAAGAAGTCTGCATCCTTCAAGAAAAACATGATTTTCATGCAGGACAATGCTCCATCACACGCGTCCAAGTACTCCACAGCGTGGCTGGCAAGAAAGGGTATAAAAGAAGAAAATCTAATGACATGGCCTCCTTGTTCACCTGATCTGAACCCCATTGAGAACCTGTGGTCCATCATCAAATGTGAGATTTACAAGGAGGGAAAACAGTACACCTCTCTGAACAGTGTCTGGGAGGCTGTGGTTGCTGCTGCACGCAATGTTGATGGTGAACAGATCAAAACACTGACAGAATCCATGGATGGCAGGCTTTTGAGTGTCCTTGCAAAGAAAGGTGGCTATATTGGTCACTGATTTGTTTTTGTTTTGTTTTTGAATGTCAGAAATGTATATTTGTGAATGTTGAGATGTTATATTGGTTTCACTGGTAAAAATAAATAATTGAAATGGGTATATATTTGTTTTTTGTTAAGTTGCCTAATAATTATGCACAGTAATAGTCACCTGCACACACAGATATCCCCCTAAAATAGCTAAAACTAAAAACAAACTAAAAACTACTTCCAAAAATATTCAGCTTTGATATTAATGAGTTTTTTGGGTTCATTGAGAACATGGTTGTTGTTCAATAATAAAATTAATCCTCAAAAATACAACTTGCCTAATAATTCTGCACTCCCTGTATATATACATATATATAAACAATAAAAGTCTGCAGCACTCCTTAAAAGATGAAAAAAATTTGCTATTTATTCGCACATGTCACATGACATGTGTGAATAAATAGCACATTTTTTTCATCTTTTAAGGAGTGCTGCAGACTTTTATTGTTTATTCATCATCCTGAATCGAGGGATTACCGCGGGCACCCTTTTCATTCAATTTCCAAGGGAGTGCTGCCTGATCTTTTGTATGGATATATATATATATACATATATATGTATATACGTATATAAACCTAAATATGGCCAACTCACGCCCCCAATCACGGGTGCCCCCTTCCCCCACCAGCCTAATCCTCCTGCAGGCGCATTCCAGCACGTCTGCAGGAGGGAAGTGACACCTAGGTGACTGGACAATCGTGTCCAGTTTCGGGTCACTTCAAAGGACAGGGGATCAATAGAGATCCTCTGCCCTTTGATAGCATCTTGTCACGAGGGTATCAAGAGCCACGTCTGACTCCGTTATACCCGGGGTCAGGAGGTCGCAGCGGGTGGCTGCGCGCTCTATATCTAAAGATCACGTTGTTTCTTAGTGATTGTTTTCTGTGTTTGCCTTGCTATCCTTTTTGTCTCAATCAGGGATCCGTAGCTTCTCCTCCTCAGCTGTTTCTTGGCTTTTCGCCTGGAGCTACCTCAGACTTTTAAGATCCATAACGTCTTCCATAAATCGTTACTCAAGAAGTATGTTCCACCTCTAGAACCATCACCGCTGCCACCTCCTCCTGTTATTGTGGATGGTAATCTGGAGTTTCAAATAGCCAGAATTGTTGATTCTCGTCGGGTCCGCCGCTCTCTTCAGTACCTGGTGCATTGGAGGGTTACGGTCCCGAGGAAAGAATGTGGGTTCCAGCGTCAGAGGTAAACGCCAACAGGTTAATTCAGGCTTTCCATGCCTCTCATCCGGAGAGACCTGGTCCTGAGTGTCCGGAGGCCCCTCGTGAAAGGGGGGGTACTGTCACGAGGGTATCAAGAGCCACGTCTGACTCCGTTATACCCGGGGTCAGGAGGTCGCAGCGGGTGGCTGCGCGCTCTATATCTAAAGATCACGTTGTTTCTTAGTGATTGTTTTCTGTGTTTGCCTTGCTATCCTTTTTGTCTCAATCAGGGATCCGTAGCTTCTCCTCCTCAGCTGTTTCTTGTCTGCCACTCCCAACCTCCTTATATTCTCCCTTCACTCTTCTCTAGTTGCCAGTTATAGAGCTTCCTGCCTGGACATCTATACTGACCCACTGGAGTTGTGAATCCTGGTTGTCGTTCCAGAGTGCTACCCTCCGGATCCCTGTTGGGCTTCTTGTTGTCTCCTGTTGTCGCCCACCTGGGATTATATGTTGAGTTTGTATTGTCTGTCCTTCCCTTGGTGTTTTCCTTTAGAGCTAGTGGTGCGGACTAGTGTTCCCACCGCCCTGTTCACTATCTAGGGCTCAGCTTAGGGAAAGCCAGGGCTTTAGGCACGTGATCGGCGTACGGGTGAGGAACCCGTCTAGGGACGTCAGGGCAGCCAGGTGCCAGCCGCTAGGTGAGTCAGGGGTCACCACCTTCCCTCTCACTTGGGCAGGGCCTTCCTTGTTCCCTCCCTCTGTGTCACGTATGTGATAGTCACGCCGACCGTGATACATCTCTGGCAAGGGCGGAGATACTTTGCATACATAACAAGGACAGGGGAACAAAGAGTTCTTCTGCCCCTGTGTGTCACATACCTTCGGCATTGTAATTACAGCGCCAGAGGTATGCGGGCGTTTCACAGGCGGAGGCGGGAGATTCAAATCATCCCCCGCCTGGAAGCATGCGCCAGGACGTGCGGGCTGGTGCGGTGATGTCATATCACTGCGCCAGCCCACGCGGACTTGGCTGCAGGCGTGCTTGCGCACGCCTACAGCGTGTGAAGTCGGGAGCGAGCGAGGCCGGGTTTAAATAACGCGGCAGCGCTGGGCTCAAGGGAAGTTAACCCCAGCAGCCCCATGAGGACCAGCCCCAGAAGGAGAGCGCAAGCAGCACTCAAGAGAGAAGATCGCCCCCCATAGAAGGAAAGAGAAGAGCAGGAAGGGAGGAGGATGGACCGAGCAGCCGAGGCATATAGGCTAAGTATCGTTAACCCCTACTGCCCTGCATCCTTGCCATTATCCTCTACTGCCCTGTATCCTTGCCATTAGCCACTACTGCCTTGCAATTTAACTCCTCCTGGACTGCCCCTGCCATAGACCCAGATACCCCTTCTTCCCACTAACCCCTGCAATGCCCCTACCTTATATTGTGTGGTATCCCTGGCCTGCTTCCCTTGCAGTGCCACCCACACATATCCTGTTAACCCTTTCCCTCCTGCATTGCAGTGCCACATACCCTGTGTCTGCCCTCCTGCATTGCAGTGCCACATACCCTGTACCCCTGGAGCAGCATTAACCCCTGATGTACCCCTGCAGCAGCCTTCAGCCCTGTGTATCCGTGGCCTGCATTAACCCTTGCAGTGCCACCATCATCCCGGATTTACCCTTGTCCTGCATGTGTTTTCCCTTGCAGTGCCCGTAGGGGCAGAGTGTATAGCATGGTTGGGTGGGCTGCTGTCATTAATAGTGTGTGTGTAAGTGTGTTATTTAGGTAGATTTGGGGTGGAGTTGTGTAAGATATTGTACTGTGTGTAGCGTAGTTTAGGTGTATTTTAGTGTTGTTAATATATATTACTGTGTGCGACTATAAGTATATATATTTATATGTCTATTGATATGTATTAAGGCATTTGCCTGGATTTGTGGGAGGGGCTGAGGTCCGCCTCCAGCCTATTTAGGGCACCCCCCTTACCTGGCTCCTGCACCGTCTGAGGTCTGAGCTTTGAGAGAGGAAGTCGCTTGTGGAGTTTCTGAAGAGTTACCTGCGAGCCGCTGAATTTCTGAGAGTTTTTCGTTGCCGTCTGTTTCTGGATTTGGAAGCATTTCTGTTCTATTTTCCGGCTTCACTCGGTTCACTGTGGGTCGCGTTTGCCCGTTAAACTGTGAGTCATTCATACGGTGCAGCAGGGCCTCACGGTTGCCCCTGTACCGGTTCATTTCATTTCACCAAAACGCTGCACCAATGTCACGGTTTCTCGTACAAGTCACCAGTATTTCATTTCTGTCACGCCTTGTTCATGCAATTTGTACACACCGTACCACTATTCCGGTCAACACCCCTGCTCCATGCGGGCAGTGGTTCTGGGCTAATCCCCCATTTCTGTTCATTTCATTTCATCAAACGCTGCACTGATGTCACGGCTGTCTCGCATAAGTCACCAGCATCTCATTTCTGTTATGTCTTGTTCAGGCATAATTCCACCTACACCGTACCAACACTCCGGTCAACACCCCTGCACTGCAGGCAGTGATTCCGGCCTCATCCCCCATTTTTTGTTCATTCCATATCACCCCAAGATCGTTTACATTCATGCCCCCCCCTCCTCATGCTTCATGTTGCACGGCTACCAGTAGCGCAGTTGCTGTGCGCAGCACACACCCTCCGTCCATGACCGGTTTCGTTGGCACCCCCCTGCTCCGGGCATCCCCTCCCCACCGCTTCCGGTCTGTTCCGCCGCTCCTCCTGCCGCACGGCCGATGGCGGCCGGCCGCGTCCCGGTGCCTGGTCTGCGCACGCGCGGCCGGGGTACTGCGCATGCGCGGTGGTCCGTCGGCGCGCGCGGTGTCCCGGCGGCCGTCCGCTATGCATCTGATGCGGGGAGTCGCCGTCGGGTTGTCCGGTTCGGCTGGCCGGCGGAGCTCCAGGGCGGACGGTTTCCCCAGCATACCCCCTCCGGCGCAGGCTGCACAGTCAAGGGGGGCATCAGCACGCCCCAAACAATGCACCCCCATATTAAAATCACCCCAGCAGCCCCCCACATTAAACTGGAACCCTAAAAAAAAAAAAAGGGGAAGGATGTAAATGGATATTCTGCCGCATGTTAAAAAATAAAAAAATAAACAGGCAAGAAGGTTATTGGATTTCCGCCGCATGTCATACGGGAAGAAAAAAAAAACAAAAAGACCAAAGGGAACTTTGATTTCAAGCCGCACGTTCCCACGTTCTGCATGGGCATACGGCCACGCCGCAGGTCTCTTTCACACCATGCGCAAACTGTCATTTCACAGACAACCATCATGATCCTCCAAGGTCATGCTATATGTGCAAATACATTTCACATTTCATCATACTATTTTATGTCTACCCTCCCCCTTTAGGCGGTCAACCTATTATATATTTTGCACTGCCGTGTATCCGGGGATTTTTCTTGCTACCAGGTACGTTCACCTGCTCATTAACAAAGGTTCTCCTTACATTTCGGATGGTCCCGTTAGGGTCAGCGTGCTGGCTTTAGGGGCACCATCATCCCACTAGGTTACCCCCTTCTTGGCTTCGCCATCAGTTAGTGGTCCCGCGAGGCCGACCCCCCGCCTCAAACGTTCAGAGGCAGCCGCCCATCGCGCCACTCGTTAGTAAGCCGCCTCGCGTGTTGCATAGAGAGAGCCTCACCTGTCACTCCCTTCCCCTAGTCCTGTCTTACAGTCACCGAGAGGCCAACGCTCCTGCCACTACAACAAGTGGCCCCATTATCCCCTCGCGCCAACTCATAGGTAGAGCCTCTCAAGCCGCTTGGCAAATTAGCAGGGCCTCATCTGTCACCATGCAAGTATAATTTTTCGCCATACGGCCTAGCTAGCTTGCCAGCACAATCCTGTGTTTCCCCAAGCTAATCAACTGTTTTATTTTAGTATGTCTCTGGATGGGTTAGAAAACTTCTCCCTGCCTGGCACCCCTGCTAGATCCATCACTGCTACCCCAGGAGACGATCTAGCCAGTCCGGCATCCATCAGATCCTGGACAATTCCGTGCATTACGGCGGAGTTGAGGAAACGCCATGTTCCCTTCCCCGCCACGGCAAGGAAAGCGGAGCTGTTCCGGCTGCTGCGTGCATCAACCGATAACAGGGATGCAGGGGAAGGACCTAGCCAGTCCAGCGCCGGGGACATCCATGCCATGCTGGCCTCTCTGATGACATCCATGTCTACAGTCAACGCCAGGTTGGAGAGGCTAGAATCGGTCACCACGACCCTTTCCTTGGCAGGTCCGCCACCAGCGGCGTCATCGGCACCGGCCGGATTACCGGTGATCACGCCGTCCGTTAGCCTGGAGGACCAGGAAGTCAACCCGGCGCACATGATACCAGAGCACTTGAAAAGGGATATCCTGGAAGGTAAGGATGTAAACCTGGCCTCCCTTCTGATTGCCTCCCAGGATGTGGTCGAGAACACAACTTATGCCTATGACGAGGTTTCAGTTGTGGTCAAGTCCAGGGATGCCCGTCTCAATAGGAAGTTGACCATTCCCGAGTTCGTTTTGGCTTTCGGAATCTACAGAGAGGTCATCTGTGCGGTCTACCCCAACAGAAGGGAGGAATTCGACCTCTACATGCACAAACTGGTGGACCTGGGCAACAAATACGGAGGGTCAGCGTTCTATGACTATCACAGGTCTTTTTCGGCGAAAGTGGCGGGGGCTTTCTCCCAGTACGGAGTCCGCTCCAACTGGGCGAGGATCGACACGGTCATATTCTGTCGCCACTTCGCAGGCCTTAGGACCCCAGTCTGTGCACACTGCTCCTCCACGGCCCACACCACCAATTTCTGCCCGAACACGTCGGACAGACAGGCCCTCTCACAAGCAGCCGGTCCCTCCGGGGTCCCGGAAAGGTCAGCCCGGGACAAGCTGGGTCGGCCGATCAAGTTTCTGGGCAAATCCCAGATTTGCAATAATTTCAATGAGGGGTCCTGCAATTATAGCGGGTGTAAATTGTTACATATATGTACCAAATGTTTCCGGGCGCATGCCAAGTCCATGTGCCCAAATTAAATGTTTGCAAAACCGTATCTAACAACCATCAACATGCCAGTTTTTACCGCGTTTATGTCACAACACCCATCCAGGCATCTCTCCGATTTCCTCGTTTCAGGGTTGACAGAAGGCTTCCACACGGGCATCCTGTACATGCCAACTGGCACCCTGGAATGTCCCAATCTTTTATCCGCTCTACACAACCCCACCGCCATTGACGCCCTCATAGCCCAAGAAGTGACGGAGGGCTTTGTGTTAGGTCCTTTCAAAAACCCCCCATTCGCCACATGGCACACCAACCCCATTGGCATCGTCACTGGAAAATCCTCCCAGAAACAGAGGCTCATCATCGACCTATCGGCGCCACACGGTTCAGGCAACCCCAGTCTCAACTCCCTCATTCCCTCGGAGGAATTCTCTGCACGGCATCAAGTGGTCCGGGGTCTATTATTTTTTCTCCCGGTTGACTTTCGGTTCCAAATGTAGCCCGGCCATCTTCGACATATTTGCAAAAGCATTATGCTGGTTGCTTTTGAATGTAGCAAGGTGCCCGTTGGTATTACATTACCTTTATGATTTCCTATTGGTGGAGGAAAACACTTCCCCCCCCTCCAGCCTCAGAGCCGCCATCGAGCTGTTCAAGGAACTGGGGGTACCCCTCTCCACCAAGAAGACAGAGGGGCCAGACACGATCATCACCTTCCTGGGTATCCAGTTGGATTCAGCCTCAATGCAAGCCAGTTTGCCATCCGGGAAGATCCAGGATATTCTCACCCACATAGACGGCTATCTTCAACTCGGCACCTGCAACCGCAAAGAACTACAGTCCCTGCTGGGCTCCCTGAACTTTGCCATGCGCATCATACCCCAGGGTCGCTCATTTATATCACGCCTTCTGCACCTCTTCCCCTTGTTCCTACACGACTCGCACAGATTGTCCCTGGATGCCCACGCTGCGGCGGATCTGGGCATGTGGAGGAGATTTCTGTCCACCTGGAATGGCAGGAGCTTGTTTCTCCCTCAGCTGTCGGACTCTTCCCCCTCTATCTGGTCAGATGCGGCATCTACCACAGGCTTTGCGGCCATATTTGGGAACGATTGGTTGTGGGGCAACTGGCCTCCTGCGGTCCAGGGTCTGGAAGGATTCTCCACTACCTCGCGCTTTTTGAGATCTATCCCATCGTAGCGGCGGCCGTGGCGTGGGGTCATTTATGGGCGAACATGTCGATCCGGTGCTACTCAGACAACCAAGCAACCTGCCAGATCATCAACAAAGGTCGTTCTAAATCCCTCACAATCATGAGGTTTATGCGAAGACTTACTTGGCTGGCCGCCTGCAATAATTTCTTCTTGCATTGTTTCCATGTCCCGGGGGTGTGCAATTCGGCAGCTGACAATTTGTCTCGCTTTAAATTTCAGGCATTTCATCAGGCTCTCCCATCACCATCACCCACGGCCTCCAGCACTCCATCATTTCAACAACTCATTCTGGACTAAAGGTCATCATGCGGCATAGCCAGTCTTTGTCCCACTTAGCGTTGTCTGACAATACACATAGAACATACAACAGAGCATTCACACTATTCAACAGGTTCCTGTTGGAACACAACATCACGCACCCTTTCGTCATGACGTCTCTTTTGAGGTTTGCTTCTTTCTGCCACCTCAAACTCAAAATGTCATACAACACCATCAAACTATATCTTACTGGCATTCAACATCATATGCTAATCATGCATCCCAACAACATCAGCTTCATGGCCTCACACCAGATCAAAACAATACTCAGAGGCATTCAGAAGACGGAACCCGCACGTCCAGCCCAGAGGCTGCCCATCAACAGTCATGTCTTCAAAGCATTATCCGACTTGCTGTACGCCACACCTTTTGATACAGATACCAACTCCGTCATCAAAACTGCAATTTACTTAGCCTTCTACGGGTTCCTGAGACCCGGGGAATTCACTACAACCTCCACGACCCAAACCTCACCTTGTCTTCTTGTCTCCCACTTGACGAAACACCTGGATCATTACATACCTCACTCCAAGAGTAGTCAGCATTCACCCGTCAACATTTCATATTACCCCACGCACAACAAATGGTGTCCAGTAAGGGTTCTGGACACCTACAGTCAGCTTCACAAGTTTCTACCCTCTCAACCGCTACTTCAACTTCATGGGTCGGTACTCACCACCACCACCTTCATGACCCATGTCAGGTCATTTCTCACCCAACTGGGCCTCAACGCAGCCAACTACTCAGGGCACTCCTTTCGCATCGGAGCTGCATCCACGGCCTCCAGTGCCAACATCCCTACTTAAGTCATCAAGAAATTGGGGCGCTGGAAGTCATCCGCTTACGCACAATACATTCCCAATCCAGCGCAAGAGTTGAGAGTGGCTTTCCAAAGCATGTCGGGTTGAGCTATTCATGTATTAATTGGCTACAATAAACTGGTTTATTTCCATTTTTGCCCTCTTCTTTCTTAGGCCTACCTCATCCTCGGTTTCGGCACACCACAACCGACTGCATTTCTTTCCCTGCATCCCAGGGCTCTTCACTGTACTACCATAAGCGCCTAACACAAGTATTAAGGCATTTGCCTGGATTTGTGGGAGGGGCTGAGGTCCGCCTCCAGCCTATTTAGGGCACCCCCCTTACCTGGCTCCTGCACCGTCTGAGGTCTGAGCTTTGTCCCTCCCACCACTCCACTCATTTACAACTCATTTCTTTTATGTCTTTTCCTTGGGTGGGCCCTCTTCTTTCTTAGGCTTACCTCATCCTCGGTTTCGGCACACCACAACCGACTGCATTTCTTTCCCTGCATCCCAGGGCTCTTCACTGTACTACCGTAAGCGCCTAACACAAATATATATATATATATATATATATATAAATAGTAATAGCAATAATTAGATTGTAGACGTGTAATTGTTTTAATTCCTTTTATTATTTAAAGTACTGCGAATAGTCATTTATTGTAGTAGTCGCTGCAGTAGTAATATAGCGCATTTAGTTCAGTAAATAGGTAGTGGCAACAGGGGTAGTTTTTTTAAAGGTATAAATAGGCGGAGTCATCAATAGACGGCTCACGCCTATTTATGAATATTAATTATTGATACTAACACAACATATTAATAATTAATATTTCCTTTAACAGCATGCAATTTTGATTCCGTGCTAAAAACTTTTCCATTAAATTTAGAGAATGTTTTAAACAGAAAATTATGATTAGAGATGAGTGAATTTTTAAAAAATTCGATTCGGCCAGTTTGCCGAATTTAAGAAAAAGATTCACTTCAATCCGAATTTATTCGTGGCGAACCGCGTTAAAAAATTGCTATTTCCTGGCTGCAGAGAGCTTTTATAGTGGTGTAGAACACTGTGCCTTGCAGTAACATGCATAGGGAGTTTGCTGTAGTAGTGAAATTATACTGTGAGTCAGTATGACATGCAGATGACAGGCTCTTCACTTATTTGGGCAGTCACGGGGCCAGAACTGACCAAATAACTGAAGTATGAACTCAGCCTTACAGGTCGATGTTAGCGCCAAGAAGAAGTGCACTCCTTTTACACCGTCGTCAGTTGATTCCACATAGATGTCAACAGAACCTGTTCTATTAAAGGGAACCTGTCACCAGGATTTTGTGCATAGAGCTGAGGACATGGGTTGCTAGATGGCCACTAGCTCATCTGCAATACCCAGTCCCCATAGCTCTCTGCGCTTTTATTGTATTAAAAAACAGTTTTGATCAATATGCAAATGACCTGATATAAGTCCTGTATCCGGAGATGAGTCAAGCGGAAAGGAGCCCAGCACCTCCCCGCGTCCTCCGAATCTCCTCCTTGCTAGCTGACGTCACAGAGCTGGAGTGGCGAAATCTCGCGATGCCCGAGCTAGCGCATGCGTAGTTCGTTCCCTGTGCTGATGCCAGTACAGGGAATGAACATGATGCCGACACTGCGCATGCGCTAGCTCGCGCATCGCGAGATTTCGGCGCTCCAGCTCTGTGGCGTCAGCCAGCAAGGAGGAGATTTGGAGGACGCGGGGCGGTGCTGGGCTCCTTTCCGCTTGCTCATCTCCGGATACAGGACTCATATCAGGTCATTTGCATATTGATCAAAACTGTTTTTTAACACAATAAAAGTGCAGAGAGCTATGGGGACTGGGTATTGCAGATGTGCTAGTGGCCATCTAGCAGCCCATGTCCCCAGCTCTATGCACAAAATCCTGGTGACAGGTTTCCTTTAAACGTTTATACAAGTAGAGCCCCCCGACTGAGTGGAGAGGGTGTCAGCAGTAAGTTTGTGTTGACGTTACTGAATATTTTGCCCTTCCTCTGATCCATCAGAACAATAACCCACAAAAAACTGATCCTGTCTGTTGAGCATCTGCCTTCACTCGGTCATCATTTGGTCAGTAATCCATCAGCATTGCTAATGCCAATAAAACAGGATGAGATCCAAAACAGAGATGACATGTGAATGGAATATTTGCATGTCTTCTGTGTTTTGTACCCACTCCTGCTTTTGGCTACCAAATCACAAGCGAATTCTGATGGGACCATACAGGCCTTACAGCTGCTACACAGACAGGATTCGTTGCATGCAAAAAATGTTCCCTGTTTCGTCACCAACTATAGTTTGGAATTTTCACAAATTTGCGCCATAGTTACTAAACACCTATCTGTTCTAAATTGTGACGAACAGTGGTCTGACATCAGCTCAGCAGGTGTCAGATGCATTGCACATCACGCACCGACTATTGTGCAAAAAATTAGCCATGGCACCATGGATGATCTAGTCTGATGCATCAGGCATTGGTGGGTGGAAATCCTGGATGATTCACGCCTGATTCATCTTGACAAAGGTCAGTCTCTCCACATTTAGTGTGGACAGGGGAGTTCTTCTTGGGGTAACTATGGCTCCCGCTGCACTAAACACCCGCTCTGATGCCACACTACTGGCCGGGCAGGACAGCTTTTCCAGGGCAAACTCTGCCAGTTGCGGCCACAAATCCAGTTTGGCTGCCCAGTAGTCCAGCGGATCTTCAACTTGGGGTGGCAGGGTGCTGTCCAAGTATGCCACCACTTGCTGGTTCAGGTTCTGCTCTATGTCTACCTGCTGCTGCTGGTTTCTTCAGTAGGTGGGTAAAGAAAACTGCTCATCGGCGACTTTAGACTTAAGTTGCTGCTAAAGGAGCTGGTACTGCTCCTGCACCCCCACCCACACCCCCCTCCAGCAGCCATGGCAGTGGAACGTGAGCACAGAGGGCCCCCCGGTCAGACCTGCGTGAGGATGGGCAATGGCGCACATAAGCAGCAGCCAGCAGACTACCTAGGATATCTCTATATTAGTTCAGTTTATCCTCCCTCTCAGCGGGTGTAAAAAAGACCCCATTTTGGACCGGTAGCGAGGGTCCAACAAGGTAGAGAGCCAGAAGTCATCCCTCTGTCAAATGGTGACAATTCGGCTGTCACGCAAGCAAGCGAGCATGCATCGGGCCATTAGCGCAAGTGACTCGGAGGGACTCCCTGCCTCCATCTCCACTGCATACTGCCACAGTGTGTCTGGGTCTTCTGCCTCGTCTTCCTCATCGCCCTGTAGCTCCTCTGCCTGCTCCTGATCCTCCTCTCCTGTCACCTGTGTAGAAAAACCACCAATTTCGCTACACATTGCTTGTGCTCCAATGTGCTCCTCCTCCTCCAGTTCAGCCCCTACAGGGTTCATGTGGCCATGAGATCTAGGCGCCACGTCTCCAGTCCCCTGACCAGCCAGATTTACCAGCATCTGTTACCGGACATGAAGCAGTAGAATTACATCGCTCATCCTGTAGTCCTGGCGACTGACAAATAATGTGGCTTCCTCAAAGGGCCTGAGCAAACGGCAGGTGTCACGCATGAGCTGCCACTGGCTGACATCGAAGTTACACAGGAGATTACTCCTGCCCGCTTGGATCATCAGGAAATCGTTTATGGCCTTTCTGTTCGTACAGTCGGTCCAACATATGGAGGGCGGAATACTAACGGGTGGAAACGTCGCATATCAGCCTATGTTGGTGGATGCCATTCTACCACTGTAGCTCAAGGAGGTTGTGCTTTGTGGTGTACGAGTGGCTGAAGTGCATGCAAAGTTTCCTGGCCATTTTTAGGATGTCTTGCAGATGGGTGGAAGACTTCAGGAACCGCTTGACAACCAGATTG
This sequence comes from Bufo bufo, assembly GCF_905171765.1. Taxonomy (NCBI): domain Eukaryota; kingdom Metazoa; phylum Chordata; class Amphibia; order Anura; family Bufonidae; genus Bufo; species Bufo bufo. The sequence goes on along the minus strand of NC_053392.1, from coordinate 418,453,114 downwards.
AACACGTGTGCCATGCAGGATGCATGGCTTAGCCCTCCTTGATGCAGTGCCGACGCAATGTTCTCCCCATTGTCGGTCAGCATGGTTCCGATTTTCAGTTGTCTTGGAGAAAGACAGAATTAGATTTCTTGATGAAGCACACGGAGCAGTTCCTCCCCAGTGTGACTCCATTCACCCAGGCAAACGAGGTGTAGAACAGCGTATATAATAAAAAAAGATATAATAAAAAAATTTAAGAGCCGGTAATTTTAAGTGTCAGCGGTAGCTAGTGCTGACTGAGACTATTGGTTATTTAGTGTGGCTGTAAAGCCGATCCGGGCCGGCTCTTACTGGGAACAGCCAAAGTGCAGTGTGGGTGGCTGTTCCCCACGTTCCAGGCCAGGTTTTGGTTAGGGATAAAAAAAAAATCTCAGCAAGCTCAGCTATGGGTGGATTATCCTCCATCTGACAGTGGAGCTTTGCCAGTCTCTGTTTTGGGGCCTGAGAGTTTGGGCCGAGTTTGAGGTCTGCTATCTTGTTTTGGATGAAAGCATGTGGACTTCTGTTTCACCCAAGGACTTATGTGTTGCTACCTGGGGTAAACAAACACCAGACTCAAGGTGACAGTTTTTTCCTTGAAACTGACTTTTTGTTGTCACTTTCCTTATGTGTGAATAAAACACTGAACTGTTTAAGTTAAAGACGTTGTCGTTGCCTCTATACTGCGTCCGCAAGCCTGTCTAACAGAGCAAATCCCCACAATTGGTGTCGGATGCGGGCAAATGCAGTGAGGCAGGCCAGAAGGCCGAAAAAATTTTGTTTTTCCCCGGCACAAGTGCATGTCCTACATTAAGCCAGCAAGGTTACGATCCGTGTCCCCTGACAAAATGGAGGCGGTCGTGAAAGCCCTCGTGGAGGCTAACTTGCAGCAGCGGAAGGCTAACAAGCAGCAACAAGAAACTAACCAGCTGCTATTACAACATGTAATAGCATTGCAAGCGGCAGGAGCGTCCCAGAACGTTTACGATGCCCGGAAAGCTGTCTGCGTGGCGATTCCTAAGATGACCCCCTCGAATGACGTCCATCTGGTGGTCTTCGAAAAGGTGGCCATGAGGGAAAAGTTACCCGGAGACCTGTGGGCTGAGGTCGTCGCTCCGTTCCTGGCATCTGGTCTCCAGCAAGTATTTTTCGATCTCCCCGATGACCAAGCGGCCGACTACCCGACATTAAAAGGTGAGATTCTGGCAAGACTCGGGGTGAATGTACTGGTCCGGGCCCAGCGGGTGCATCAGTGGGAATTTAACCCTGCTGAACCCGCTAGACCACAATATTATGATCTGCTGCACCGATTGCAAAAATGGCTGCAGCCTGACATATTGACTCCCACTGATATGTTGGATCGGCTGTTGACGAATGTGTTTTGGAGGACTTTGCCGTACTCTCTCCAGCACTGGATCGGCCAGGTGTCTCCGGATAATGCCTTGGAGATGGTCGACCTGGTGGAGTGCTACGAAATCTGCAGGGGTGTCCTTTAGAGAGGGGGCCAGTCAAATCCCGGAAATCTCCACTCCAAACCCGGCGGCTGGTTCCAGCCAAATCCGCCCGGGACTTACCCCCTGAAGACCCAGCTCTGGTGGTCTGCTGGCAGTGTCACAAGCCTGGACATATAAGAGCTGACTGTCCCCATCGGGGTGAACCCATGGTAATCAACTATGGCTACCGCCACTCATTGTATGCCAGGAAGCTGTGTGCCACAGGTACCTCCGAGACTGTAGACAATAGTCACCTGTGCCAGGTGGAAGTGGGGGACATTCTGGCGGTGGCACTGCTGGATTCAGGGAGCCTGGTGTCCCTGGTAAGAGCTGCCCTGGTACATCCCGCCGAGTATAGTGGCCGAAAGGTCGGCATTCATGGGGACTTAAAGGACTATCCCACTGCCCTGGTCTCTTTGTCAATGGTGGCCAGCAGGGGGACGCATGAGGTGGCCGTCACCACAAAGTTACCGTATGAGTTAATAATTTGGAGAGACTTCCCCGGTTTCCCGGCACTATGGCCGGATACGAAAGTTACTGATACCCGGGAGACAGATGTTACCCTAGCAGAGTGACCCAGCTCAGGGGGTAGACCAGAACCCTGGGAACCTGAGTCAGAAGAGCCAGCAGTAGGGGTGACCGCCACTTCGGTGGAAGAGGGGGAGACAACCTCGCTAAGTGTGATGGTGGGAGACGTGGAGGACTTGCCGCCAGGTCCTGAGCTGGCAGACTTCAATGTCTGGGGATAATTTTGTTACAGCACAGCACCAGGACCCGACTGTCTCAAACCTGGGAAAATATGGTAATAGTTGAGGGTGAGCCGCAACAACCGGGGGCCGAGTCTATGTTCCTCCGTTTTGTGGTTCAACAGGAGATGCTGTACCAGATAAATCAACTAAGGGGTGAACATATTGAACAGCTGGTGGTGCCTGATGGGATATATGTGACTCCATTTTGTCTCATTTAGCCACGTGTATTACATTTGGTTAGTGCACTACAAAACCTCCCTCCCCCCTATGGAATGTGAGACACTTCCTTAAACTGTTTCATGGAATCCATACAGTTTGAAAGTATGAACAGCCTTCTAGCCATAAAAGGACATCTCGTTCAAGTGTCTGCTAGCCTATGTGTATATACCTGATTGGTCAAATGCTGTTACTATGAGTCAGCTATGATGTTAATGCAAAGCTTATGTGTGACCATACTATTGGTCAAATACTAATGCTAACATATGATTGGATGTAAAGGAAGCTCAACCCCCTCTATTAAAACTGTTTGCCAGCTGTGAATAAACCAGAATGGATTGGAAATAGACATGTGTTCATGTGGTCTATCTTCTTCATTCTCCCGGTACCGGTAAGACTTAATTCAAGCTGGCCACTGAAATCATGTGTTAGGGACACACCGTTAGGGAAGAGAGTAAATTTTCCTTACAGATTTGGGGGCTCAGTTTCCGGGATTGGGAGGGTCAACTCTTCAGGTCTACCGTGAAAGACATCAATTTTTGTCCGCCTTGGACCTGGGAGCAATGACCAAAAATCCCATTCAAGTAAGTCGAACCATCTATTTATGATTTCAGTGGATTGCGATGTCTGGGACACGCAAATGTTGATTGTAAGCGGCTCATATCATTGAGTCCATATCGTTATAAAATGTTGATTGTAAGCGGCTCATTTGAGTCCGTATCGTTAAGAGATAGTGCACTATATAAGGATATCTGTTCCGGGAACAGAAGGATACAAGCTTGAATTAACTCTTATGTATATATAGTATAAGTATTTTAGAAGTATTAAGATTATCTGTCTGTGTGAGATGTTGGCCGGGTGGTAAGTTTACGGTCGCATCCCGCTTTGAAATCATTCTGTTTCTATCACTGCCAACATGTAAACTTTGTTGCACGGTCTAGTCCCACAAATTATTTTCTAGTTAACACATGAGTAGACAATTGGGCAAGATTTGAGAATTGACAGTTAAAATGTGAAACAGAATGTTATGCCAGGCTGGCAGGGATGAAAATCAGTTACATCAGAACTCCCGTGATTGTGAAGGGGGGCTATTGTGAGTGAGAAGACACAGCAGAGTCAGGAAGTTAATTCATGGCAAGGGAAAAAGTGTCTCAGTGTTTGCAATTAGAAAGGGCTTGTGTTAAACGTTCAGAAATGAACTGGTTAAGTTTTGTTGCCCTAATGATCTGTGTGTGTTTAAATAGTGACGATTTATAGTCCCTGGAATTAGAGATTACAGCACTAAAAGATGGACAGTTAATGCATAAGTGTATTAATAGTTGAAGAGAGAAGTTGTTAAAGGATAATAATAGCCTGGTGCAAGCTGAGTTATGGTGAAAAAGTGTATATGGAAGTGACTGAGAGAACTTGAAGTTAGAGAAATGAAATGAGCAGCATTTCTTATTTCAAGATGGAGGATTTTGAATCCTATAGAGAACAAAGGTTGCCATGAGGCATCCCTCCCCCCCACCACATTCCAAAATGTCACTTGTAGTACTACAAAAAAAAAAAAAAAAAAATTCTTCCTGTCCTGTTTGAGATGTGTTTTCAGAGAGAGCCCCCTCCCATCTCACCCCCCTCCTCTGCTCAGGAATTTCATATGGGGGTTGAGGGGGGAGGGGGGCTGCTAATTGGTAATGCATAAGCAGCAATGTGAAGATACTAACCTGTGTTATCTATAAGATATTCCAGACAGGGCTCCAGTATTGATTGTATCTTTCCAAATTGTATGTTCCGATGGTTTAAAATGTGCCTGCAGTGATGATGCTAATTAGAAGTGTCCACTCGTATCAATCTAAGGTTGCACCCAATAAGTTCTTATTCAGATGTGAGTAAAAGTTTGAGGAACATGTGGTACAGCTGAACGTCTTGATGTATTGCTTTACTTCCCCTGTTTCAACACTCCTGAAATAGGAGACGCAAGGCAGAGGAAATGGGGGAAGTGTTAGTTATATACAATAAGTGGCGATGTGTGTAACACTAAAAAAAAAAAAAAAAAACGACATGGCATATAAGATGATTTGTTAATTTTAACAAAATGACTGTATGATTAACATGTATATTGTTTTACAGCGACAGACCATCAGCAATTGCTGTGTTTGTCTGTGCTGCAAGTTTTGGGATGTAACAAAGAGATTGTGTGATTGGGTGAAAGATACATGATTCAGTGGAATGTGAATGGGTGTGGCTCTGAGTTATATGTACGTAGCAGAGCTGTGTGTGTAATTCATATTTTATGTATAAGGGCGTGGTTATGAGCTGGTTTGTGAAGGTGAGTACATGAAAATGTATATGAATGCGTATGGAATACGGTATTTGTTTTTAAATATGCGCATTAAGAATTTTATTTTATTTTATTGGAAGTTTTTGGGTTTTTTATTGGTACCAACAGCATTGATCAAGCTGTACATTTTTATTTCAATGAAAAGTTTTTATGGGCCCTTTGTGTGTTCATGTCTGTATTGTCAGATCTGTTTGTTTCAATGTTTGCAGTTACATGTTACATGTTCAGTGTTGTGCTTAACATCAGAGCTCTGCTCGTATGGACAGCTAAGATACTAATGGCAGAACAGAAGACAGACCAAAGCGTCCACCAAAAGGGGCGGACTTAGGTGACTCAGAGTGTCAGGAAGGAAATGTGAGCCCTCTATGGGAATAAATGGGGTACTGACAAGGACATACAGAACAGATTCCTTACCAGTAGAAACCATGGACAGGGAATACATCATGTCATGTATTTAGCATTATACTAGATTGCCCAGTCAGCCTATTAGGGAGAGATTTGTTCATTAGGCTTAACTTGCAGGTATCAGCAAAGAATCAGGACATAAGAGTACACTCAGGTCTCATTCCAGTCTCTATACCAGTGCCACTGATTCTTGCAAACATACAGGACCACCCAGAATAACATTAACCCTGCATTATGGTCCTCAAATGAATATGACACAGGATTCATAGATTGCACACCTTACAAAGCTACTGTGAAACCAGGTGTCATCTCAGTGTTCCAGAAACAATACCTGCTGTTAAAAGAGAAACTTGATGGACTTAGGCCAATGATAGAAGAATTCCTACAAAAGGGAATCCTGGAAGAGGCGATTTCACCCTACAGCACGCCCGTCAATCCAGTGACAAAGGCAGATGGTGCTGCCCGCTTTGTACAGGATTTAAGGGCCATCAACAACATCATTGTGCCTATAGCCCCTGTTGTACCTGATGTCACTTAATTATTATCTGCCATTCCAGCAGACGCTGTTTGGTTCAGTGTGATAGATCTGAAAAATGCTTTCTTTTCTATCCCAGTTGATAAGATAACCAGACTACTTTTTGCTTTTTCCTTTGACAGACGCCAACTGACCTGGTGCAGAGATGCCCCAGGGATATGCTGATTCACCTGTAGTGTACAGCATAGTCCTCCGAGCGATGTTAGAGTCATGGTACATCCCCCCAAGGTTCTGTGCTGCTGCAATATGTCGATGATTTATTACTGTGTAGCATGTCAGCGGAGGCCAGCATTCAGGATGGTTTATCACTGTTATAATGGTTGTCAGGATGTGGTCACAAAGTGACACTTAAGCAAATGCAATGGTGTAAAATGCAGGTTGAATACTTGGGCTTTGTCCTCACAAAAGGTGAACGGAGAATCAGCGCAGAAAGAGTCCAGTCTATTGCGGGTTTGGTCGCCCCGCACACCAAGAAAGAAATGTTATCTTTCCTTGGTATGATAAACGGTAGACAATGGATTACTGGTTGCTCCCACTATTGACAATGTTTTGAGGCAAGCCACTCTGGATGGAAATCCAGATTTGATTAAATGGTCTTCTGAAATGTACAATGCATTTGATTATCTGAAATGTTCGCTCATGTCGAGTCCAGGGCTGGGCTCCCTGACTATAATATGCCCTTCCACATGTTTGCACGCCAAAATTGTAAAACCATGGCGGGTGTACTGACACAAGAAAACGGAGGCAAGTTGCGTCCTTGTGTGTTTTTCTCAAAGGTAATGCCCACCTCTGTCCAGGGGATGCCGGCATGTCTGCGTTCTCTTGCAGCCTGTGCTATGATGGTAGAGTCGGCAAATTCTTTCACAATGTGACATTACACCATTTTGCACACCACTCATGATGTTGTAGGCCTACTCAAGGACATCCGCACTCAACACAGCAGGCAGCTGAGCTTATTGCACTCACTAGGACATGTATTCTACATGCTGATAGACCTGTCACCATTCATACTGAGAGTAGGTACACACATGGGGTAGTGTGGGACCATGGTATGATCTGGCAGAGGAGAGGATTTACGGCAGCAGATGGTAAGGAACATGTCTCACAGGGCAATGCGATGGCAGTTAAGATGGCGAAATGAGTTGCCAAAAGCAATCTCACAGGTTTGTATAACCATTGGGAGATGCCATGTTTGGCATCTCCAACCCCTGAGATGCTGCAAATACTTACTGATCTTCAGTGGTATGTCACTGAACAGGAACAGCAGGACTGGTGTTATCCAGTATTGCAGAAAAATCCTGAGATAGGATTAGTCTGCGAAGAGGGGAAGTTATGCATTCCCCCAACACAGTGCTTCCATCTTAAGTAGCACATTTCCACAGAGTAGGACATAAACAGCATTGAGATACTCATGGGTAGGCCTTTCCCCACACCATGGGCAAGACGCCCCCTGGTGGTGCAGGAAGGGGACTTGGACCTGATCAGAGAGAAGTACTAATCTGATCAAAGTCCTCAGTAAAACTAAAGAAAAAGTGGCTTGTAAGTCTCCTTCTCTTTCACAGGAATCAACCCGTCCATTCCGGATAGGCAACCAGGTGATGATCAAGATCGTAAAGAAGGGAAAGGAACCAGGAAGTTTCACCTACGGACAACCCACCGAGGTAGTCGCGATCACCAGAACAGCGGTCCTCACTGAACAATCGCCCACGTGGATCCACGCCACAAGGATTAAGTTGGTGAAGAAAAGAGAGGTACTAACGGGGGCAGACAGCCCTGACCTCCAACGAGGCCCAGAGGTACTAACGGAGGCAGACAGCCTTGACCTCGAAGAAGATACAGAAGGGGTACTAACGGAGGCAGACAGCCTTGACCCCCAACAAGATGACGCAGTCGGGAAATTCCTCGAGATGGCTGAGATGTAGTGCCTTAATAATTGTAATTTTGTGTCTCCTACTTACTGTCCCATGGCTGTGGAACAGACAGATATACCTGGAAACAGAATGCAGAGGGGAAGACAGTCTATGCAAGACAAAGGAGAACTTATGGCTGTACCTGGCCAAAACTCTGAACTTAACTGACTTTTGTCTCCAAACCACTTTATCGGCATCTAACATTTTGGAGACATGTCTGGTAGCAGTCCCCACCCCACTAGACGTATGGACGGAGCTCCTACGTTCCCAATGGAGCGACACAGACTTGGAGGATCATGATGTTAAATATGGATATGTAAATCCTTATCATGCTTGTTATGACTGTCCTACATATGAGAATCTGCAGAGTAATATGATAGAAGTAATTACAGGTCTTGTCACAGCAGCAGAAATATGTTATAACTTCACCTGTGATGAGACACTATTGCCTCCCTGCATACAAGCAAAAATGCAGAATAAGATTAAGCCAAATATTTGTGATAGAGATTTAGGTAGTTGTAAAAAGATAATATCAGGAAAGAATATGCAATGTAATATTACAAAAACAGTACCATCCCTAGACAAACATGTACCTCTACCAACAGGATGGGTATTGGCCTGTGGGAATACTAGTTACACATACATACCGGCCAATATTACAGAGGGACCCTGTACAATAGCTAGGCTGACATTAGCAATGTTACCACTATTTCCAGCAATGCAGACACGACACACGAGAGACACTTTCCTACAGCTACCAGAAAATTGTGATTATAATGTGAATCTCCTCTCTAGATTAGAATATATGAGTTTAGGGGTATCTTTGATAGGAGTACCAGGGTTGGCCATATATAACCACAGGACAATATCAAAACTTGCCTGTTTTATGATAAAACAGATAAATGTCACTAGTGCAGTTCTGCAAGATATGCTGCTGGATATACAATCGTATGAAAAGGCTATCTTGCAGAATAGGGCAACTATTGACTATTTATTGCTCCAGCATGGTGTAGGATGCTCAGCGTTCGCAGGGATGTGTTGTTTCAATTTATTAGATCACTCCCGTGGAATAAAAGATAAAATAGGCCAATTAGAGGAGATGAGGAAACATATAAAACAGGATGTTGACCAAGGTTGGTGGGACTGGCTTTTTGGCTGAATACCTGACTTTGGTCAAATAAGATATGTTGTAGGAGTGGTACTCGTCGTGGTCGCTGCAATAGTGGGTCTCTGCTGTTGTCTGTAGTGTGTGCCCTCCCTTCTAGCCATATGTCAAAAAGGTGGCCGAAAGAGGGGTACACTTAACATTCCTCTATACTCCGGTAGAGGTAGAAGAGGCAAACACAACCTCAACAAAGCCTGAGGATTATACTGCTGAAGGGTATATGGAATACCTAAAGGCTTATAAGCAAACCAAGGAAGAGCAGAGAAAGAACCATATAGTATAAGGTATATATATAAGGTTCTAAGAGGGGATTTGATGGGATATATGTGACTCCATTTTGTCTCATTTAGCCACGTGTATTACATTTGGTTAGTGCACTACAAAACCTCCCTCCCCCCTATGGAATGTGAGACACTTCCTTAAACTGTTTCATGGAATCCATACAGTTTGAAAGTATGAACAGCCTTCTAGCCATAAAAGGACATCTCGTTCAAGTGTCTGCTAGCCTATGTGTATATACCTGATTGGTCAAATGCTGTTACTATGAGTCAGCTATGATGTTAATGCAGAGCTTATGTGTGACCATACTATTGGTCAAATACTAATGCTAACATATGATTGGATGTAAAGGAAGCTCAACCCCCTCTATTAAAACTGTTTGCCAGCTGTGAATAAACCAGAATGGATTGGAAATAGACATGTGTTCATGTGGTCTATCTTCTTCATTCTCCCGGTACCGGTAAGACTTAATTCAAGCTGGCCACTGAAATCATGTGTTAGGGACACACCGTTAGGGAAGAGAGTAAATTTTCCTTACAGTGCCCAAGGCGTATCGCAAGCTCGTGTTGAAGTTAGCCCACCAACATGTTCTTGGGGGACATCTGGGCCAGCAGAAAATGCAGGACCAGATTCTACAGCGGTTTTACTGGCCCAGTGTGTTCGGAGAGGTGGAAGAGTATTGCAAGTCTTGCCCAACCTGCCAGATAACCAGCCCCCAGCCACATTTTCGTAGTCCCCTGGTCCCTCTCCCGATTATTGAGGTTCCATTCAAGCGGATCGCTATGGATCTCATAGGTCCAGTACCGAAGTCCTCTAGAGGGCACCAACACATCTTGGTCATCCTCAACTACGCCACTCGGTACCTGGAGGCGGTGCCACTGCGTCATACATCAGCCAAACTCATAGCTAAGGAGTTAATGGAGATGTTTTCCCAAGTGGGTCTGCCTAAAGAGGTTCTGACTGACCAAGGGACCCCTTTTATGTCCAAGGTCATGAGAGAACTCTGTAAGTTGCTCCACATAAAACAGTTGCGGACGTCCGTCGATCACCTGCAAATGGGACGGCTTCCTAGCTAGGTGGCAGGGGCCCTACGAGGTACTTGAAAAAATTGAAGAGGTAAATTACAAGGTACATCAGCCGGGGAGGTGAACCCCGGATCAGGTGTACAATATAAATCTGCTCAAACCCTGGAAAGATAGGGAAAACTGTACGGAAGACAGCCCACATCCAGAGTTTCTAGGGGAAGCGGATTCGGTCCCTCTGTCTGAAGCAAGGGAAGCGGCTGCCACAGTGAAAATTGCTGACAGTCTCTCCTCTAAACAGGCTCAGAAAGCCAGGGAGTTGGTTAGTCGGAAAAACTGATGTGTTCTCGAACTTTTCTGGATGCACTTCCATAATCCGACATGACATTATCACTGAGCCTCAGGCAAAAGTCCGGTTAAAACCATACCGGGTACCCGAGGCTCGGCGACAAGCCATCGTGGAGGAAGTGCAGCTAATGATACAGTTAGGTGTCATTGAAGAGTCAAAAAGTGAATGGGCCAGTCCGATAGTCTTAATACCCAAGCCGGATGGGACATTGCATTTCTGTAATGACTTCCACAAACTGAATGAGGTGTTCAAGCTTGACGCATATCCCATGCCCAGAGTAGATGAGCTTATTGAGAAGTTAGGCCAAGCCCGGTATTTTTCTGTGTTGGACCTCACCAAAGGATACTGGCAGGTAGCCTTGACAGAGGCTGCCAAGGAAAAAACTGCTTTCATCACGCCAGAGGGGATGTATCAGTACAAGGTTTTACCCTTTGGTCTACATGGCGCTCCTGCCACGTTTCAAAGGCTAATGTATATTTTTTTACTCCGACCCCATCGCCGGTACGCTTCGGCGTACCTGAAATATATCGTTATCCACAGCACTGACTGGGAAATGCACCTACCTAAAGAACAGGCTGTAGTGGACTCCCTTAGGAAGGCTGGCTTAACCGCTAACCCAAAAAAGTGCGCTATTGGGTTAGAAGAGACCAAGTACCTGGGGTATGTAATTGGGCGCAGAATTATTAAACCTCAGGTAAACAAAATTGATGCAATTCGTAATTTGCCACGACCGGTCACTACTCGGCAAGTAAAGTCGTTCCTGGGAATGGTGGGATACTATATGAGGTTTTCCTCCCACTTTGCTACATTCGCTGCACCATTGACAGACCTTTTGAAGGGACGCAAGTCAGTGACGGTCCACTGGAATGAGCAGGCGGAAAAGGCTTTCTCCGCTCTGAAGTCGGCACTGTGTGTGTCCCCGATGTTGGTTACGCCCAACTTCAAGAGGGAGTTTGTGGTACAGACAGATGCCTCTGAGGTAGGCCTCGGAGCTGTACTCTCTCAGGACATCAATGGGGAGGAACATCCCGTTGTTTTCTATCCTGAGCCGCAAACTTACCACAGCCGAGACAAGGTACAGTATAGTGGAGAGAGAGTGCCTGGCCATCAAGTGGGCACTCGAGTATCTCTGAGTATCTGTTGGGGTTTCCGTGGAACATAGGGCAGTCAGGTTACAGGGAAATGCAGATGACCTGTCCCGGGTACACTGTCTGGTGGGTGTTCACCCCCTCATGGTTGAACAAAGGGGAAAGGTATGTAGGAAAGCGCAAGGGGCAGTCATTGACGGAAGATATGTGTCACCGAGGTTCCTGGCCTCGGTGAGGTAAGAGCCGGTAATTTTAAGTGTCATTTAGTGTGGCTGTAAAGCCGATCCAGGCCGGCTCTTACTGGGAGCAGCCAAAGTGCAGGGTGGGTGGCTGTTCCCCACGTTCCAGCCAGGTTTTGGTTAGGGATATAAAACCCAGCCAGCAGCTCAGCTGTGGGTGGATTTTCCTCCATCTGACAGTGGAGCTTTGCAAGTCTCTGTGTTGGGGCCTGAGAGTTTGGGCCGGGTTTAAGGCCTGCTATCTTGTTTGGATGAAAGCATGTGGACTTCTGTTTTACCTAAGGACTTATGTGTTGCTGCCTTGTGTGAACAAACACCAGACTCAAGGTGACTGTTTTATCCTTGAAACTGACTTTTTGTTGTCACTTTCCTTATGTGTGAATAAAACACTGAACTGTTAAGTTAAAGACGTTGTCGTTGCCTCTATACTGCGTCCACAAGCCTGTCTACCAGAGCAAATCCCCACAATATATACTAGCTTATATACTAGCTGAAGGACCCGGCTTCGCACGGGTATATTTCATCTATTTTATTTAATGTTTGTCTGTGTCGTTAAAAGATATCGACATTATCCACTATAACACTGATATCTACAGTACCTTGCCCCCTTAACAGTGACCTCTACAGCCCCCCACCCCTTAACATTGACCCCACCCACAGTGCTGTGTCTCTTTAAAATTGGACGTCCATAGCAGCCCACCCCCTTAACTTTGACCTTCACAGCAGCCTGCCCCTTTAACAGTGAGTTCCACAGTACCCCACCCCCTTGACAGTGACCTCCACAGGGCCTCGTCCCCATAACAGTGACCTCTACAGCACCCTCCCCTCAACACTGACCATAGGTTACAGTCCCCTTAACTGTGACCTCCACCATTCCCAGCCCCCTTAACAGAGACCTCCACAGCAACTGCCCCTTTAACAGTGACTGCCACAGTACCCCACTCCCTTAACAGTGACCTCACAGTACCCTGCTGTCCCTTTAATAGTGACCTCCACAGTCCCCTCCTCCCTTAAAGGGATTCTGTCACCAGGTTTGACCCCTGTCAGCTAAACATATGCTGATGTTCAGGGCGTCTTCACGATTCCTAATGTGGGCTTATAAATGTCATCTGTGGGCTTATTTAGCTAAAAAACAGCTATTACTAACCTGTCAGTCAAACAAATAAGGTGCCCAAGGGGATGTTAATGGGTGCAAGGTGCCCGCCGCACCCACCGCCGTTCGTGCCCAGCGCCGCCTTTCGGGACTTCTGCGCCGCCTCCTAATCCTCTGTGCCGCCTCTCGCTCTCCCTCCCTCCCCCCTCCTTCTGCTGTAAGATCTCGCGCTTGCGCACAGTGCTCTGCCACAGTGCTCTGCCTGATGCGCACGTGCGGACTTCTCCATTTGGCTTCTTACAGCGAAGTGCGCATGCGCCGGCACTTCGCTCAACCCCTGTATGCGCGAGAGGGCGTCGGTGGACGAGGTAGCTAACACTGGTTTTTGGTTGAAATATATATTTTCTTTAAATTAGGGTACACCCCAAAACATTGGGAAATATAAAAAATACAACAATGAGAAAGTGCGCCGGAGTATATAACAATGGCTGAGTAAGGCCGGTATACATGTCTATTCTGCACAAGGTACGGACAAGTCCTGTGGGATCCATGCCTGGTTCCTTTTAATGAACGTGAGCTTGTCCACATTGGCTGTGGACAGGCGATTGTGCTTGTCTGTGATAACGCCCCCTGCCGTGCTAGACACACGTTCAGACAATACACTGGCTGCAGGGCAGGCCAGCACCTCCAAAGCGTAAAGGGCAAGCTCAGGCCATGTGCCCAATTTGGAGACCCAGAAGTTGAAGGGGGCATACCCATCATTCAGTACGTGTAGGCGTGTGCACATATACTGCTCTACCATGTTGCTGAAATGCTGCCTCCTGCTAAGACGTTCCATATCAGCTGGTGGTGCTGGTTGTTGTGGCATGCTGACAAAGCTTTTCCACATTTCGGCCATGCTAATCCTGCCTTCTGAAGTGCTGGCGGTTCCCCAGCTGCTTTGGAGACCTCTTCCTCCTCCTCTGCCTTGTGCTTCCACTGTGCCTCCACTGTCAGATGGGAATGCCATCAGCAGAGCGTCTACCAGCATGCACTTGTACTCGCGCATCTTACGATCACGCTTCAGTGACGGAATTAAGGACGGTACGCTGTCCTTGTAACGGGAATCCAGCAGCGTGGCCACCCAGTAATCAGCACAAGTTAGAATGTGGCCAACTGGGCGGTCGTTGCGGAGACACTGCAGCATGTAATCGCTCATGTGTGCCAGGCTGCCCAGAGGCAACGACAAGCTGTCCTCTATGAGAGGTGTATCGTCAGTGTCCTCTGTATCCCCCCAGCCATGCACCAGTGATGGCCATGAGCTGGTTTGGGTGCCATCCTGCTGTGAACACAGTTCCTCCTCCTCCACCTCGTCATCCTCCAGGTGGCCATGTTGGTGGAGTACTCGAAACAGCGCAACAAGGCACACAGGTCTCGCATGGAGGCCCAGTCATTGGTGGTGAAGTGGTGCTGTTCCGCAGAGCGACTCACCCGTGTGTGCTGCAGCTGAAACTCCACTATCGCCTGCTGCTGCTCGCACAGTCTGGCCAGCATGTACAAGGTGGAGTTCCACCTTGTTGGCACGTCGCATATGAGGCGGTAATTGGGAAGGCCGAAGTTACACTGCAGCGCTGACAGGCGAGCAGCAGCAGGGTGAGAATGCCGAAAGCACGCACAGACGGTCCGCACTTTCTGCAGCAGCTCTGACATATTGGGGTAATTTTTAAGGAATTTCTGCACCACCAAATTTAGCACATGTGCCAGGCAAGGAATGTGCGTCAAATTGGCTAGGCCCAGAGCTGCTACAGATTTAGCCCATTATTGCACACCACTAGGCCGGGCTTGAGGCTCACTGAAACAAACCACTCATCGGTCTGTTGTTCCATGCCCATCCACAGCTCCTGCGCGGTGTGGGGTTTGTCCCCCAAACAGATACGTTTTAAAACTGCCTGCTGTCATTTACCCCTGGCTGTGCTGAAGTTGGTGGTGAAGGTAGAGGCGTTCGAGGAAGCGAAGTAGGAAGCAACAGGAGGCAAAGAGAAGCAACCTGCAATCCTCGGTGGTGGAAGGACATGCGGCAAACTGCTATCCGCCTCAGGCCCAGCCGCCACTGCATTTACCCAGTGTGCTGTTAGGGAGATATAGCATCTTTGACCGTGCTTACTTGTCCACATATCCGTAGATAGGTGGACCTTGCCACAGATGGCGTTTTGCAGTGCACACCTGATTTTGTCCCCCACTTGGTTGTGCAGGGAAGGGATGGCTCGCCTGGAAAAGCAGTGGCGGCTGGGCACGACGTACTGTGGCACAGACACAGCCATAAGTCTTTTAAAACTCTCCATCTCCACCAGACGGAATGACAGCATTTTAAAGGCCAGTAAGTTTGAAATGCTGGCATTCGGGGCCAGGGATCGCGGGTGGGTACTTCCTCTTTCGCTCTAGTGTTTGGGAGATAGACAGCTGAACACTTCCATGGGACATTGTGTAGATGCTTGTTGACCCAGGTGGTGGCGTTGCTGGCACATCCTCTGTTTGCAGGGTGGCAGGTACCACTGTCACTCCAGAGGGGTATGAAGAGGCCGAGACTGCAGCAGAAGAGGAAGCAGGAGAAGCCAGAGACCTTTCTTGGTTTTTGAGGTGTCTACTCCACTGCAGCTTGTGCTTTGCACTTAGATGCCTGATCATGCAGGTTGCGAACGTTTATGCCTCACTTCAGGCTCTGATTGCACAGCGTGCAAACCACTCGTCTTGTCGTCAGCACATTGTCTGAAAAACTGCCACACCAGGGAACTCCTTGGAGCTGGCTTTGGTGTGCTCAGTCCCTTGGTACGGTGGCCAGTAGCAGGCGTACTGTCTAGGGGACGGCCGCTCCGCTTTTGCACCCTGCTCCCTCTTCTGCTGTGCTGGTGGCTCTGTGCGACCACCGCCTCTTCCTCTGAACTAGACAGGTGACTTGCATGACCTTGATTCCATGTGGGGTCGAGGACCTTATCGTCCTCTACATCATCTTCCACCCAGTCTTCACCCCTTCCCTCCTTGTCGGTCTGCACACTGAAAAGCCACAGCAGTTGGCACCTGTGTTTCGTGATCATCTGAGACGTGTTGCGGTGGTCCTCCCATGTACTCATCCTAAAACATAAGTGGTTGGGCATCGGTGCACTCAATATCTTCCTCTTCTGGGGCAGGGCTATGTGGATGGCGCTGGGAAACTTTGTTAGCAGATTCATCAAAAAGCAGAAGAGACTGCTGCATGACTTGGGGCTCAGATTGCTTGGCTGATTTGCAAGGGGGTGAGGTGAAAGACTGATGGCCATGGGCTGCAGGTGCCAACTCTGATCTTTCAGCAGGAGACTGGGTGGGAGACAATGTGAAGGAACTGGAGGCACTGTCAGCCACCCAATCTACTATCGCCTGTACTTGTTCTGGCCTCACCATTCGTAGAGCCGCATTAGGCCCAACCAAATAACGCTGAAGGTTCTGTCACCTACTCGCACCTGAGGAAGGTGTTTCACTTGTGCGTGTAGCTGGCACAGATCTACCACGTCCTCTCCCTGCAACAGGAGCTCCACCAACACCAGCAGCACCACGACCGAGGCCACTTCCCTTATTTGACACTCTCCTCATTCTTTGCGTTCACTAACCAAACTAACAGATGGTTTATGTCAGGCGACTATGTAACTGCTCAAGGGTTAAATAAAGAAAGCCATATGCTATGTAGTGAGGAGTTTTATAAAGAAATGCTATTTGATCTGTACCAAGGACATCAGTCAAGTGTGTTTGCTATAGCCTATATATGGAATTGTTTGTACTCAGCAACCTTGTATATGTACACGACACCTGTTAATGATTGTTAGAATGAATGTATATAAGACTGAGAGAACACAGATAAAATCAGAGTTATTTGTAGTGACACTAGAAACGTGTATCTGTGTCTCTTTGAAATATACTCTCCGGACGTCCGAAGGGAAAGCAGGGTGCAGAAGTAAGACCCTTTCAGTCTGGGGGCTCGAGTCCGGGGATAGAACATACAGGAATTCGGTAAGTATGAAAGATCCCTGCCTTCAGGATTGGGAGATTTCGATGCTTTCCGAAAAATTCACTGTTGTTTCTATTTTGAATCCACTTCAGATACACTGAAAGGAATAGAATCTATCTTTAGGCAAGATAGAATAGTGGCCAAGTCTAAAAGATAAATTCTTTTGGTAAGAATTTATTAGCGCAATCCTTTCGGTAAGGATTTATTAGCGCAATCCTTTCGGTAAGGATTAATCTATCTTTTGGCAAGGTAGACTTGAATATAGACTAATGGCAGATAGAGCAATCCTTTTGGGAAGGATTTAGAAAACAGGAATTCTTTTGGCAAGAATTCAAATATTGTCTGCACCCTGGTCTCTCTTGTTACCCCATGTCTACCGCTTCTTATCTGTCGCTTTCTTGTGCTCTCTGTTATGTTATGATGTTATGAAACATTAAGTAATTTTATTTTATGCTGAAAGTAAGCAGCCAATGATATTGTAAAAAATGTACTAACTTTATTGTGTGTGTCCTGGATGACCTTCTAACCCAGCAACTGGTGAACACAAGTAACTATTTTAAGGGATTATACTAACAGACAGTTGAGAAGGAAGTTGTGCATAGACATAAGTCCTTCACGGTTCTGTACAGCCAGTCCTGTGGAAAGTTTTGCCTCCATCTCAAATAAGTTATAAGAAATGGGTGCAAAGCAAGGAAAGGTCTCTCCACCCCCTCCGAATGTAGGAGAAACATGCAAGGATTATGTAGCCCGGGTCTGTGGGACTAATCATTATTTGGTAGATATCCTGGAAATAGCTCACTAACCCCGCAACCACAGGAGGTGCACAATCTGATGAATTCACCCTTCAAATTAAATAACTGTCAATATAAGATTGGCACACTCAAACAAGCGGCGCCCCACGGAGTTTGAACAGTTTATTATAACTGTACTTGGTTAAAATATAATAAAACACAATAAAATACACATATAATAAAATATCGAAGAATAAAAATGAATTAAACATTAAATTCAGTTACTCCTATATTGTTTAGGTTTGCTTGTTACAGATACTGTAGTGTACAAGTATCCGAAACAAGCGCAAATGCCCTGGGTATTGCTATGCTTTAATCTGTTCTACTAGTTATAATTGTAGATGGAATATGGCTACTTCTCTAAGGGACATATTATTTCTGTGTCTAGATGGTATATATCACATAATCACATTACACTCAGTTGTAAATGTCTCCTGAATTTCAATGGCGGAACTCCAGCATACAGATATATAGCACTTCTTATCAGTGTAGTCCATATGTTTCCCAAATTTTCTATAGTTGATTTCTCATGAGAATCTTGACATAGACTTTCGTTTAAATTTTCGAGAGTTTCCGAAAAAAAAATTCGAAAGATTTTTTCTCATAAACCTTTGTTTATCTTTGCATTTGAGAAAACAGCAGCACAAAGTCTGTACAAAAATCACATACGATGGTTTTCTATGGGCAGGAACTGTACTGGTAATTTTTCACAAGATGTAAGTTAAAGTCAGTACCAATAACCCACACTTGTGGGCTTACCTTTCCTTTTTGTTCAGCTGGTTTTTTTTCCGAGTGGTTGTTAATTCCGATTTCAAGCCGGCGTCCCGGTCTTTGCTATGTTGGCGTCTCGATACTTTGTATATCGCACGGAGTGTGCTCCCAGTAATGGCTTTCAGCTGATTAAAGGTAGGTATGTGCAGAGCGTCTTTCTTGAATCCTCGATATCCTTTGTATTTCAACAGTGCACTGTCTGTATTTTCCCAAACCTGAACATATACCTCTTCCTGATAGTGACCCCGAGGAACAGTTCCCTTTTATGACTGTAGGGGATATCTTGTTAAAGAAACCTCTTGATGTATATGATATTAATAAGATTGTCAAGCACTGCCCAAAACCCTCTTCATCTTCATCTGGGACATTTCATTATTTGAAGAGAGCTTGTAGAGGGAGATGTCTGACACAGGAGGATATGCGCCTTATAATAGATGGGATAGTAGGGCACAATTCCCCCTGGGATTGGAGCAAGGTTCCCTCTATAGAGCCCCCGAATACCCCGGCTGGAAATAATAAATTAAATACTGAGGCGGGCATAGACACAATGTGGGAAGAAATTAAGTGTGAAATGGAGAGGTGTTTTCAGACTAGGTCCTCGCTGCCGACTGCTGTAGCCTGTAAACAAAAATCAGGAGAGTCTGTTAAAGACTTTTGGAAAAGGTTTAATGAAGTTTGGACTCTGGAGGCAGGAATGAGTATTCAGGATAATATGCATTCTATGCTCATTCAGACTTTCCTTACCAATCTACAGCCACATCTCCAGCTTACTGTTAAACGAATGATCTCCGAATGGCCTAGTCTTAATAAAGATCAATTCCAAAATAAGTTAATGGAAAAAGATGCGGCTGGTTGTTTTGAAATGGTGAGACCTAAAAAAGGGCCAATTTCCAAACTCAGGATAGGAATTGTCAGACGAATCAGCCCAATAAGGGAAGAGGCAATAGGAGGGGTAGAGGGCAATACTCTGGGAAAGGGGGGTATAATAGAAATCGTCCTGCAGGTTGCTTTAATTGTGGTAAGACTGACCACTGGATCAGTCGATGCCCTTACCCACTCAGACAACATGCCCCAAATGATACCCAAGCTCAAGGCTCCCAAAGATATCCACAAGCTCAGATCCGAGATCTTCCCCCACCACTGCCACAGCCACAGAATAATACCCCTCGCTTTCATGTAGCCTGGGGGCAGCAGACATCACAAAAAGGATGCCCGGGGGACAGTATCCCAGCATTCACTCTCATCACAAACCACTATAAGGAATCACCACTGATAGTGTTAACCATAGAGGGACGTCCACTGCCTTTTCTTGTAGACTCTGGTGAAACTAGTAGTACTATATGTGAGGATTATTATAGCGGTCCAAGAGAGAATGCTGAGCCCTCTGTGGGAATTAATGGGATACTGACCAGATCTTACAAAACTCCTCCTCTCTCGATCCAACATCCATACAATCACCAGTCAATGTTCACACAGTTTTAGGATCATTCCAAATTGTCCTGTGAATTTATTAGGGAGAGATTTGTTTGTTCTGTTGAGGTTGCAGTTGGGATTAGAAAGACGGGACACCTACATGTCACATCCTCAGTTATGCCCATTCATGTACCAAAGGGTAATTTTTTTTCTATATGTGGAATGCCAACCACAGGATCCGCTACTTGGTCAGGTTCCTCCTGAGGTTTGGGCAAATACTGACCAAGATGTTGGCCTTATCTCTTGTACACCATATAAGGCAATGCTTAAGCCCGGCGCTGCACCTGTTTATATTAAACAATACACCCTTTCCCCAGAAAAAGAAAAGGGGATTGAGTTTATGTTGATGGAATTCCTAGAGGCTGGGGTAATTGAGGAAATTATTTCCCCCTATAATACACCTATCAATCTAGTGAGAAAGGCTGACAATACCTTTAGGTTTATCCAGGATCTTAGAGCGGTAAATGCACAGATCATACCCATAGCCCCTGTGGTTCCAGACGTACCATCTCTGCTGTCAGCTATTCCTGCCCATGCAGAGTTTTTCTCTGTTATTGATTTAAAGAATGCATTTTTTTCTGTCCCAGTGGACAAGGAGACACAACCACTCTTTGCTTTCACATGTAAATTTCGCCAGTATACTTGGTGTAGAATGCCTCAGGGTTATGTAGACTCCCCAGTAGTCTACTCCATTGTCCTCCAAGTTACACTGCGCCCTTGGACTGCCCCTCATCGTTCTGTCCTTCTACAATATGTGGACGATCTCCTCATATGTAGTTCTACTCGGGAGGCTTGCCAGGCAGATTGTGTTAGTTTATTACTGTGGTTATGCGAATGTGGTCACAAAGTTTCTAGGAAAAAATTACAATGGTGTATGGACAGTGTTGAATACTTGGGCTTTGTTCTCAGTAAAGGTGAGAGGAGAATCAGCCATGCCAGAATTACTGCCGTACTGGGTCTGCCCCGCCCACAAACCAAGAAAGACATGTTAACCTTTCTTGGCATGATTGGTTACTGCCACCAATGGATTGCTGATTGTTCCTACTATGATAATATTCTGAGACAAGCCACTCATACTGAGATGCCTGACTTCATTACATGGTCTGAAGAAATGTTACAAGCTTTTAGTCATTTGAAATGTGCAATGGTTTCAAGTCCTGGTTTGGGCCTACCCGACTATGGCGTGATGTTTCACTTATTTGCCAGGGACAATTGTAAAAATATGGCGGGAGTCCTGGCGCAAGACCATGGAAGCAAATTCCGCCCTGTTGCCTTTTTCTCAAAGGTGGTTCCCGTACAGGTTCAGGGCATGCCTGCGTGTCTCAGGAGTTTGGCAGCTTGCGCTATGGTCGCTGAGATGGCTCCGCCTGTCACCCTAGGTCAGTGATGGGCAAACTGCGGCTCTCCAGCTGTTGTAAAACTACAAATCCCATCAAGCCCTGCTGTAGGCTGATAGCTGTAGGCAGACTGGGCATACTGGGAGTTGCTGGATACGCTGGAGAGCCGCAGTTTGCCCATCCCTGCCCTAGGTCATCCTACCACTCTGCATACCTCACACAATGTTCAGGCCATGTTGAAGAACATACATACTCAACATATGTCAGCACAAAGACTGAGCGGATATGAAGTTTTGTTGCTCTCTAATCCTCAACTTCATATCAAATACTCAGCCCCCACATTCGGTCCAATGGCTATACTGAATGCCCTACTAGGATACAAGGGAGAGCAGGATGATTTGCCTCCTCCCCATGTCTGTACTGAGCTTATACATGAACTTACCTCACCTAGGCCTGACTTACAGTCCACATCCATCGAAGGAGCACCTGAAGTTTTTGTGGATGGATCCTGTTCCCGCCCTAATGACAACACTTATCATGCAGGATACGCTGTGGTTCAACTCCCTGATGTCATTCTGGAATCAAATCCGATACCTTTTCAGTCAGCCCAAGCAGCTGAACTGATTGCCCTCACTAGAGCTTGTTGTCTTTTTGAGGGAAGAGATGTAAATATATACACAGATTCCAAATATGCCTTTGGGGTTGTCCATGATCATGGGGTAATCTGGCAGAGAAGAGGCTTCATAGCTGCAGATGGGAAGCAAATCTCACATTCCACCCTAGTACATGATCTCCTGGCCGCCATCCAATTACCACACAAAGTGGCTATTATCCATTGCAGGGCACATATCTATTGCTCAGCCTCCAGGATTTGGCTACCAGTAGTGACAAGATGGAATGGCAGTCGGTAGGTGCAGTACAAGACCCTAATACGTGTCTTGTCTGCAAAGAGGGGAAGCCATGTATTCCAGTTGCAAGCGCCCCAATTTTAATTGCACAATATCACGGTCTTGGCCATAGGGGAGCACAGGCAACCACTGACCTCATTCGGAGAGATTTTTTTATACCACATCTTAGGTCAAAGGTACAATCTTATGTTTCACGGTGTATTATATGTCTCAGAAACAACCCAAATAATTCAAAGGCCCAACACCAGCATCTGAATTACCCAACTTCGCCATTCACTCACTTACAAATTGACTTTACCCATATCCCAAAGACAGGAAGTAAGCAGGAGTATGCCCTTGTAATTGTGGATATGTTCTCTAGATGGCCGGAGGTTTTTCCCACTACCAATGAAACCACACAAACTGTGGTAAAAATCTTGTTACAAGAGATCATCCGCAGATGTGGGTGTCCTGTTATGTCCAAATTAACTCAGATAATGGCCCAGCTTTTGCGTCCAGGGTATGTAAGGAGCTTTCCAAAGCCCTTAGGATTGACTGGAAATTCCACCTCCCGTATCACCCAGAAAGTTCCGGAGTAGTAGAAAGGATGAATCGAACAATTAAAGAAAAGATAAGGAAAATTACTGGAGGCACATTCACTAATTGAAAAAGTTCTTGCCTATAGCCCTAGCAGAAATTAGGATGCAGCCTAATAAGAATACTGGCTACTCACCATTTGAGGTCCTAATGGGAAGACCCTTCCCCACCCCTTGGGGTCCAAAAGAGTCCATAATAGAACAAGGGGATTTAGAAGTAGTACAGGCAGAATATGTAAGGAAACTTGTAGAAACTTTAGATCAAATTGAACAAAATGTTGCTCGTGCCTCTCCTTTCTCTCCACAGGAACCTACGCATCCTTTCCAACCAGGAGATGTGGTGATAGTCCAGCGCCTGGCAAAAGGACGAAAACAGATCGAGTTCCCGTTTGGACCACCCACCCGAGTGGTAGCAGTCACCAGAACAGCGATTCTCACAGAAGAGGCTCCAATCTGGATTCACGCTAGCAGGATAAAAAGGGTCCCAGAGGCTTCCTCTCCGGTGACGGATAAAGACAAAGAGGGTGAAGCAGGTGTGAAATCCCTGAACAAAGAGGGGAGCTCAGAAGAAGTTCCCTTGAAAAGTGCCTTGCCACGGGCTGAAGATGATGACACCACAATATTCTGGGAGATTTGTTTGTCTGCTGATAATTCTTAGTCTTTGTGTTTTCTTGCCATTCGGGCTTATTACTACATGTATTTATCACCCAGAGGAGAGGAGTTTCTTCTGTGGTGCACTAAATAATCGGACAGTACATAAAAGAGCTCAGGAACAAGATCATTTTGCTTCTGGCCCCTTTTATTCTGAACAGAACAGTATAGTTAGGATGGCAAATGCCCTAAATGTTAGTTCATTGTGCCTTAAAGACTTACAGAGCCCACAGGATCTTATACAAACATGTGTAATTGCTTTGCCTACACCCGATGAATCCCTCCTTGAAGTTTGGTCAATGGCTAACAATACACAATCTTTTATTCCCTTGTATGACCTCTGTGGGGAGTGCCAGAAATTAGGAGATAGCCGGGATAATATTAGGATAATTACTATCAATGTGACTGCAGCAGAGACCTGTTTCACCTTTTCCCAGGATATGACTTTATATTGTGATGGTAGAGACATAAAAAGTGGATTACCTAAGAATAGTGTATATGATTACATTGACGACACCTGTAAAAAGGATAGTAGGCTTGCTAGCTCCCTGAATAATTCCATGAGTTGTAATAAGACCATTGTGACTCCTAGTTTTATCTATAACATAATGCTCCCTAAGGGATGGTTTTTGTCTTGTGGTAACAGCACTTACAATTACATTCCTGCTAATGTTATTGGAGGTCCCTGTGCGTTAGCCAGGCTGACTCTGGCCCTTCCCAGTCAACCCCCTATCAGGAGAGCTCACAGATCGGTTACCAAGACTTTATCAGAAGACTGTGACTCTACTTTACCCCTTCTCAGCCGTGCAGAATATACAAGTTTGGGTGCCTCTATATTATGAGTGCCCGGACTGGCTATATATAATGCTCGTACTATAAATTCTATTGCATGTGCCTTGGCTAAATCTCTGAATCATACCGCTATCGCTTTATCAGACATACTTTTAGATTTACAAGGCATAAGAGGGGCAGTGCTAGAAACTAAGTTTGCGGTAGATTATCTGTTACTTAAACATAATACAGGATGTCAAGATTTCAAAGGAATGTGTTGCTTTAATCTAGCTGACCATTTCAGATCAATCCAGTCCTATATTCAAGCGTTACATGAAATTGCTAATATTAAGAAGGATGTTGATTCATCCTCCTGGTGGGACTAGTTATTGAGCTGGCTGCCGGATTTGAGTTGGTTAAGAACATTATTTATCAGCTTTATAATCATAATTGCTTCCTTGATTATCATATGCTGTTGTATTCAATGTATTCCTTCTCTAATTCAGATGTTTTATGCAATGTGTCCAAAACCCACAGATCCTGGACAACCATATGCTACTTACCTCTCTTTGAGAGAAAGAAGATAAGTCATATTCATGACTTAAGAGGGGATTGAAGGGTTAAATAAAGAAAGCCATATGCTATGTAGTGAGGAGTTTTATAAAGAAATGCTATTTGATCTGTACCAAGGACATCAGTCAAGTATGTTTGCTATAGCCTATATATGGAATTGTTTGTTCTCCACAACCTTATTATTAAGATATAGATAAATGATATAGATATAGATAAATGAATTTATATGTATATATATATACACAATCTCAAATATAATATATAAAATATATGCTCTGCAATCTGTCTGTATGAGGCGAACATGTAACGTCTCGTTCCAACATGTATTTTTCTACTTGTTTCGATCCTTTTATATATGTGGACTCCTACTCTGTCAGAGGAGATTTGGGATGAGGGATCTAAAATTATGGATGGGATAAATAGGGAGGGGGGAAGGGGGAAGGAAAAGTTGGGAACAGGAGATGATTGGGTACACAGCTAGTGGGAGAATAGGGCCTTCCTTATTTTTATTTTTATTTATATTTTATTATCATATTTTCACCTTACAAATTGATTTCGAAGGCCTCATTAAGCCCATAAGGATTAAGGCTATTGAGTTTAAAAATCCAATACATCTCCCTACGTCTGATGTATTGGACGTCTTTTTGGAGATGTATTGGAATGAACTCAATAGGTGTTACAGTAAACCCTACAACATTGCCTTCATGGTGTTCGGCCGCATGTCTGGACTGTGTTTCATATACTTTTTCTTAATGTTTGAACGATGTTTGTTGAATCGATTACGTAGGGTCTGTATGGTACGACCTACATATTGTAGGTGACATGGGCACTCAAGTAAATAAATTACATAATTAGAATTGCAGGTTAAATGGTATTGGATTAGAAATAAATCTCCGGTACTCTGGCTATGAAAAGATGATCTTTGGTTGATACTAATGCAACAGAGACATCTTGAGTGACCGCATTTGAAACTACCTTTGGGGGCCTTGGTATCCTTATCCTCATCATTAGAGGGATGTATTGCTGCTCTCATTTTACTCGGCACTAGAATGTTTTTCAGAGTTTTGGCTCTTCTATAAGTGAAGCGAGGGATCTCCGGAATGATTTGACTGAGTATAGGGTCTCTTTTTAGGATGTGCCAATGTTTCCCCAGTGTCGCCTTTATAGCATTATGGTTTTGGTTATATGTTGTTATGAAGTTATATCAGTAGGAGCTAATATCAGTATTTACCCCTATCTTTTGTACTGGGGCTAAGCTTTCTGATTGTGTTAACTTATTAGCTTTTTCTCTGGCACCCACAATGATGTTGCTTGGGTACCCCTTTTGATTAAACCTAGACGTAAGGATGTTGCATTGTAAACTGAAGTCTATATCTAATGTGCAATTTCGCTGGATGCGTTTAAACTGGCTAAACGGAACATTTGACTTCCACTTTCTGTAGTGTGTGCTGCCAAAATCAAGATAGCTGTTGCTATCTTCCTTTTTAAAAAAGGTTTGGGTTTTAATTTAGTTATTCAGGATGAAAATCTCTAAGTCTAGGAATTCTGTTTTCATTTTATCATACGTTCCTATGAATGTGATACCCCAGTTGTTGGTGTTTAGGTGAGATATAAATTCCTCTATTGTGGAATGCTCACCATCCTAAATGAAAATCAGGTCGTCAATATATCTTTTGAAATAGATGATATTTTTGCGCCAGAACTTAGTTTGATATATAAAGGATTCTTCAAACCTACCCATAAACAGATTCGCAAAGCTTGGCGCGAAACGCATCCCCATCGCGGTGCCCCGTATCGGTTTATAGATCTGGTCTTGGAAAATAAATACATTATGAATAAGGATGAATTCCATGCTTTTACTGATAAAAGCTTTCTGTTCCATAGGCATTTCCCGGTCATTGTTTAGAAAAGCGGATACACATTCCAGTCCCAAATTGTGAGATATATTTGTATATAGGGCTGATATATCTAAAGTCAGCCAATGGTAGCTTTCTTTCCATTTGATATCTTTTATAGATGTTATTAACGATGCAGAGTCTTTAAGATGTGATTTCAGATTGAGAACATATTTTTGGAGGTGTACGTCGATGTAATGGGAGAGATTCCTGGTGAGGGAGGACACCCCAGAGATTATTAGTCTACTGGGGGGATTTTTTAGGTCCTTGTGAATTTTAGGAAGATGATAGAAAGTCGCAAGAGTTGCTTCTTTCACTAAAATATATTCCTTTTCTTTTTTATCTAAAACAGTTTCTGCAGATTTTATTAGTTTTTCAAACTCGTCTCTATCTTGACTGGGCGGGTCACTATATAGCGGTTTATAATAGTTTGCATCTGAAAGTATATTTGAAGCTTCTTTAACCACCTCCGGACCGCCTAACGCAGATTCGCGTTCCGGAGGTGGCAGCCCTGCGCAGAGTCACGCATATACGCGTCATCTCGCGCGAGCCGAGACTTCCAGTGAACGCGCGCACACAGGCGCGCGCGCTCACAGGAACGGAAGGTAAGAGAGTTGATCTCCAGCCTGCCAGCGGCGATCGTTCGCTGGCAGGCTGGAGATGTGTTTTTTTTAACCCCTAACAGGTATATTAGACGCTGTTTTGATAACAGCGTCTAATATACCTGCTACCTGGTCCTCTGGTGGTCCCCTTTGTTTGGATCGACCACCAGAGGACACAGGTAGCTCAGTAAAGTAGCACCAAGCACCACTACACTACACTACACCCCCCCGTCACTTATTAACCCCTTATTAGCCCCTGATCACCCCTGATCACCCCATATAGACTTCCTGATCACCCCCCTGTCATTGATTACACCCCTGTCATTGATCAACCCCCTGTAAAGCTCCATTCAGATGTCCGCATGATTTTTACGGATCCACTGATAGATGGATCGGATCCGCAAAACGCATACGGACGTCTGAATGAAGCCTTACAGGGGCGTGATCAATGACTGTGGTTATCACCCCATATAGACTCTCTGATCACCCCCCTGTCATTGATCACCACCCCTGTAATTGATCACCCCCCTGTCATTGATCACCCTCTGTAAGGCTCCATTCAGACATTTTTTTGGCCCAAGTTAGCGGAATTATTTTTTTTTTTTCTTACAAAGTCTCATATTCCACTAACTTGTGTCAAAAAATAAAATCTCACATGAACTCACCATACCCCTCACGGAATCCAAATGCGTAAAATTTTTTAGACATTTATATTCCAGACTTCTTCTCACGTTTTAGGGCCCCTAGAATGCCAGGGCAGTATAAATACCCCACATGTGACCCCATTTCGGAAAGAAGACACCCCCAGGTATTCCGTGAGGGGCATATTGAGTCCATGAAAGATTGAAATTTTTGTCCCAAGTTAGCGGAACGGGAGACTTTGTGAGAAAAAAATAAAAAATATCAATTTCCGCTAACTTGTGCCAAAAAAAAAAAAATTCTATGAACTCGCCATGCCCCTCATTGAATACCTTAGGGTGTCTTCTTTCCAAAATGGGGTCACATGTGGGGTATTTATACTGCCCTGGCATTCTAGGGGCCCCAAAGCGTGAGAAGAAGTCTGGTATCCAAATGTCTAAAAATGCCCTCCTAAAAGGAATTTGGGCACCTTTGCGCATCTAGGCTGCAAAAAAGTGTCACACATCTGGTATCGCCGTACTCAGGAGAAGTTGGGGAATGTGTTTTGGGGTGTCATTTTACATATACCCATGCTGGGTGAGAGAAATATCTTGGTCAAATGCCAACTTTGTATAAAAAAATGGGAAAAGTTGTCTTTTGCCAAGATATTTCTCTCACCCAGCATGGGTATATGTAAAATGACACCCCAAAACACATTCCCCAACTTCTCCTGAATACGGCGATACCACATGTGTGACACTTTTTTGCAGCCTAGGTGGGCAAAGGGGCCCATATTCCAAAGAGCACCTTTAGGATTTCACAGGTCATTTACCTACTTACCACACATTAGGGCCCCTGGAAAATGCCAGGGCAGTATAACTACCCCACAAGTGACCCCATTTTGGAAAGAAGACACCCCAAGGTATTCCGTGAGGGGCATGGCGAGTTCCTAGAATTTTTTATTTTTTGTCACAAGTTAGTGGAAAATGATGATTTATTTTTATTTTTATTTTCATACAAAGTCTCATATTCCACTAACTTGTGACAAAAAATAAAAACTTCCATGAACTCACTATGCCCATCAGCGAATACCTTGGGGTCTCTTCTTTCCAAAATGGGGTCACTTGTGGGGTAGTTATACTGCCCTGGCATTCTAGGGGCCCAAATGTGTGGTAAGGAGTTTGAAATCAAATTCTGTAAAAAATGACCAGTGAAATCCGAAAGGTGCTCTTTGGAATATGGGCCCCTTTGCCCACCTAGGCTGCAAAAAAGTGTCACACATCTGGTATCTCCGTACTCAGGAGAAGTTGGGGAATGTGTTTTGGGGTGTCATTTTACATATACCCATGCTGGGTGAGAGAAATATCTTGGCAAAAGACAACTTTTCCGATTTTTTTATACAAAGTTGGCATTTGACCAAGATATTTATCTCACCCAGCATGGGTATATGTAAAAAGACACCCCAAAACACATTCCTCAACTTCTCCTGAATACGGAGATACCAGATGTGTGACACTTTTTTGCAGCCTAGGTGGGCAAAGGGGCCCATATTCCAAAGAGCACCTTTCGGATTTCACTGGTCATTTTTTACAGAATTTGATTTCAAACTCCTTACCACACATTTGGGCCCCTAGAATGCCAGGGCAGTATAACTACCCCACAAGTGACCCCATTTTGGAAAGAAGAGACCCCAAGGTATTTGCTGATGGGCATAGTGAGTTCTTAGAACTTTTTATTTTTTGTCACAAGTTAGTGGAATATGAGACTTTGTATGAAAAAAAAAAAAATCATCATTTTCCACTAACTTGTGACAAAAAATAAAAAATTTGAGGAACTCGCCATGCCCCTCACGGAATACCTTGGGGTGTCTTCTTTCCAAAATGGGGTCACTTGTGGGGTAGTTATACTGCCCTGGCATTCTAGGGGCCCAAATGTGTGGTAAGGAGTTTGAAATCAAATTCTGTAAAAAATGACCAGTGAAATCCGAAAGGTGCTCTTTGGAATGTGGGCCCCTTTGCCCACCTAGGCTGCAAAAAAGTGTCACACATCTGGTATCTCTGTATTCAGGAGAAGTTGAGGAATGTGTTTTGGGGTGTCTTTTTACATATACCCATGCTGGGTGAGATAAATATCTTGGTCAAATGCCAACTTTGTATAAAAAAATGGGAAAAGTTGTCTTTTGCCAAGATATTTCTCTCACCCAGCATGGGTATATGTAAAATGACACCCCAAAACACATTCCCCAACTTCTCCTGAGTACGGAGATACCAGATGTGTGACACTTTTTTGCAGCCTAGGTGGGCAAAGGGGCCCATATTCCAAAGAGCACCTTTCGGATTTCACTGGTCATTTTTTACAGAATTTGATTTCAAACTCCTTACCACACATTTGGGCCCCTAGAATGCCAGGGCAGTATAACTACCCCACAAGTGACCCCATTTTGGAAAGAAGACACCCCAAGGTATTTTTCGTGATGGGCATAGTGAGTTCATAGAACTTTTTATTTTTTGTCACAGGTTAGTGGAATATGAGACTTTGTAAGAAAAAAAAAAAATAATAATCATTTTCCGCTAACTTGTGACAAAAAATAAAAAGTTCTATGAACTCACTATGCCCATCAGCGAATACCTTAGGGTGTGTACTTTCCGAAATGGGGTCATTTGTGGGGTGTTTGTACTGTCTGGGCATTGTAGAACCTCAGGAAACATGACAGGTGCTCAGAAAGTCAGAGCTGCTTCAAAAAGCGGAAATTCACATTTTTGTACCATAGTTTGTAAACGCTATAACTTTTACCCAAACCATTTTTTTTTTACCCAAACATTTTTTTTATCAAAGACATGTAGAACAATAAATTTAGAGCAAAATTTATATATGGATCTCGTTTTTTTTGCAAAATTTTACAACTGAAAGTGAAAAATGTAATTTTTTTGCAAAAAAATCGTTAAATTTCGATTAATAACAAAAAAAGTAAAAATGTCAGCAGCAATGAAATACCACCAAATGAAAGCTCTATTAGTGAGAAGAAAAGGAGGTAAAATTCATTTGGGTGGTAAGTTGCATGACCGAGCAATAAACGGTGAAAGTAGTGTAGGTCAGAAGTGTAAAAAGTGGCCTGGTCTTTCAGGGTGTTTAAGCACTGGGGGCTGAGGTGGTTAATGTAGTCCTCTCTGTTCTGGATTACGATTCCACCTCCTTTGTCCGCACTTCTTATTGTGATATTTGTGTTTGATTGTACGTTTTTAAAGGGCTTCTGTCACCCCAGTAAGCAGTTTTTTTTTTTTTTTGGTTACTTATAATGCCTATAATGCGATTTATGCATACATACTGTAATTAATCATTTTCGTTCAGCAGAATCTGTTAAAAACTTACTTTTAAAATATGCAAATTACCTTGCTACCAGCAAGTAGGGCGGCTACTTGCTGGAAGCAGCCGCATCCTCCTATCCTAAAGATGCCCCCTCCGCATGTTGATTGACAGGGCCAGCGGACGGGATTTATCTCTGCTGGTCCTGTTTGCATTTAAAATCTGGCGCCTGCGCCGTACCTGTCTTCAGTCGGCGCAGGCGCACTGAGAAGAGGACGCTCGCTCGGTCGCTCCTTCCTCAATGCGCCTGCGCCAGGTGTAGATGTGACGTCAGCTGCGATCACGTGACACCTTACGTCATCCATTGCAGCCGTCAACATTCATCTGAGCATACGATCAAAGTATCGCGATTTCCGCCCTCTCTCCCCTTGCCTGGCCAGAAGAGAACGGCGCTCAACTGAGAACACTTCCGGGTTCCCGAGTCATGTGACGCTTGTACTTGCGATCACATGACCGGGAGCTACATTGAATATTAAACGATCCTATGTATAATAACGTTAAGTTTTATTCAAACGAAGAAGCGATCCTATGCATAAACCATGTGGATGGTTATATATTGCTGTTATGGTTCGGTTTTTATGAATTAAGTTTGCACTTTGGATGACACCAGTTGATGGCTCCTCCCACAGGGGCGTCACCCAGGTGCATCCTTTTGGCGGTTTTTTGACACAATTTGTCTATAAATGTCGATCTATTTGTATTATTTATTATATTATTGTGAAACCTGATGAAGGGGAGATCCTGATCCCCGAAACGCGTTGTTTCTAATAAACAAGAAGAATCCATTCATTAAGACAGTCTTTACCAGTGATTTCGCGCCGACGCAGAACCTTTTTCTTTTACTACAAATTTCTTTTGGGGGACTGGACATCCTATCCAAGAGACTATACAACCTGCGGCTGCAGTCCCTGGTATAAAGGTCCTATTTCTATTAAGTCTACAGTAGTGTTGTGCCTGCTGGAGCACAACTCTATAAGGCGAGTTTGGATATTTCTCATTTGATAAATTTATCTGGTTGAACATACTACCCTATTGTGCGCTCCCCTTTTTTCCTCTCTATTTCCCTCTCCTGGAGGGAAATTTAGATTCGTCCTTGGTATATGATAACGCTTGTATTGGACTGTCAAAAATGCAGCAAAATGCCCCAAATGTAGTGTCTTAGACAAAATGGGTGTTTTTGTTAAACCCATAATATAACTGCAGTATTTAAACCTTGTATTGGACTCTCAGAAATGCAGAAAAGGCTGAAAATGTAGTGTCTTGCACAAAATGGGTGTATTTTTAAATCCAGAATATAACTGCAGTATTTTAAGCTTGTATTGGACTCTCAGAAATGCCGCAAATGTTGTGTCTTGCACAAAATGGGTGTTTTTTTTAAACCCAGAATATAACAGAAGTATTTAAAACTTGTATTTCACTGTGACAAATGCAGGAAAGGCCCCAGATGTAGGGTCTTGCAAAAAATGGGTGTTTTTTTTAAAACCCAGAATATAACTGCAGTATTTAAAGTTCGTATTTGACTGTCACATATTCAGCTAAGGACCCAAAATGTATTATCTTGCAAACAATAGGTGTTTTTTTTAAACTCAGAATATAATTGCAATATTTAAAGCTTGTATTTCACTGTGACAAATGCAGCAAAGGCCCCAGATGTAGGGTCTTGCAAAAATTGGGTGTTTTTTTAAACCCTGAATATAACTGCAGTATTTAAACCTTATATTTGCACATATGCACATATGCTGTTCTGGTGCACTGAACTTGCTCAAAATGTCCGCCGATGCCCATCTAACTAACAGACGAATAAAAGTTATTTTTCTGTGTCACTGGGCTCAGGGCAGGGTAAAAAATGGTGCACTGCCCCCACAAAACAAAATTGCACTGGCCACCAATGAATATAGAGGGAGGGGGGCCGCACTGGTCACATTTAATACTGGGGAGGGAGGGGGGGCCGCACTGGCCACCAATGAATATAGAGGGAGGGGGGCCACACTGGTCACATTTAATACTGGGGAGGGAGGGAGGGGGACGGATCAGTTTGAAATTGCACCATATTGTGTCAACGTCAAACGGATCCGTCCCCATTGACTTGCATTGTAAGTCTGGACAGATCCGTTTGGCTCCGCACGGCCAGGCGGACACAAAAACGCTGCAAGCTGCGTTCGGGTGTCCGCCTGCTGAGCGGAACGGAGGCCAAACTGTGCCAAACTGATGCATTCTGAGCGGATCCGCATCCACTCAGAATGCATTGGGGCTGCACGGATCTGTTCGGAGCCGCTCGTGAGAGCCTTCAAACGGAGCTCACAAGCGGAACCCCGAGCGCAAGTGTGAAAGTAGCCTAAGCAAGCAAAAAATGCCATGTACTTATACCAGGTTTAATCCAGGAGAATGATGGGATAAAGGTAACTCCCAAAATGTGGCATGGAGTAATGACCTCAAGATACAATGGTAATACTAATAAGAAGTGGTATCTTAGTATCCTAATATGATAACTGACTTATACACTGCTCCAAAAAATAAAGGGAACACAAAAATAACACATCTTAGATCTGAATTAATTAAATATTCTTCTGAAATACTTTGTTCTTTACATAGTTGAATGTGCTGACAACAAAATCACACAAAAATCTAAAAATGGAAATCAAAATTTTCAACCCATGGAGGTCTGGATTTGGAGTCACACTCAAAATTAAAGTGGAAAAACACACTACAGGCTGATCCAACTTTGATGTAATGTCCTTAAAACTAGTCAAAATGAGGCTCAGTAGTGTGTGTGGCCTCCACGTGCCTGTATGACCTCCCTACAACGCCTGTGCATGCTCCTGATGAGGTGGCGGACGGTTTCCTGAGGGATCTCCTCCCAGACCTGGACTAAAGCATCTGCCAACTCCTGGACAGTCTATGGTGCAATGTGACGTTGGTGGATAGAGCGAGACATGATGTCCCAGATGTGCTCAATTGAATTCAGGTCTGGGGAACGGGCGGGCCAGTCCATAGCATCAATGCCTTCGTCTTGCAGGAACTGCTGACACACTTCAGCCACATGAGGTCTAGCATTGTCTTGCATTAGGAGGAACCCAGGGCCAACCGCACCAGCATATGGTCTCACAAGGGGTCTGAGGATCTCATCTCGTACCTAATGGCCGTCAGGCTACCTCTGGCGAGCACATGGAGGGCTGTGCGGCCCTCCAAAGAAATGCCACCCCACACCATTACTGACCCGATGCCAAACCGGTCATGCTGGAGGATGTTGCAGGCAGCAGAACGTTCTCCACGGCGTCTCCAGACTCTGTCATGTCTGTCACATGTGCTCAGTGTGAACCTGCTTTCATCTGTGAAGAGCACAGGGCGCCAGTGGCGAATTTGCCAATCTTGGTGTTCTCTGGCAAATGCCAAACGTGTTGGACTGTAAGCACAACCCCCACCTGTGGACGTCGGGCCCTCATATCACCCTCATGGAGTCTGTTTCTGACCGTTTGAGCCGACACATGGATATTTGTGGCCTGCTGGAGGTCATTTTGCAGGGCTCTGGCAGTGCTCCTCCTGTTCCTCCTTGCACAAAGGTGGAGGTAGCGGTCCTGCTGCTGGGTTGTTGCCCTCCTACGGCCTCCTCCACATCTCCTGATGTACTGGCCTGTCTCCTGGTAGCGCCTCCATGCTCTGGACACTACGCTGACAGACACAGCAAACCTTCTTGCTACAGCTCGCATTGATGTGCCATCCTGGATAAGCTGCACTACCTGAGCCACTTGTGTGGGTTGTAGACTCCGTCTCATGCTACCACTAGAGTGAAAGCACCGCCAGCATTCAAAAGTGACCAAAACATCAGCCAGGAAGCATAGGAACTGAGAAGTGGTCTGTGGTTACCACCTGCAGAACCACTCCTTTATTGGGGGGGGTCTTGCTAATTGCCTATAATTTCCACCTGTTGTCTATCCCATTTGCACAACAGCTTGTGAAATTGATTGTCACTCAGTGTTGCTTCCTAAGTGGACAGTTTGATTTCACAGAAGTGTGATTGACTTGGAGTTACATTGTGTTGTTTAAGTGTTCCCTTTATTTTTTTGAGCAGTGTATATAAAACAATATCAGTACCAACAACTAAAAATGCGTATCCCTATTCCATTTATGAATTTATAAAATACAAAAAGTCTTCACAGAAGGCATATGTATAAAATCAGGTTATCCTTCCTCAATAATATTCCATATCAAATAGATGGGTTAACAATGGGGAGACTAAACATAAAGGAACAATCTGGCAGAGAGGGAACATATACAGTCGTGGCCAAAAGTTTTGAGAATGACACAAATATTAGTTTTCACAAAGTTTGCTGCTAAACTGCTTTTAGGTCTTTGTTTTAGTTGTTTCTGTGATGTAGTAAAATATAATTACACGCACTTCATACGTTTCAAAGGCTTTTATCGACAATTACATGACATTTATGCAAAGAGTCAGTATTTGCAGTATTGGCCCTTCTTTTTCAGGACCTCTGCAATTCGACTGGGCATGCTCTCAATCAACTTCTGGGCCAATTCCTGACTGATAGCAACCCATTCTTTCATAATCACTTCTTGGAGTTTGTCAGAATTAGTGGGTTTTTGTTTGTCCACCCGCCTCTTGAGGATTGACCACAAGTTCTCAATGGGATTAAGATCTGGGGAGTTTCCAGGCCATGGACCCAAAATGTCAACGTTTTGGTCCCCGAGCAACTTAGTTATCACTTTTGCCTTATGGCACGGTGCTCCATCGTGCTGGAAAATGCATTGTTCTTCACCAAACTGTTGTTGGATTGTTGGAAGAAGTTGCTGTTGGAGGGTGTTTTGGTTTGAGTCCACTCCCTTGGATGAGAAGCAACCCCACACATGAATGGTCTCAGGATGCTTTACTGTTGGCATGACACAGGACTGATGGTAGCGCTCACCTTTTCTTCTCTGGACAAGCCTTTTTCCAGATGCCCCAAACAATCGGAAAGAGGCTTCATCGGAGAATATGACTTTGCCCCAGTCCGCAGCAGTCCATTCACCAAACTTTCTGCAGAAGATCAATCTGTCTCTGATGTTTTTTTTGGAGAGAAGTGTCTTCTTTGCTGCCCTTCTTAACACCAGGCCATCTTCCAAAAGTCTTCGCCTCACTGTGCGTGCAGATGCGCTCACACCTGCCTGCTGCCATTCCTGAGCAAGCTCTGCACTGGTGGCACTCCGATCCCGCAGCTGAATCCTCTTTAGGAGACGATCCTGGCGCTTGCTGGACTTTCTTGGACGCCCTGAAGCCTTCTTAACAAGAATTGAACCTCTTTCCTTGAAGTTCTTGATGATCCTATAAATTGTTGATTGAGGTGCAATCTTAGTAGCCACAATATCCTTGCCTGTGCAACGCAATGATGGCTGCACGCGTTTCTTTGCAGGTCACCATGGTTAACAATGGAAGAACAATGATTTCAGGCATCACCCTCCTTTTAACATGTCAAGTCTGCCATTTTAACCCAATCAGCCTGACATAATGATCTCCAGCCTTGTGCTCGTCAACATTCTCACCTGAGTTAACAAGACGATTACTGAAATGATCTCAGCAGGTCCTTTAATGACAGCAATGAAATGCAGTGGAAAGTTTTTTTTGGGATTAAGTTCATTTTCATGGCAAAAAAGGACTATGCAATTCATCTGATCACTCTTCATAACATTCTGGAGTATATGCAAATTGCAATTATAAAAACTTAAGCAGCAACTTTTCCAATTTCCAATATTTATGTTATTCTCAAAACTTTTGGTCACGACTGTATATATTTAGATTAACCTTGCTCAGTGGTATATCACGTTGGATGGAGGGGCTAACAATGAAGAGACGAACTGTGGAGGGGCGATCCGGCAGGGAGGGGGGAGGGTCCAGGTGCCAATAAACAGCCAGACCTGGATCCCACATCACTACCGGACAACCTCTCAATTAAAGGAATCCAGACAGTTCCAAAC
The DNA here is from genome assembly GCF_905171765.1 of Bufo bufo. Taxonomy (NCBI): domain Eukaryota; kingdom Metazoa; phylum Chordata; class Amphibia; order Anura; family Bufonidae; genus Bufo; species Bufo bufo. The sequence continues at coordinate 418,415,923 of NC_053392.1, read as the reverse complement.
AGTTGTGTCCCTTGGGCATAAGAGTGTCAAATTCTAATATTCCACGTGACTCCTGTCTGGACATGTTCATAATATGGTTCCCCCCTCTCCATGATTTTTTGACCCTTTCTATAGCCACAGTCGTGATATTGTTTAAAATGTTTGGAGAGGGGGTGAAGTTCATATCCCTTACGGATATTTCCAATATGTTCCATCACTCTTTTCTTAAAAGGTCTTTTAGTTCGGCCAATATATTGTTTCTGACAACTGCATTCCAAGAGATAGATAACATCCTTAGATTCACAAATGAGAGTTTCTCTGATACTCAAGGTAAAATTATTCTGTCTTTTGATTTAACCTTAATTGTTTTTTTCGGAAAGGAAGTAGCTCTACAATTAGAGCATCTTCCACATCTAAAAAATCCATCCATCCTTAGCCAGTTGGAAATTGTTCCTCCATCTGAATGCTTTTTAACTGTCGGTGCTACTTTGGAAGCCAAATTAGCAGCTTTAGTGTAAGTAATTCGAGGAGTTGCTGTAAGTGATGGCCCTACAAGTTTATCGTCAAGTAGAAAGTGCCAGTATTTGTTTATTATCCTTGCCACCTGTCGATGTTGGGAATTAAATGGTAATATTAGACGTAATGTATCATCTGACTGTGTAGGGATCCGTGGCTGAAAGAAATCTTCTCTATTCATACTATGGACTTTCCCCAATGCCTCAGTTATGATTTTATCCGGGTATTCCCTGTCCACAAATAGTTGACTAAGCTTGTGCGCCTCTTCCTCAAAATGTTCCTCTACCGAACAATTGCGTTTGAGCCGTCTGAATTGGCTCACCGGTATGTTGGTGAGCCATCTCGGCAAATGGCAGCTAGAGTAGCGTACAGTTGCAAGAAAAAGTATGTGAACCCTTTGGAATGATATGGATTTCTGCACAAATTGGTCATAAAATGTGATCTGATCTTCATCTAAGTCAATACAATAAACAATCACAGTCTGCTTAAACTAATAACACACAAATAATTAAATGTTACCATGTTTTTATTGAACACACCATGTAAACATTCACAGTGCAGGTGGAAAAAGTATGTGAACCCCTAGACTAATGACATCTCCAAGAGCTAATTGGAGTGAGGTGTCAACCAACTGGAGTCCAATCAATGAGATGAGATTGGAGGTGTTGGTTACAGCTGCCCTGCCCTATAAAAAACACACACCAGTTCTGGGTTTGCTTTTCACAAGAAGCATTGCCTGATGTGAATGATGCCTCGCACAAAAGAGCTCTCAGAAGACCTACGATTAAGAATTGTTGACTTGCATAAAGCTGGAAAGGGTTATAAAAGTATCTCCAAAAGCCTTGCTGTCAGTCCACGGTAAGACAAATTGTCTATAAATTGAGAAAGTTCAGCACTGCTGCTACTCTACCTAGAAGTGGCCATCCTGTAAAGATGACTGCAAGAGCACAGCGCAGACTGCTCAATGAGGTGAAGAATAATCCTAGAGTGTCAGCTAAAGACTTACATCCCTGTTAGCGAATCTACGATACGTAAAACACTAAACAAGAAAGGATTTCATGGGAGGATACCACAGAGTAATCCACTGCTTTCCAAAAAAACATTGCTGCATGTTCACAGTTTGCACAAGAACACCTGGATGTTCCACAGTAGTACTGGCAAAATAGTCTGTAGACAGATGAAACCAAAGTTGAGTTGTTTGGAAGAAACACACAACACTATGTGTGGAGAAAAAGAGGTACAGCACATCAACATCAAAACCTCATCCCAACTGTGAAGTATGGTGGTGGGGGCATTATGGTTTGGGGCTGCTTTGCTGCGTCAGGGCCTGAACGGATTGCTATCATCGAAGGAAAAATGAATTCCCAAGTTTATCAAGACATTGTGCAGGAGAACTTAAGGCCATCTGTCCACCAGCTGAAGCTCAACAGAGATGGGTGTCGCAACAGGACAACGACCCAAAGCATAGAAGTAAATCAACAACAGAATGGCTTAAACAGAAGAAAATACGCCTTCTGGAGTGGCCCAGTCAGAGTCCTGACCTCAACCCGATTGAGATGCTGTGGCATGTCCTCAAGAAAGCGATTCACACCAGACATCCCAATAATATTGCTGAACTGAAACAGTTCTGTAAAGAGGAATGGTCAAGAATTACTCCTGACCGTTGTGCACGTCTGATCTGCAACTACAGGAAAAGTTTGGTTGAAGTTATTGCTGCCAAAGGAGGTTCAACCAGTTATTAAATCCAAGGGTTCACATACTTTTTACACCTGCGCTGTGAATGTTTACATGGTGTGTTCAATAAAAACATGGTAACATTTAATTCTTTGTGTTATTAGTTTAAGCAGACTGTGATTGTCTATTGTAGTGACTTAGATGAAGATCAGATCACATTTTATGACCAATTTGTGCAGAAATCCAAATCATTCCAAAGGGTTCACATACTTTTTTTTGCAACTGTACGCTACTCTAGCTGCCATTTGCCGAGATGGCTCACCAACATACCGGTGAGCCAATTCAGACGGCTCAAACGCAATTGTTCGGTAGAGGAACATTTTGAGGAAGAGGCGCACAAGCTTAGTCAACTATTTGCGGACAGGGAATACTCGGATAAAATCATAACTAAGGCATTGGGGAAAGTCCATAGTATGAATAGAGAAGATTTCTTTCAGCCACGGATCCCTACACAGTCAGATGATACATTACGTCTAATATTACCATTTAATTCCCAACATCGACAGGTAATTGTAGAGCTACTTCCTTTCTGAAAAAAACTATTGAGGTTAAATCAAGACAGAATAATTTTACCTTGAGTATCAGAGAAACTCTCACTTGTGAATCTAAGGATGTCATCTATCTCTTGGAATGCAGTTGTCAGAAACAATATATTGGCCGAACTAAAAGACCTTTTAAGAAAAGAGTGATGGAACATATTGCAAATATCCGTAAGGGATATGAACTTCACCCCCTCTCCAAACATTTTAAACAATATCACGACTGTGACCACTCTACGATTTCATTTGTGGCTATAGAAAGGGTAAAAAAATCATGGAGAGGGGGGAACCATATTATGAACATGTCCAGACAGGAGTCACGTGGAATATTCGAATTTGACACTCTTATGCCCAAGGGACACAATGCAGAGATGGAACTGTTTGGATTCCTTTAATTGGGAGGTTGTCCGGTGGTGATGTGGGATCCAGGTCTGGCTGTTTATTGGCACCTGGATCCCCCCCCTCCCTGCCGGATCGCCCCTCCACGGTTCGTCTCTTCATTGTTAGCCCCTCCATCCAACATGATATACCACTGAGCAAGGTTAATCTGAATATATATATGTTCCCTCTCTGCCAGATTGTTCCTTTATGTTTCGTCTCCCCATTGTTAACCCATCTATTTGATATGGAATATTATTGAGGAAGAATAACCTGATTTTATACATATGCCTTCTGTGAAGACTTTTTGTATTTTATAAATTCATAAATGGAATAGGGATACGCATTTTTAGTTGTTGGTACTGATATTGTTTTATATATAAGTCAGTTATCATATTAGGATACTAAGATACCACTTCTTATTAGTATTACCATTGTATCTTGAGGTCATTACTCCATGCCACATTTTGGGAGTTACCTTTATCCCATCATTCTCCTGGATTAAACCTGGTATAAATACATGGCATTTTTTGCTTGCTTACACTGCCACTGAGGAAGGGGAGTTACCCCGAAACGCGTATGGCGGAAGTGTCCTAGCAAGCATTTATACCATCTGGAGACTTATGCTGTAAGATATATCAGCGATCCAATTGTTCTCCATTACAAGCGGACGTCCAAGAAAGTTCTTCCCTTCTAACTTCAAGTGTAACATACCGCGGAAGTTCCCCATTGAAGTGCATGGTGGAATGCATCACTCACTACTTCACTTCCTATTACGGAAGTCTTCAATTTAAGCGCATTGAGGAATGCATTATCCTATACGCCGGTCACGTGGTTACAACCTGATCACGTGAGACGCCGCTGAGTCACGTGGGACGCCGCTGTTTGACCGCGAGACCACACGGGACGCCGTGTTAGGTCCGGACGGCAGATTAACAAACTGAACACCGGCTAGGGAGCGGTAACATACTAACTACCATCTATTCAATTTATATGGAATGTACCACTTGAATATATCATCATTGACTTTGCTATTGTACATTGACTTTGTGACCTATGGTACCAACGCAATCTATTTCATCAGGTCACCTTACAGTGGTTATTTGACAGTCTACCCCACATTCATTGGGATGGTCATTTTTGATGTTCATGTTTTCTTTTATTCATTGTAATGTTTATTGATGTGCCCATTTTATTATTTGACATTTTATTTCATTATCTAATAAACCCTATTTTTGTCCATCTTACTCAGATATTTGAGTGCCCCTCCATTTTTTGACTATTTACTTATGGAGTTGGGCGATTCCTGAGGAGTGCACCGTGTCCATAGGAGGGTCCAGGTGAGCCGCTATTGTCTCTATTCCAGTTTTTAATCATTGGAAAATATTTTACAATTCAATTTAAGGACTGCACATCATCTACATACAGTTTTATCAATCCTATCAGACTTTATATGATTCAAATTTAAGATGAATAAGTGAAATTACAGTATCAAGATCATGGCGAGAACAGAGGAAGATGATGAAGAGAAAAAGATGCCTAATAGATATTAGATTAGTTCCTAAATTTATTTCATTGGTTTTCAATCACAGTTTACCATATGTTCAGCAAATATTATTGTGTTGTCAAATAAATAATTGAAGGACAATTAATTTATAAAGAAGAAGGAAGAGTCCAAGATAATTGTAAAATTTGATGTGTGGGTTCGAAAAGATTATCTTACCCTCAAGAGGGGGAAATGTTAAATAATATGTGATATAATATCAAGTGATATTTAATATAAAGTATGTATTACATTACACACCATTTATAGTAATACACTTGGCAATGTGAGGTCTGTATAGGAACGTCAAGACTTATATTTGAAGGCTATCATATATGACCATGTATAAGCCCATACATTAGTAAAGACACACCTGTATCTATGGTATAAATGACTGACAGGGACAAACAAGGGGTGGTCTTCTTACACTCACTCTCACACTCTGTTGGGGGTTGTTTTACGATGGATAGAGATGAAGACACATGAAGCCTTGAGAAGAGGATTCCTTATCTTCAACAATGATACTTCAAGGACTACCAACATTCACTCATGGACAATAGATTAAGACTTTTCCTAAAATATTTCTGTAAGTGATCAACTTTTATGAAGACTGAAAATAAATCGTATTATTCTTTTTTTTTTTTATATAACTCTTGTTGAATCCTGGTGATGAGTCATCCAGGTGTTCTTTACTTCAACTTTACTCCCTTTAAACACTAGATTTGGAGAGGATTACCAAATCAGGTTGAAATATTTTTCATACATAAATATAATCCACTTGGAGGTATATTACACTGGGACAACCACACCGGTCTGTGTGGTATCAGAACGATCGGCCTGATAATATATACCTTATTTAAACATGTTGGGGCCCGAATATCCATTAATGTGGAGGGGAAGCCATGTTTTATAAATATTTCATGTCTGCCAGCTGAGAAAGAGAGGTGGAGCATGCACAGGTAATGAGGGCCAGCCCAGAAGGCTGGGACAGAATAGAAGGGAGACTCCTCTCAGCTCCATCCTTTGCTGAATGGCGATAAAGATGAACAATTGGGAACATTTCATTGACACGATTTAGGGATTCGATCAACATTGGGTTGTGTTCCACTTTCCTCCTGTCCCTGGAAAAAACAGAATGGACTCTGACCACACAATTCGTTGAGTAAGACCCTTTCTGCTTTTTATCCTGTTTTGTACACACTTATGTATGTCTCTTATTTTTTGTAACTAAGTACTGTACCTATTTTGTACATTAAAGCACATCTTTAATGGTTTTGCCATGTGCCCTGAATGAGCCCAGTAACCTCTATTTTTAAGTGTATGAGTGCGGTTTGCGTTACCGCGTATTTGCTATAAAAGTGTGGCCAGTGCTACTGTGAGCCTGCTTGCAAGTGGGGCACTGTGGGGTTTTCTATGAGCCCTTAATTAATCAGTGTATTAATTTAAATGTCATAGATGGTGGCAGCGCGCTGGGGTGCATGAAAGGCTGTGTCGGGGTGTGATTGAGGTTTAATCTGAGGCCTATGTGTAGGGGCGCAAGAGATTGAGGGAGTGAAATAGATCGACCCTTGACAGTTGAACCCAGGCCACATGACAGGGCTGTTCCCGTATGTGACAAGCTCCTTCTTAGGGCTGTTTCACACGAGCAGATGCCGTGCGTGACATCAGCTGCGTGAATGAGAGCCAAGACCCACTGCGGACAGTAGAAGCACGGAGCATTAACATGATTGATAATGCTCCGTGCCTCTCTGTGACCTTTTTACTACAAAATCACAGTGAGATAAAGTTATCACTGTGATTTTGTAGTAAAAAGATCACATCAATCAATCAATCATGTTAATGCTCAGGGCTTCTGCTGTCCGCAGCACGTCTTGGCTCTCATTCACGCAGCGGATGACACGCACCGCATACGCTCGTGTGAAACAGCCCTTTACAGCACAGCAAGTTGTACAAAAGTTACTTAAACATTGAGTAGTTGGACATGTACATATCACGACCGGCGTGCTGATCACATACGTGATGCAAAGGGAGGGAAAAGGGAAGGCCCTGTCCAAGGGAGAGGGAAAGGTGGTGACCCTTAACTCACCTTGAGGCTGGCACCTGACTGCCCTGACGTCCCTAGACGGGTTTCTCACCCGTACGCCGATCACGTGCCTAAACCCTGGCTTACCCTAAGATGAGCCCTAAGTAGTGAATAGGCAGTGGGGACACTAGTCCTCACCACTAACACTAAAGGAAAATACCAAGGAGAGGACAGACAATACAGACAAAACACATAATCCCAGGTGGGCGACAACAGCGGACAACAAAAGCCCAACAGGGATCCGGAGGGTAACGCTCTGGAACTACAACCAGGAATCACAGCTACACAGCTCCAGTGGGTCAGTATAGAAGTCCAGGCAGGAAGCTTTATATCTGGCAACCAGAGAAGTGGGAGGGAGAATATAAGGAGGTTGGAAGTGATGGACAAGAAACAGCTGAGGAGAAGAAGCTACGGATCCCTGAGTGAGACAAAAAGGATTGCAAAGCAAACACAGAAAGCTATCATTTACCACCTCAGCTCCCCTAGCTTAAACCCCCTTAATGACCAGACCACTTTTTACAATTCTGCACTACACTAATTTCACGGTTTATTGCGCGGTCATACAACTTACCACCCAAATGAATTTTACCTCCTTTTCTTCTCACTAATAGAGCTTTCATTTAGTGGTATTTCATTGCTGCTGACATTTTTACTTTTTTCGTTATTAATCGAAATTGACCGAATTTTTTGCTAAAAAATGACATTTTTCACTTTTTTCTAACAAAACTACATTTCTATATAAATTTTTCATTTTTCACTTTCGGTAGTAAATTTTTCAAATAAAACTACATTTCTATATAAATTTTTCTATAAATTTATTGTTCTACATGTCTTTGATAAAAAAAAATGCAATAAGTGTATATTTATTGGTTTGGGTAAAAGTTATAGCGTTTACAAACTATGGTACAAAAATGTGAATTTCCGCATTTTGAAGCAGCTCTGACTTTCTGAGCACCCGTCATGTTTCCTGAGGTTCTACAATGCCCAGACAGTTAAATACCCCACAAATGACCCCATTTTGGAAAGTAGACACCCTAAGGTATTCGATGATGGGCATAGTGAGTTCATAGAAGTTTTTATTTTTTGTCACAAGTTAGCGGAAAATTATGATTTTTTTTTTTTATTTTACAAAGTCTCATATTCCACTAACTTGTGACAAAAAATAAAAACTTCCATGAACTCACTATGCCCATCACGAAATACCTTGGGGTGTCTTCTTTCCAAAATGGGGTCACTTGTGGGGTATTTATACTGCCCTGGCATTTTAGGGGACCTAAAGCGTGAGAAGAAGTCTGGAATCCAAATGCCTAAAAAATGCCCTGTGAAATCCTAAAGGTGCTCTTTAGAATTTGGGACCATTTGGGCACCTAGGCTGCAAAAAAGTGTCACACATGTGGTATCGCCGTACTCAGAAGAAGTAGGGCAATGTGTTTTGAGGTGTATTTTTACATATACCCATGTTGGGTGAGAGAAATATCTCTGTAAAGTAAACTTTTCCCATTTTCTTATACAAAGTTGTCATTTTAGAGAGATATTTCTCTCACCCAGCATGGGTATATGTAAAAAGACACCCCAAAACACATTGCCCAACTTCTCCTGAGTACGGCGATACCACATGTGTGACACTTTTTTGCAGCCTAGGTGCGCAAAGGGGCCCAAATTCCAATGAGAATTTTTTTGATTTCACATGGCATTTTTTACGCATTTGGATTCCAAACTACTTCTCACGCTTTAGGTCCCCTAAAGTGCCAGGGCAGTATAAATAACCCACAAGTGACCCCATTTTGGAAAGAAGACAACCCAAGGTATTCCGTGAGGGGCATGGCGAGTTCCTAGAATATTTTTTTTTTGGCACAAGTTAGCGGAAAATGATTTTATTAAAAAAAAAATTTTTCTCTTACAAAATCTCATATTCCACTAACTTGTGACAAAAAATAAAATTTTACATGAACTCGCCATGCCCTTAACGAAATACCTTGGGGTGTCTTCTTTCCAAAATGGGGTCACATGTGGGGTATTTATACTGCCCTGGCACTTTAGGGGCCCTAAAGCGTGAGAAGAAGTCTGGAATATAAATGTCAAAAAAAATTTACGCATTTGGATTCCGTGAGGGGTATGGTGAGTTCATGTGAGATTTTTTTTTGTCACAAGTTAGTGGAATATGAAACTTTGTAAGAAAAAAACAATAAAAAAATAATCTATTTCTGCTAACTTGTGACAAAAATAAATAAAAATCTTCTATGAACTCGCCATGCCCCTCAAAAGTGATCTTTTTATAGCGCCGCAGCGATTTTACGGTGTTTTTGCAGTGATCAGAAAAAAATAATTTCTGTCACTGCGGTGGGGCGGACTGAACGCAAGTGTGCGCAGAAGATCAGGCCTGATCGGGCGAACACTGAGTTTTTTGTAGAGCCTATAGAACATGTCCTATTCTTGTCCGCAATTGCGGACAAGAAAAGGCATTTTCTATATAGTTCTGGCAATGTGCAGATCCGCAAAATGCGGAAAGCACATTGCCGGTGTCCGTGTTTTGCGGATCCGTGGATCCACAAAACACATATGGGCGTCTGAATGGAGCCTTACAGGGGGGTGATCAATGACAGGGGGGTGTTCAGGGAGTCTATATGGGGTGATCACCCCCCTGTAAGGCTCCATTCAGACGTCCGTATGTGTTTTGCGGATCCGCGGATCCATAAAACACATACGGACGTCTAAATGGAGCCTTACAGCGGGGTGATCAATGACAGGGGGGTGATCAGGGAGTCTATATGGGGTGATCACCCCCCTGTAAGGCTCCATTCAGACGTCCGTATGTGTTTTGCGGATCCGTGGATCCGCAAAACACATACGGACATCTGAATGGAGCCTTACAGGGGGGTGATCAATGACAGGGGAGTGATCAGGGAGTCTAATATGGGGTGATCAGGGGTTAATAAGTGACCGGGGGGGGGTAGTGTAGTGGTGTTTGGTGCTACTTTACAGAGCTGCCTGTGTCCTCTGGTGGTCGATCCAAGCAAAAGGGACCACCAGAGGACCAGGTAGCAGGTATATTAGAAGCTGTTAACAAAACAGCGTCTAATATACCTTTCAGGGGATAAAAAAAATCGGATCTACAGCCTGCCAGCGAATGATCGCCGCTGGCAGGCTGTAGATCAGCTTGTTTACCTGCAGTTCCTGTGAACGCGCGCTCCTGTGTGCGCGCGTTCACAGGAAATCTCGCCTCTCGCGAGATGACGCGCCAGCGCGTCTAGGAGGAATGAATCGACAGCCTCCGGAACGCAATCCTGCGTTAGGCGGGCCGGAGGTGGTTAAGAAGCAGCGCGATCTTTAGACATAGAGCGCGCAGCCACCCGCTGCGACTTCCTGACCCCGGGTATAACGGAGTCAGACGTGACTCTTGACACCCTCGTGACAGTACCCCCCTTTCCACGAGGGGCCTCCGGACACTCAGGACCAGGTCCCTCAGGATGAATGGCATGGAAAGCCTGAACTAACCTGTTGGCGTTTACCTCTGACGCTGGAACCCACATTCTTTCCTCGGGACCGTAACCCCTCCAATGCACCAGATATTGAAGAGAGCGGCGGACCCGACGAGAATCAACAATTTTGGATATTTGAAACTCCAGATTACCATCAACAATAACAGGAGGGGGTGGCAGCGGTGATGGTTCTAGAGGTGGAACATACTTTTTGAGTAATGACTTATGGAAGACGTTATGGATTTTAAAAGTCTGAGGTAGCTCCAGGCGAAAAGCCACGGGGTTAATGATGGCTACTATTTTGTAAGGACCAATGAACCTAGGACCCAGTTTCCAAGAGGGAACCTTTAACTTAATATTCCTAGTAGATAACCACACATAGTCATTACTCCTAGGTCCGGACCTGGCGACCGTCTCTTATCAGCCATGCATTTATATTTACCTCCCATATTTCTCAAGTTAGCTTGCACTTTCTGCCATACAGATGAAAGAGATGACGAAAACCGTTCCTCTTCGGGAACCCCTGATGACCCCCCTTCTTTGAAAGTACAGAATTGGGGATGAAAACCATATGCACCGAGAAATGGTGACTTGCCAGTGGATTCCTGACGGCGATTATTTATAGCAAACTCAGCCAACGGTAAATATGATGACCACACCTCTTGGTTTTCAGACACAAAACACCTTAGGTATGTCTCAAGGTTTTGGTTGGTACGTTCAGTCTGTCCATTTGACTGAGGATGGAAAGCTGAGAAAAAGGACAAGTGTACCCCCAAACGGGAACAAAAAGCTTGAAACTTTGAAATAAACTGGGTTCCCCGATCCGAAACAACATCGGAAGGGACCCCGTGAAACTTCACGATTTCACTGATGAACACCTGAGCAAGAGTCTTAGCATTAGGTAGTGCGGGTAACGCAATAAAGTGTACCATTTTGCTAAACCTGTCTACTACTACCAAGAAAACAGTTTTACCCGCAGACAAAGGTAAGTCAGTGATGAAATCCATTGATAGATGTGTCCATGGCCTATTGGGAATGACAAGTGGCAATAAAGACCCTGCTGGACGTGTATGAGAGACTTTCGCGCGTGCACAAGTAGAACAAGTAGACACAAAATCCATTACATCCTGACGCAACCTTGGCCACCAAAAACGACGAGACAATAGCTCCAAGGTTGCTTTACTACCCGGGTGCCCAGCAAGTGCTGAATTATGATGTTCCTTTAATAATTCAAGACATAGGTTTAACGGTACAAACAATTTCTCTGAGGGGCAAGAGACCGGGGCGTCACCCTGGGCCTCTAACACCTTTCCCTCCAGAACAGAGTGTACAGCAGAGACAACCACTCCTCTTTGTAAAATGGGTACCGAATCACCCACATTACCCCCTCCAGGGAAACTACGAGATAATGCATCTGCCTTGGTATTTTTTGCCCCAGGACGATAGGTGATGAAAAAGTTAAACCTGGTAAAAAAAATAGCGACCACCTAGCTTGTCTAGGGGTGAGACGCTTAGCTGATTCGAGGTACAGAAGGTTTTTGTGGTCCGTAATCACCGTGACGGGGTGGATTGCCCCCTCTAAAAAGTGACGCCTTTCTTCAAACGCTAGTTTAATAGCTAATAGTTCCCTATTGCCAATATCATGGTTCTGCTGTTTGCCAGGAGACAGACTCTGAGACAGTACAGCCCCCACTCCCACCTCTGACGCATCTACTTCTATAATAAAAGGCTGGGAGACATCAGGTTGGATTAGTACAGGTGCCAAGGTAAACCTCTCTTTTAGAGAGGAAAATGCCATTTTAGCGGCGTCAGACCATTTAGAAAAATCAGTCCCCTTCCTAGTCATGTCAGTAAGGGGTTTGACAATCATAGAATAATTTTTAATGAACTTTCTAAAGAAATTTGCGAAACCCAAGAACCGTTGCAGTGCTTTAAGGTTCTCAGGAAGATCCAAATCTAAAAGTGCCTGGGCCTTCCTGGGATCCATACGGAAACCTGAAGCAGATAATAGATATCCCAGGAACTGTATTTCCTGAACAGCGAAGACACACTTTTCAATTTTCGCATATAATTTATTCGTCCGAAGGACCTGCAGTACCTGTCTGACATGTACCTCATGCGTTTTCAGATCAGACGAATAAATTTAAATACAGTGGCGGAAATAATTATTTGACCCCTCACTGATTTTGTAAGTTTGTCCAATGACAAAGAAATGAAAAGTCTCAGAACAGTATCATTTCAATGGTAGGTTTATTGTAACAGTGGCAGATAGCACATCAAAAGGAAAATCGAAAAAATAACTTTAAATAAAAGATAGCAACTGATTTGCATTTCATTGAGTGAAATAAGTATTTGAACCCCTACCAACCATTAAGAGTTCTGGCTCCCACAGAGTGGTTAGACACTTCTACTCAATTAGTCATCCTCATTAAGGACACCTGTCTTAACTAGTCACCTGTATAAAAGACACCTGTCCACAGAATCAATCAATCAAGCAGACTCCAAACTCTCCAACATGGGAAAGACCAAAGAGCTGTCCAAGGATGTCAGAGACAAAATTGTAGACCTGCACAAGGCTGGAATGGGCTACAAAACCATTAGCAAGAAGCTGGGAGAGAAGGTGACAACTGTTGGTGCGATTGTTCGAAAATGGAAGGAGCACAAAATGACCATCAATCGACCTCGCTCTGGGGCTCCACGCAAGATCTCACCTCGTGGGGTGTCAATGGTTCTGAGAAAGGTGAAAAAGCATCCTAGAACTACACGGGAGGAGTTAGTTAATGACCTCAAATTAGCAGGGACCACAGTCACCAAGAAAACCATTGGAAACACATTACACCGCAATGGATTAAAATCCTGCAGGGCTCGCAAGGTCCCCCTGCTCAGGAAGGCACATGTGCAGGCCCGTCTGAAGTTTGCCAATGAACACCTGAATGATTCAGAGAGTGACTGGGAGAAGGTGCTGTGGTCTGATGAGACCAAAATAGAGCTCTTTGGCATTAACTCAACTCGCTGTGTTTGGAGGAAGAAAAATGCTGCCTATGACCCCCAAAACACCGTCCCCACCGTCAAGCATGGGGGTGGAAACATTTTGCTTTGGGGGTGTTTTTCTGCTAAGGGCACAGGACAACTTATTCGCATAAACGGGAAAATGGACGGAGCCATGTATCGTGAAATCCTGAGCGACAACCTCCTTCCCTCTGCCAGGAAACTGAAAAAGGGTCGTGGATGGGTGTTCCAGCACGACAATGACCCAAAACATACAGCAAAGGCAACAAAGGAGTGGCTCAAGAAGAAGCACATTAAGGTCATGGAGTGGCCTAGTCAGTCTCCGGACCTTAATCCAATCGAAAACCTATGGAGGGAGCTCAAGCTCAGAGTTGCACAGAGACAGCCTCGAAACCTTAGGGATTTAGAGATGATCTGCAAAGAGGAGTGGACCAACATTCCTCCTAAAATGTGCGCAAACTTGGTCATCAATTACAAGAAACGTTTGACCTCTGTGCTTGCAAACAAGGGTTTTTCCACCAAGTATTAAGTCTTTTTTTGTTAGAGGGTTCAAATACTTATTTCACTCAATGAAATGCAAATCAGTTGCTATCTTTTATTTAAAGTTATTTTTTCGATTTTCCTTTTGATGTGCTATCTGCCACTGTTACAATAAACCTACTATTGAAATGATACTGTTCTGAGACTTTTCATTTCTTTGTCATTGGACAAACTTACAAAATCAGTCAGGGGTCAAATAATTATTTCCGCCACTGTATCATCTAGGTATATCACCCTAAACCTGCCGATAAGATGACTAAAAATGTCATTAACGAAATGTTGGAAGACAGCAGGATCATTTGTCAGACCGAAAGGCATGACTAGATTTTCATAATGCCCCTCAGGTGCGTTAAAAGCTGTCTTCCACTCATCCCCTTCCTTGATACGATTCAGATTGTAGGCCCCCCTAAGATCAAGTTTGGAGAACCACCTAGCACCCGCAATCTGTTTAAACAGGTCAGGAATGAGAGGAAGAGGGTATGGGTCTCAGACGGTTATCCGGTTTAGTTCGCGGACATCTAGGCAAGGACGCAGGCCCCCATCTTTCTTTTTAACAAAGAAAAACCCTGCAGCCACGGGTGATGAAGAGGGTCTGATGTGTCCCTTAGCCAGTCTCTCAGAGATATAATCTTTCATGGCTTGTCTCTCGGGACCCGAAAGTTTATATAACCTGGTCTTAGGTAATTTTGCACGGGGAATCAGGTTAACCGGGCAATCATAAGGACGGTGAGGTGGTAACTTCTGACAACCCTTTTCAGAAAAAACGTCCTCAAAGTCCGAAACAAATGTAGGTAGAGTAGCTATGGAGGCGACTAAGCAATTGCTATTTAAGCAATTTTCTCTGCAATGCTCACTCCACTCCAATATCTCCCTGGCCTGCTAATCCACCACTGGATTGTGTGCTACCAACCAGGGAAGACCCAATACCACAGGAGAGGGAAGGCCCTCCAGAACGTAACATGAAAGACACTCGTTATGGTGGTCCCCCACCCGAAGGTGTAAGTTATGGACAATGTGAGTGAGGTTTCTCTGAGACAGAGGAGCAGAATCAATACCGAATATGGGAATAGGTCTCTGTAGAGTACAGAGAGACAAACCCATAGTGCGGGCAAAATGGGCATCAATCAAATTTACCCCTGCTCCACTGTCTAGAAAGAAAGAAATAGTCTCTGTCTTAACACCAAAAACAACAACCGCTGGCAACACAAATTGAGATGTTCGTATGGAGAAAACGTATACCCCCCCGGCTGACATCAGCAGCCTGGGGGTTAGTAGTTCCGACGGTCTTTTGTTTTTGAGAAAGGAAGGACAGACATTAATGAAATGACCCCTCCCCCCACAGAAAAAACAAACCCCAGGCTGAGCCTCAGGAGGACGGACCTGATGAGTAGTTCCTCCTAGCTGCATAGGCTCTTCTAGGTCCATACAGACTAACTGCTGCTTCGAAGGGGTTACCAATTGCTCGGGATTTTTTCAATCTGTCCCTAAGACGTCTATCTATTCTGATAGAAAGGGACATAACAGCATCAAGGGAAAAGGGGGTCTCATACAGCACAAGCGCATCTTTAACCCTTTCGGATAACCCAGAGCAGAACTGTCTCCTGAAAACCGGGTCGTTCCACTGGGTATCCGTAGCCCACCTACGGAACTCTGCGCAATACTCCTCTGCTGGCCGCTCTCCCTGTAGGAGTCTCCGTAACTTCGTCTCAGCCAGGGCGACTCGGTCAGGGTCATCATATATGAGACCCAAAGCCCCAAAAAATTCATCCACTGACCGGAGAGCCTGGGAATCAGTGGGTAAAGAGAATGCCCAGGATTGCGGGTCCCCCGAAGCAGGGAAGTAACAATCCCCACCCGCTGTTCTTCATTACCAGAGGAGTAAGGGCGCAGCTTAAAATATAACTTACAGACCTCACGGAACGTCACAAATTTGTCCCTTCCCCCAGAAAATCTGTCAGGAAGAACAACCTTGGGTTCCGCAGCAACCTGGTTACCCATAGCAACCGCTAGGCTTGCGGTCTGCTGCAATTGCTGCTGTTGCTGGAGGACCGATGCCTTCAATCCTGCCACCTCCAAAGACAGGCCTTGAAGTTGCTTTGTCAAAGCAGCAATAGGATCCATACAGGATTCTAAATAGGCAGAAAGAAAAAGTATATATATATTTTTTTCTTTCTTTCTACCTACACAAAATAAGGGCCAGATATAATATCACGACCGGAGTGCCGATCACATACATGACGCAAAGGGAGGGAAAGGTGGTGACCCCTAACTCACCTTGAGGCTGGCACCTAACTGCCCTGACGTCCCTAGACGGGTTTCTCACCCGTACGCGATCACGTGCCTAAACCCTGGTTTTCCCTAAGATGAGCCCTAAGTAGTGAATAGGCGGTGGGGACACTAGTCCTCACCACTAACACTAAAGGAAAACACCAAGAAGAGGACAGACAATACAGAGAAAACATATAATCCCAGGTGGGCGACAACAGCGGACAACAAAAGCCCAACAGGGATCCGGAGGGTAACGCTCTGGAACAACAACCAGGAATCACAGCTACACAGCTCCAGTGGGTCAGTATAGAAGTCCAGGCAGGAAGCTCTATATCTGGCAACCAGAGAAGTGGGAGGGAGAATATAAGGAGGTTGGGAGTGATTGACAAGAAACAGCTGAGGAGAAGAAGCTACGGATCCCTGAGTGAGACAAAAAGGATTGCAAAGCAAACACAGAAAGCTATCAATAACCGCCTCTGGACCGCCTAACGCAGGATCGTGTTCCGGAGGCGGCTGATTCATTTCTCTTAGACGTGCCGGCGCGTCATCTCACGAGAGGCGAGATTTCCTGTGAACGCGCTCACACAGGCGCGCGCGTTCACAGGATCGGCAGGTAAACTAGTGGAACTACAGCCTGCCAGCGGCAATCATTCGCTGGCAGGCTGTAGATCCGATTTTTTTTAACCCCTGAAAGGTATATTAGACGCTGTTTTGTTAACAGCGTCTAATATATCTGCTACCTGGTCCTCTGGTAGTCCCTTTTGCTTGGATCGACCACCAGAGGACACAGGCAGCTCTGTAAAGTAGCACCAAACACCACTACACTATACCCCCCCTGTCACTTATTAACCCCTTATTAACCCCTGATCACCCCATATAGACTCCCTGATCACCCCCCTGTCATTAATCACCCCCCTGTAAGGCTCCATTCAGACGTCCGTATGTGTTTTGCGGATCCGCGGATCCGCAAAACACAGACACCGCGGATCCACAAAACACGGACACTGGCAATGTACTTGCGGACAAGAATAGGACATGTTCTATAAGCTCTACAAAAAAACGCAGTGTTCGCCCAATCAGGCCTGATCTTCTGCGCACACTTGCGTTCAGTCCGCCCCACCGCAGTGACAGAATAATTTTTTTCTGATCACTGCAAAAACACAGTAAAATCGCTGTGGCGCTATAAATAGATCACTTTTGAGGGGCATGGCGAGTTCATAGAAGATTTTTTTTTTTGGCACAAGTTAGCGGAAATATATATTTTTTTTCTTACAAAGTTTCATATTCCACTAACTTGTGACAAAAAATAAAATCTCACATGAACTCACCATACCCCTCACGGAATCCAAATGCGTAAAAATTTTTAGACATTTATATTCCAGACTTCTTCTCACGTTTTAGGGCCCCTAAAATGCCAGGGCAGTATAAATACCCCACATGTGACCCCATTTTGGAAATAAGACACCCCAAGGTATTCGCTAAGGGGCATATTGAGTCCGTGGGAGATTTTATTTTTTGTCACAAGTTAGCGGAAAGGGAGACTTTGTGAGAAAAAAAAAATAAAAAAATCTTTTTCCGCTAACTTGTGCCCAAAAAAAAACCTTCTATGAACTCGCCATGCCCCTCACGGAATACCTTGGGGTGTCTTCTTTCCAAAATGGGGTCACATGTGGGGTATTTATACTGCCCTGGCATTTTAGGGGCCCTAAAGCGTGAGAAGTCTGGAATCCAAATGTCTAAAAATGCCCTCCTAAAAGGAATTTGGGCCCCTTTGCGCACCTAGGCTGCAAAAAAGTGTCACACATGTGGTATCGCCGTACTCAGGAGAAGTAGGGCAATGTGTTTTGGGGTGTCTTTTTACATATACCCATGCTGGGTGAGAGAAATATCTCTCTAAAATGACAACTTTGTATAAAAAAATTAGAAAAGTTGACTTTTACAGAGATATTTCTCTCACCCAGCATGGGTATATGTAAAAATACACCCAAAACACATTGCCCTACTTCTCCTGAGTACGGCAATACCACATGTGTGACACTTTTTTGCAGCCTAGGTGCCCAAAGGGGCCCAAATTCTAAAGAGCACCTTTAGGATTTCACAGGGCATTTTTTAGGCATTTGGATTCCAGACTTCTTTTTTAGGCATTTGGATTCCAGACGCTTTAGGTCCCCTAAAATGCCAGGGCAGTATAAATACCCCACAAGTGACCCCATTTTGGAAAGAAGACACCCCCAAGTATTTCGTGATGGGCATAGTGAGTTCATGTTAGTTTTTATTTTTTGTCACAAGCTAGTGGAATATGAGACTTTGTAAAAAAAAAATCAAAAAAAAAATCATCATTTTCCGCTAACTTGTGACAAAAAATAAAAACTTCTATGAACTCACTATGCCCATCAGCGAATATCTTAGGGTGTCAACTTTCCGAAATTTGTGGGGTGTTTTTACTGTCTGGGCATTGTAGAACCTCAGGAAACATGACAGGTGCTCAGAAAGTCAGAGCTGCTTCAAAATGCGGAAATTCACATTTTTGTACCATAGATTGTAAACGCTATAACTTTTACCCAAACCAATAAATATACACTTATTGCATTTTTTTTTATCAAAGATATGTAGAACAATAAATTTATAGAAAAATTTATATAGAAATGTAGTTTTATTTGAAAAATTTACTACCGAAAGTGAAAAATGAAATTTTTTTGCAAAAATTTGGATTAATATCAAAAAAAGTTAAAATGTCAGCAGCAATGAAATACCACCAAATAAAAACTCTATTAGTGAGAAGAAAATGAGGTAAAATTCATTTGGGTGGTAAGTTGTATGACCGAGCAATAAACCGTGAAAGTAGTGTAGTGCAGAATTGTAAAAAGTGGTCTGGTCATTAAGGGTGTTTAAGCTAGGGGAGCTGAGGTGGTTAAGAAGCAGCGCGATCTTTAGACATAGAGCGCGCAGCCACCCGCTGCGACTTCCTGACCCCGGGTATAACGGAGTCAGACGTGGCTCTTGACACCCTCGTGACAGTACATTTAAAAGTTTAGAGAAGATCACATTAAGTTCACCTGTAAAGGTTAGAGTGCATTTAAGGTTCATCCTGAAATTTCACCCACAAACCAAATATCCCTAACTTTTTGTGAGTATTGTTTATGACCCTAGAACATACGTCTTTATGGCATGCCATACCACACCCATCGAAATCCTGAATTTTATATCAAGACACGGAGGCTCATATTTGCTAAATTAAAGCTGAGCAATCACAGAGGAAAAGGCATGAGGAACAGGTCTAAAATAGAACTCTCTAAAGGTAGAGACTCGGGACCAATCCGCCAGTCTTGTGTCAATACCCGAAAGGGACAAGATCCATTTAACCCAACGGGACAGAGTGACACTAGTAACCGGAGAAAAAGGGCGACGGAAGGAAACGAACAGCTGAGGGGCATACCCATCGCGGAAAGGCAGCGTGCGAGCTTCATACTCCCGCAAGCAAGCCACCGGACATAACTGCAGAGACGAAGGAAAAGACGGATAAGAAACGGACTTAATACCCGTTTTAGTACGTCTAGAAATATTGAACAGAACCCCGTCCGGAGTAAAATAGCGTGCGTCGAAATCTAGACCGCGGACGTCCGAGACCCGTTTGCACGAAATCAAGCAAAAAAGGGTTACTAATTTGGCCGAAAGTTGACGAAGAGACAACATAGAGTTGGAAGGCCAAGACTCCAGAAATCTGAGAACTGTAGCAACGTCCCAAGTGGAAGTAAAACGAGGTCTTGGAGGCCGAGCTAACCGGCAACCGCGTAACAATCTGCACACTAAGGGATGTTGGCCGGCGGGGAACCCGTCAAAACCGGCATGCCTGGAAGAAATGGCAGAACGGTACACGTTGAGAGTACGGTAAGCCTTCCCCGCCTCAAAAAGTGAAGTGAGAAATTGAAGAATCTCTGTTACAGGAGCCTGTACGGGATCCAAGTCCGTGGATCGCACCAACGACACCAGACGTCCCATGAGGCATGATAGGCTCGTCTAGTGCCCGGAGCCCATGCAGATTCCAATAGCTGCCTAGTCGCTGCCGAAAAACTTGAGGAATCCCAGGAACCCGATCCATCTAGAAGTAGAGGGTGAGGACGACCATAAGGCTCGAGTAGAAGCCGAGGAAAAGACGGTAAGAGCCGAGGCTCCTCCGACAAAAGGTTCAGTAACTGGGGAAACCAAGACTGTGTCCTCCAATATGGCACTATCAAGACCAACTGAGCCTGTTGGTGAAAAACGTGAGCAAGCACCCGTGGGATGAGTGCGAACGGAGGGAAGGCGTAGAGCAGAGAGTCCCCCCAGGGCTGGAGGAAGGCATCCACCGCTTCTGCCTCCGGGTCCGGACGCCAACTGAAGAATCTGGGGAGTTGAGCGTTCAAACGGGACGCAAATAAATCGATGGATAACGGGCCCCAAAGATATAGAATATCTTGGAAAACCGTTGAATCCAACTTCCAGTCGCTGGAATCTGAAAGACAGCGAGAACTCCAGTCGGCCAAAGTGTTGTGGAGTCCTGGCAGGTACTCGGCCACAACCGATATTCCCCTGGAAAGTCAAAACTCCCAAAAGTCTTTGGCTAGAGAACACAGAACCTTGGACCGTGTCCCACCCAGGCAGTTCACATAACGGACAGCAGAGATATTGTCCATCCGTAAACGAATACATGCTCGAACCGAGCCCTGTGCAAAGCTGCGGATCGCAAAGGATCCCGCTAAGAGCTCGAGAGCATTGATATGCAAATGCAGTTCGTCCGGGGACCATGCTCCTCCCGTGGATATCCCCTGATAATGGGCTCCCCAGCCCAAGAGACTGGCGTCTGACTCGATGACCAGGTCTGGACGTGGGCCAAAAATAGCACGGCCGTTCCACACTGCCAAGTTGTGGATCCACCACACTAACTCGTCTCTGGTTTCCGTATCCAAAACCAGAGTGTCTGAGTATGAGGCCCCCGCTCTGAGGTGAGCGATCTTGAGCCTCTGAAGAGCTCGATAGTGGAGAGGAGCTGGGAAGATCGCCAGGATGGATGAAGAAAGAAGACCTATCAGACGAGCTAGCTGACGAAGGGAAACCTGTGAGAGGGCGAGAGAATGACGAATCTCTTTGCGGATCGCCTTGACTTTGACTGCAGGCAAGCTGAGCGTTTGACTCCCAGAATCTATGGTAAACCCTAGGAATTCTATGGACGTGGCCGGAATGAGGCAAGACTTCTCCAGATTGAGAATAAATCCTAAGTCTTGAAGAAGGTCCTTGGTCAACTTCAGGTGACCAAGCAGAAGGAGTGGACCCTGGGCCATAATCAGGATGTCGTCCAAATAAATGATCAGACGAATCCCCCTCCCTCTGAGCCAGGCCACCACTGGTTTCATGAGCTTTGTAAAGCACCATGGTGCGGAGGACAGACCAAACGGGAGGCAAGTAAAGCGCCAGATTTGGTCTTTCCAAAGAAACTGAAGGAGGCTGCGGGATGCTGGAGCCACCGGGACCGTGAGATATGCATCCTTCAGGTCTAATTTTACGAACCAGTCTCCTGGTTGAAGCATATCCCTCAACAGATGGATGCCCTCCATCTTGAAATGTCTGTAACGAACGAAGACATTCAACTGCTTGAGGTTTATGACTGGACGAAATTGGCCACCCTTTTTCTGGACCAGGAAGATACTGCTTAGTATTCCTGAATGAGGATCGGGAGATAATTCTATTGCCTGCTTCTGGAAAAGCGATGCAAGCTCCGCATCCAAGAGGGACTGGGTTAGGTTTGAGCAAGGAAAATTCTGAATGTGAGGGAGGTTCCTTGGGGTGGACACCAACTCGATGATGAACCCCTGAACCGTAGAGAGGACCCACTGATCTGAGGTTATCCTTGACCACGCATGGGAAAAGAGACGGAGTCTTCCCCCAACCTGATGTGAAATGGGATATGACACACAGAGATGACTTACCATAATGGCGTCTGGATCCTGGAGCGCCTCGGAAACCTCTGGAGCGGGAAAAACCTCCTCGTGAAGGAAAGAAGGTTGGCTGGTATTTGGGGTCCTGAAGGGACTGACGATAATTAAAGGAGCCTCTGCCTGTGCCTCTGGACTGGAAATTGGAGCAGCCAGACAGTCGGCCCCTGAGACTGCCGGCCCTAGAGGAAAAACGAGGCTGGAAAACACGGCGCATTGAGCTCTGCGCCTTATCAAGAGCCGTAAAGGCCCCTACATATTTGCCTAGCTCCTTAATGAAAGGATCCCCAAAAAGAAGGCCCTGAGCTTCTTTACCCGATTCAGATAGAGACAAATTGGCCAGTTTGGGTTCAATTTTCATTAAAATAGCTTTCCTTCTCTCAATGGCAATGGAAGTATTCACGTTGCCTATCAAACATATGGCCCTTTGGGCCCAGCCACTAAGGTCTTCAGGATCTACCTGCGTGCCGGCCATTCTAGCAGACTCGGCTAAATCAAAAATTTTGGCGAGAGGGCCAGTGACATCCAGAAGTTTATCTTGACACGCTTTTAAGGCAGAGTCAAGCCCCTTGCGTGGGTTAAACCCAGACTTAGCTAGGAATTGGACCACCTTCGGGTCTACGCTAGGAGTTTCACATATCCTGTTAGGGATAAGGGGACGAGGGCATTCAGCCCGAAGCTTGCTGCGGGCCTCTTTGGATAGAGGCGTGCGGATTCTAGCTTCCAAATACTGGGTCACGTGGGTGGCGGAAAGCCACTCGGAGGACCGTGGGTGATGCAACTGGTCAGGGTTAAAAAGGGGGTCCCCCATAGGGTCAATAATTGCGTCTTTGACGTCTAACGTAGGTTCAGCAATGACACCCGTTGTCTGAGACGGGTCTTCAAATGCAGGATCAACCGCAATATCATTTAAATCATCCCCTGAATGATTGGACCAATTTTCAAAAGCCTCCTCAACAGACTCTGCGTCTGAATCAGAAACCGGCTCCGGAAGAGCCCGGGCGGTTTTCCATAATCGTGCCCTTTCTGCCGGGCGCGGGTTAGCTCTTTTACGCGACTTATTCGCGCAGTCAATTGATGGAACAGAGCCATCATTCATGAGTGTTCTGGAGGCAGGAGGGGGCATATCAGAAACGGGGTGGGACATGAGGGCCTGTGAAATTGATTGAGTCAGAGAAGCTGACATGGTCCCCATTGCAGCAACTATAGCATCAGAGATAGATTGCTGCAAGCCTGAAGCCTGAACCACAGGGGCAGAGGACTCATTAACTCTGTGAGGAGTGGAGGGAGGTACCTGACCTGTGTGTCTATCCTGAATAGAAACGGCCGGGGAGGCAGGAACAGTAGACATAGTGAAGTATTAACTGAGGGAGTTAGTCACCCCAACAGTAAATGCCGATGTAAGAGAGAGGAAGCGAACAGTAGTGTGACTCAGAAGAACGCCGGAGGCACTGAGGGAAAAACGGACACTAGAGGGGGAGTGGCTAACACAAGCCTACACCTCCCTAGTGTAAGGGCCAATGAGCGGAGCGTCAGGCAAGATGACGTCCGCAAATCTCGCCCAGAATCGCGAGATCTCGGCGCCGGAGAGACCAAGCAAAGACTACGGCCGAAATCCCGCACCTCGCGAGATTAGAAAGCGCGCGAAGGCCGGGACCAGGGAGAAGAAGGTAAGGAGAAGGGGGGGGGGAAAGAAAAAATGGCCGTAAGACCGCCCAGACTACGGAGGGAATGTGCAGTGAGCCGGGATGAAGAAAAAACAATAGGCGGCAAGCCGATAAGAGGGCAAAAGGACTACAGGAAAGTGCAAGTAAACGGACCATATAAAAACCGAAACGGGGGGGGGGGGAAGGGAAACACAGTCGGAAGCTGTGGGGACAATTTGGGCAGACACAAGAGCCCAAAACATAAAAGGGGAACAAAATTTCACCCAGCAATAAAAGAATAAGAATAATAATGATAATATCGCTATAAACTTAGTATAGAGAAAATAATCAAGGTACTTATCTGAGCTGAGCAGCAAAGAAAGAGGAGGTGTCCGTCCAGTGATGCGCCTTATATAGGGGCTATGGGGGGTGGAGCTGTTACCATGGTTACTCTGATGAATTTTTCTTCAGTTGTCTTTGCTGCTATATTCTCAGTAAAGAAAGAGTTAAGCAAATATGAGCCTCCGTGTCTTGATATAAAATTGACGAGTAGATGGGTTTCTCACCCACTATAAATCATAAAGATCCAGTTCTCTTAACAGTTTAGAATAGAATGTTTCCTGCACACCAGTCACAAACTTTACGCCACTGTGAAACTTATCTAGATGAGGAGCTAAACATTTGTTAAAATCATCCTCTACTATAATGGAGGCTTTGGGGGATGCAGATACAAACGCCATGACCTTTTTTAAAACTTCACACAAGTATGGTGGAGGATACTTTTTTTTTTCTTAATTTTTGCAAAAAGTGCAAAATGCTAAACACCCCTGAAAGTGAAAGGGTTAAATAATGAGTTAAAAAAAGGATGAAATTTCTCCACAACCGCAGAAACCGATATAAAGTGGAAAACAAATGAATGAGGAGAAGGTTGCATCAAACTATAAGATCCACTGCGGTATAAGGCCTCTTTCACATAAGTGATTTTTTATCATTTCTGCATTCCGAAAAAAATCACAGCATGTTTTTCACACAGTTCTGGTTCTATAGAAGTGAATGGGGCTTCAGTGAAAAACAGATTGCATTCGGATGCAATGCGTTTTTCACTGATGGTTGCTAGGAGATGTAGATTGTTATTCTTCAAAAAAAAAAAAAAGCACACGTGTGAAAAACGCATTAAAAACTGAAAAATGGAAAAACTGAACGCAATCGCAGACAAAACTGACTGAGCTTGAGTGCAAAACAATCAGTTTTTTTTATTCCTGAACAGACCCTGAAAGAATCCGTAACACTCGTGTGAGGCCTAAGGGCTCCTGCACACGAAAGTGTGCCGGCTGCGCCCGTACTGCAGCCCGCAATACACCGGTAGCATGGAGCCCCACGGAAGCACTAAGGAGTGCTTCCCTGGGGGTTCTCTCTGTGTAAAAAAATAATTAAATGTTCTATTATCTTGTGGTGTAGATGGGCCCATTCAAGTTGAATGGGTCTGGATCCATCTGCGGAATCCGCATGGATGTTGCATGAGCCCTAAGAGTCATTAAGTTCCCTATGCAGTCCTGATAACAAGCCTGTTTGTTTTCGATAACTGAAGAACCAAATACCACAGCTGTACAGCACAAATACTGCTGTCCCAGCGTCACAGCTGAATTCAGAAAGGCACCTGCTGCTAATGCTCCTAGCATTAATGCTGAGGGCATGAGATTTATATGAAACCAGCCCTGAAGAGGGTTTGAGCAGCCCCAGGGGCATCTGCCCACCGGGAAATTTCCCTGTAGGATGTATGGCCATCCACCCTTGCACATTGAGATGCACCACAGAGAACAACATTTTTTGGTGCCAGCCAAGACGGATGAGCATTTGAGCCTTCCTATGTGCCAATTGTCAAGAACGAGCATTTCTACAAATGCCCATCCTTCTAATTGGCCAGAATATTGCTTACATGTTTGTATAAGGAGATTGTGTTGTTACATTGTGTTATGTTTGATTTATGAAGGAATGTGATGTCAAAAGCAGGTAAACTCACTTGTAGCTGGGCATTACTGACTGGAACTAGCTGATTTAGTCTAGGTCTACACAACGACATTTGTCGCGGCACAACTACACTGCAATATTTGTCGTGCAACATTTTGTTGCACCAATGTCACGCAACTATTTTTAGAATGACAGTCTATGGTGTTGCACTGCAACATGCGACTGCGTCGTGACAGTCGCAGAAAAAGCCATCTCGAATTGATTTTCTGCGACTGTTGCATCGCAGTCACAGCATGTCGCATTGCGACACCATAGACTGCCATTATAAAAATTGTCGCACGACATTGGTGCGACAAATGTCGTTGTGTAGACTAGCCTTATGGGTTGTTTTCAGCTAGTTGTGTGGATGCCTGTTACAGACATTGGGAGGCCAGTGACAGTCAAGTTGAGAGGAGTGAGTTTGAGGTGAGCCTGTGTCATGGCAGTGGAGGAGACAGCATTTTAAGAGCTGAGCAGTGCACAAACTGCTGTGATTTCCATCAGTGACTGTGAGCCAAAACAAAGTACAGGTCAAAACACAGAACAGGTGCAGATCTTTCCATTACACCTTACCTCTGTGTAGTCTCTAATGCCAGTTTTGGCTCACAATCACTGATGGAAATCACTGACTTGTGAATAAAGCTTTAGTATAGGTCTTGGGGCAGGCTGGAGTGTATGTTGTACTGATAGAGGCTTATGAAAGTAAGGCTTAACCTCTTAAGGACACAGGGCGTACAGGGAAGCCCTGATGTCTGAGTCCTTAAGGACACAGGGCGTACAGGTACGTCCTGTGTATTTCCGATCACCGCCGCGCGGCGGGCGGTGATCGGAACAGAGTGCCTGCTGAAATCATTCAGCAGGCACTCTGTGACAATGCAGAGGGGGGTCCTGTTTTTGCATTACCCTGATCGGGTGTCTAGGGTCCATAGCACACCCCCCAGGGGTGCTGCAGCTTGCCCCCCACATGCATCTTTTGGGGCGCAAGCCCTTTTTTTTGTGTGCGTGCGCCGACTGTGGCCGGCACTCTTAGTGTCCGGGCACTGTTAGCGCATCACCCACCCCACCGCTGATCAGCAAGTTTGAATCTTTTTATTTTTGGGGCTTTCTTTTTTTTCCCTGTTAGATTTAGGGTAAGTAGGCGAACACCCGTGCCCCCACACACATGCACACTACCCTATGGCCCGCTGGATCTTCTCGGTCGAGGAGGCATACGGCCAGCTTGTCGCCAACTCTAATGATGATGATGAGCCCCTAAGGCGGCGGAGACGCCGCCATGCGGAGCCAGGAGCCCCTGTGGCCCACAGTAGTATGAGCAGCCCTGGGGCTCCTACTAGTTTTCCGGCCCACCAGATAAGTCCACCTGAGTCCCCTGCTGGCGAACTTGTCTGGTGTACCCCAGAGGATTTTGAGCCCGTGATTCCTGACTTTTTTGGACAACCAGTGACCATTTTGTGAATCTGATGGTGGAGCAAACGAACTTGTTCGCCCAACAGTTCATTGCTCAACACCCGGGCTCCTTTTTGGCTAGGTCCGGTGGCTGGACTCCGGTCAGTGCGGCCGAGATGAGGACGTTTTGGGGCCTCGTGCTGCACATGGGCCTAGTCAAAAAACCCAGTGTCAGGCAGTACTGGAGTGGGGACGTCCTCTACCAGACCCCACTCTACTGTATGGCCATGACACGTTCCCGTTTGAGGCCATCTGGAAATGCCTGCATTATGCAGATAATGCAGCATGTCCCCCCCGGGGTGATCCTGCCTATGACCGCCTGTATAAAATCAGGCCGGTCATCGATCACTTCGGGGCCAAATTTTTGGAGGCCTATGTACCTGGAAGGGAGGTCGCTGTTGATGAGTCTCTCAATGCTTTCAAGGGGAGACTCATTTTCTGCCAGTATGTTCCCTCTAAGCGGGCGAGGTATGGTGTGAAGCTGTACAAACTTTGTCAGAGTACCTCAGGGTACACTTACAAGTTTTGTGTGTATGAGGGGTGAGATTCCCGTATTGAACCCCCAGAATGTCCCCCCACTCTGGGTGTTAGCGGGAAACTTGTGTGGGACCTTATGCACCCACTGCTAGATAAGGGTTACCACCTGTACGTGGATAACTTTTATACTAGTAAGTCCTTATCCAGTCTCTTGCCGCCAGATCCACGTCCGCTTGTGGGACCGTGCGGAAAAATCTACGCGGCCTCCCTACCTACCCCCTCCCGTTACCTATCCCCAGGGGTGAGACACGTACCCTTACCAGCAGAAATCTGTTGCTTGTCAGATATATACTGACAAGAGGGATGTCCTTGTACTGTCCACAATTCACGGTAACGACATCACCCCTGTCCCTGTGCAAGGTACTGCGGCAACGGTCCTCAAGCCCGATTATATCATTGACTACAATCGGTATATGGGAGGAGTTGATCTCTCTGATAAAGTCCTCAAGCCATATAATGCCATGCGCAAAACCCGGGCATTGTACAAAAAAGTTGCGGTCTACTTGGTACAGGTTGCCTTGTATAACTCTTTTGTGCTGTCCCGGAGCGCTGGCAACACAGGGAAATTCCTCCAGTTCTATGAGGCAGTCCTCAAGGCCCTGATCTTTTCTGACCGGGAAAGAGCAGGCCGGAGTACCTCGGGAACTAGAGGCGCCCGGATCGTCCCTGGCCAACACTTTCCAGGTGTGGTCCCCCATGCTGGAAAGAAGGGACAGACCCAAAAAAAAGTGCAGAGTGTGTCACAGGAGGGGGATACGGAAGGACACCACCACTCAGTGTGACACGTACCCCGATCATCCGGGCCTCTGCATTGACGGTTGCTTCAGGGAGAACCACACTTCCATGGAGTACTACATTTATAATCCCCTTCCCCAATTTTAATTCTATTTAGCCACTGACAATCGCCAAAAAATAAAAAAATTTAAACATATATGGTTCTCAGACTTGAGACGCTAAAACAAAATTATTTTTTTGCAAAAATTATATTTTGTAAAACTAAAATAAATATAAAAAAGTATACATATTAGGTATCGCTGTGTCCGTAAGAATCTGCTCTATAAAAATACCCCATGACCTAACCCCTCAGATGAACACAATAAAAAAAATAAAAACGGTATAAAAAAAGCAATTTTTTGTCACCTTACATCACAAAAAGTGTAATAGCAAGCGATCAAAAGTCATATGCCGTCCAAAATAGTGCCAATAAAACCGTCCTCTCATCCCGCAAAAGATGATCCCCTACCTAAGACAATCGGCTAAAAACACTGACTCTCAGACTATGGAGATACTAAAATGTTTTTTGTTTTTAAAAAAAAAAAAGGATTTGTGTCACGGCGGGCGTGCACTCAGAATAACAGAAAACCTACCAACCAGGCTCTGGGCGAGAGACATGGGAAGGGTCACCTACTAGCTAATCCCTGACCTCTTTCCCTGCACTGCTCAGCCCACCTGCAGACCTTAAAGGTAGGTATGAGGTGTCCCCGTGCCTGGGCTGACAAAACCCTAACTTCCCTGAGATGGTGAAGAGGTGAAATAGGAGCAGCCTGCTCGCACAGAACCTGGATGGAAAAGATGACACAAAATAACTAAACCAGAAATCACATTAATCTCTCTGAGCTGGAACAGACAGAGAACCTTCCTTCCTAGCTTCCAAGACCACAATGATTTGTATAATCCGCTCAGAGCACTGGTCTGGTGAGCACTTTAAACTAATGACCCCACCCAGTGCACCTGATGAGAGGCGGATCCTGCAATCCTGGCCGACCTCCGCACATCGTCAGAGTGGGGCATGACAGTACCCCCCTTCTACGGGTGACCTCCGGACACCCCGGACCAACCTTATCCGGATGGGACCTATGAAAAGCCCTCACCAGTCGGCTGGCGTTGACATCCACCGCCGGAACCCACATCCTCTCCTCAGGACCGTATCCCCTCCAGTGAACCAGGTACTGAAGGGAACCCCGAAGAACTCTCGAGTCGAGAATCCTGGAGATCTCAAACTCCAAGTTTCCCTCGACCAGAACAGGAGGAGGAGGCAATGGCGATGGTTCCACCGGTCTCACGTGTTTTTTTTAGTAAAGACCTGTGGAACACATCATGGATCCTCCAAGTCTGCGGAAGATCCAGCCGAAACGCCACAGGATTGATTACCGCAGAAATTTTATACGGACCAATAAATCTACGACCTAGTTTCCAAGATGGCACTCTCAATTTGATATTCTTAGTGGACAACCACACCAGATCACCCACACACAGGTCTGGACCAGTCACACGTCTCCTGTCAGCCATTCGTTTATACCTCTCACCCATCCTCTCCAAATTCCCTTGAATCCTCCGCCAGATGGAGGATAAGGCAGAAGAGAATCTCTCCTCCTCTGGCATCCCAGAGGAACCAGACCCAGAAAAGGTACCAAACTGAGGATGTAAACCGTATGCGCCAAAAAATGGCGACTTACCCGTGGACTCCTGCCTACGGTTATTCAATGCAAATTCTGCTAAGAACAATAATGAAGACCAGTCCTCCTGATGCTCAGCCACAAAGCACCTCAAGTAGGTCTCCAGGTTTTGATTAGTACGCTCCGTCTGACCATTCGACTGCGGATGAAAAGCCGAAGAGAATCAAAGTTGAATGCCAAGCCGAGAGCAGAACACCCTCCAAAACCTGGAGACAAACTGCGTGCCCCTATCAGAGACCACGTCTGAAGGAATACCCTGCAATTTCACAATATTATCCACAAAAATCTGCGCAAGAGTCTTAGCGTTAGGCAGATTCGTTAGTGGTATAAAGTGAGACATTTTACTAAAAACGGTCAACTACCACCAAAATCACTGTTCTCCCGGAGGAACTCGGCAGATCCGTAATAAAGTCCATAGACAAATGCGTCCAAGGACGAGACGGAATAGACAATGGAAGAAGCGAACCAGGCGGTCGAGTATGAGCAACCTTTGACCGAGCGCAGGTTTCACAAGCTGTCACGTAATTCTCAATGCTCTTACGTAACCTTGGCCACCAGAACCTCCGGGATACTAGATCACAGGTGGACTTACCACCAGGATGTCCAGCGAGAACAGTATCGTGATGTTCCTTGAACACCTTGTATCGTAGGCCCTTAGGAACAAACAACCTCCCTGGGGGACAAGAACCAGGAGCCCCCTCCTGGGCTCCCAACACCTCCATCTCTAATTCAGGGTACAGAGCAGAGACCACCACCCCATCCGCCAAAATCGGAGCAGGATCTTCTGAATCACCTCCCCAGGAAAGCTGCGAGACAAGGCATCTGCCTTGACATTCTTGACCCCTGGGCGAAAGGTAACCACAAAATTGAACCTGGTAAAAAACAGTGACCATCTGGCCTGCCTAGGGTTCAGACGCTTGGCAGATTGCAGGTAAGCCAAATTCTTACGGTCAGTATACACCGTAATGGGGTGAGACGCCCCCTCTAACCAGTGATGCCATTCCTCAAAGGCTAACTTGATAGCCAACAACTCTCTATCTCCAACATCATAATTCCTCTTGGCGACCGAAGACTTCTTGGAGAAGACGACACATGGGACCCACTTGCCAGGAGATGAACCCCGAGACAGCACCGCCCCTACCCCCACCTCTGATGCATCAACCTCCACTACGAATGGTTGAGACACATCCGGCTGCACCAGAATGGGAGCAGACGCAAAACGCTCCTTAATAGCCGAAAAGGCCTGCAATGCCTCATCCGACCAGACAGAGACATCGGCGCCCTTCTTGGTCATATCAGTAAGAGGTTTTACTATGGTAGAATAATTCGAAATAAATTTTCTATAATAATTCGTAAACCCTGAGAACCGCATCAAAGCTTTCTGATTCTCTGGTCGGTCCCACTTCAGAACCGCCCGGACCTTTTCGGGGTCCATACGAAAACCGGAATCAGAAAGCATGTATCCCAAGAACGGAAGCTCTTGCACCGCAAACAAACATTTCTCTAATTTGGCATACAACTTATTCTCCCGAAGGATCGTCAAAACCTGTCTCACATGATCCTGATGGGTCTTCAAATCAGGAGAATAAATCAAAATGTCATCCAGGTAAACTACTACGAACCTCCCCACCAAGTGATGAAAAATGTCATTGACGAATCGCTGAAATACTGCTGGGCGCGTTCGTCAACCTAAAAGGCATCACCAGGTTCTCAAAATGACCCTCGTGCGTATTGAAGGCCGTTTTCCACTCATCCCCTTCCTTGATTCTGATCAGATTGTAGGCCCCCCTCAAATCCAACTTGGAGAACACCTTGGCTCCAACAATCTGATCAAAAAGATCAGAGATCAAAGGAAGGGGATATGGATCCCGGACTGTAATACGGTTCAATTCCCGGAAATACAAACACGGTCTCAGTGATCCATCCTTTTTCTTTACAAAGAACAAACCTACTGCCACTGGAGACTTAGATGGTCTAATATGACCCTTTGCCAAACTCTCGGCAACATACTTTCGCATGACCTCTCTTTCGGGTTGAGAGAGGTTGTAAAGCCGAGACTTTGGCAACTTAGCCTCCGGAATGAGATTAACTGGACAATCATAGTCTCGATGAGGGGGCAATTCCTGAGCCCCACCCTCCGAAAAGACATCCGCAAAATCCGAGAGATACTGAGGTAAAGCCGTAATGGACACACCAGAGATAGATGTGCCAAGACAATTATCCGAACAAAACTCACTCCAACCAATGATTTGTCTCGCTTGCCAGTCTATAATTGGGTTAGGTCTAGTCAACCATGGCAGCCCCAAAACTAAAGGAGCTGGCAAATCCTTCATGACAAAACAAGAAATAATTTCAGCATGTGAATCACCCACCCTTAAATGAATACCATGAACAATGTGAGTAAGGCTCCCTTGAGAAAGAGGGGAAGAATCAATTGCAAAAACACGAATCTCATTCTCCAAAGTGCAAGTACTTAGTCCTAGGTTTTGAAGGAAAAGAAAGTAAATTAAGTTTACCCCAGCACCACAATCAAGGAATACATCAACAAACACATTTTTTGACTCTAGCGCCACCATAGCTGGAAGGAGAAAACGGGAACTGCAGGGAGCTTGCATACCTGTCTGCTCCACCACCCCATTCATACTACCAAGTGTGAGGGAAGTTTTTTTTTTCTTTTTCTCTTCCACCTGTGGTTTAACATAAGGACAAGAAAAAATAAAATGACCCCTCTTTCCACAGTAGTAACATAGATTGTGCACTTTCCTAAAGTCTCTACTATCAGAATGGCAAGATATCTGACCTAACTGCATGGGTTCCTCCCCTACCCCAGAGTTATAAGTAATATCACCCTGGGCAGCAGGTGAGACAAAACCACACGCAGGAGGGATCCCTTGCACGGAGGGATCCTTACACCTCTCTCTGATACGTCTATCCAACCGTATAGCCAAAGACATAGCATTCTCCAGAGTATCCGGGTACTCATGAAAAGCCAGGGCATCTTTCAACCTTTCAGACAACCCCAGATAAAACTGACTACGTAACGCGGGGTCGTTCCACCCCGACTCAGTAGCCTATCTCCTAAACTCTATACAGTAAACCTCTGCAGTACGTTTACCCTGTAGTAAGTTACGCAATATCGATTCTGCCATCGAGACCCGATCCGGATCATCGTAAATCAACAGATCTCACAAACGGAATTCAAAACGCCAGTGTGAAAGAAGCCTTAGGTATTGCCAGGTCCGTAAGAATCTGCTCTATAAAAATACCCCATGACCTAACCCCTCAAATGAACACAGTCAAAAAAATAAAATAAAAACTCTGCCAAAACAGCTATTTTTGGACAAATTTTCCATTTTTTCCAGTAGCAAAATAAGGGTTAACAGCCAAACAAAACTCAATATTTATTGCCCCATATGTGGTCGTAAACTGCTGTATGACCAAACGGCAGGGCACAGAAGGAAAGGAACGCCATATTGTTTCGGGAAGGCAGATGGGGTCACTTTTATGGAGTTTCTACTCTAGGGGTGCATCAGGGGTGCTTCAAATGGGACATCGTGTAAATAAACCAGTCCAGCAAAATCTGCCTTCCAAAAACCATATGGTGTTCCTTTCCTTCTGTGCCCTGCCGTGTGCCCGTACAGTAGTTTACGACCACATATGGGGTGTTTCTATAAACTACAGGATCAGGGCAATAAATATTAAGTTTTGTTTGGCTGTTAACCCTTGCTTTGTTACTTGAAAAAATGGATTAAAATGGAAAATTTGCCAAAAAATAGAAATTCTGAAATTTCATCTTCATTTGCCTATAACTCTTGTGGAACACCTAAAGGGTTAACAAAGTTTGTAAAATCGGTTTTGAATACCTTGAGGGGTGTAGTTTCTAAAATGGGGTAATTTTGGGGTGGTTTCTATTATGTAAGCCTCAAAAAGTGACTTCAGACCTGAACTGGTCCTTAAAAAGTGGATTTTGGAAAATTTCTGAAACATTTCAAGATTTGCTTCTAAACATCTAAGCCTTGTAACATCCCCAAAAAATAAAATGGCATTCCCAAAATGATCCAAACATGAAGTAGACATATGGGGAATGTAAATTAATAACTATTTTTGGAGGTATTACTATGTATTATAGAAGTAGAGAAATTGAAACTTGGAAATTTGCTAATGTTTCTAAATTTTGGGTAAATTTGGCATTTTTTTTATAAATAAAAAGATTTTTTTTTTTACTCCATTTTACTAGTGTCACGAAGTACAATATGTGACGAAAAAACTATCTCAGAATGACCTGGATAAGTAAAAGCGCTTTAAAATTATTCACACACTGGTCAGATTTGAAAAAAATGGCCTGGTCCTTAAGGTGCAAATGAGCCCAACATGTTCAGATAATTGTGAAGATCTTCGCTAACAAGTGTTTAAAAATGCTCATTAGCTATGATTTGGCAGTGTAATACTGCCACCGATTTGTTCATTGGGTAATTGGAATGTTTAAGCAGGCTTAAAAATCCTTATTTGCCAACAGGTTGTGCCGAGTAAACACAATCTGCTGCCGTGGTTCAGTATGGGGACGAGAGATGGAATAAGCGATAGCTCCTCCCTGTACTAACGAGTAGGCGATGGTGGGGGAAGAGCACTCCCTTCCCAACAATCTGCAGGTGTAATATAAGCTCTTGTGGCTGTAGGAGTTGGACCGATCCACTGTGGGTGCATGAACCATCCCTCATGCCACAACCAAGGTGCAATAGACTGTTAACTGTTACAGTATGTAGCTTTTCCATTGACTATAGGTTTATAGCTCTCTGAAATCAACAGGTGTTTTCTCTTTGTAGCGACTTACAAACCTTTATGGTACCTTTTGCAATGACAAGAATTATCTCTTAACAACTGTAGTGCCTCTTCTTTTAAGCCAAGTTGCTGTTTCTGCCAGCCTGTGTTTGTAAAAACAATATATGCAACACACCATATAGCAGTTTTTTGTACAGTATATATTGGGAAAAGCGGTAAGCTCAACAATTCAGTGTTCACAATGTATTGTTGTGGAAAACTTTATCTTTAGTGTAAACCAATTCCCAGCCTAAAATTTTGATGAATAACCATCACAGAGTATGCTCACATATGTAATATATTTTACAAAAATGAAAATCAGCTATTTTTTCTTAAAAAACATTTTCACAATATTAGAAACAATGAAAAGACATGGATCTTAAAATCAATGTTGCCAAATGGAATATACATCTAACAAATCATGCAACCTTCTATGTAACCTAATTACCAATATACCACTTAAAAATAAGAACAGGAGAATTAGAACAGTTCACTGAAACAATGTGACAAAGCCTCAGATAAAATGACCAGGATGACCAAGCACCTCAACATGTGTTTTGCTACAGCTTCCTCAGGAGACATAAAGGAAAGGAGGAAGACAGCGGGATATAGGATACCATTAACCAATAAGCTGATTTGAAATCTACCATGTGTTATCAACCTCATTACTGTTATCAAAAGCAATGTGTTTGTGGGCAGTATCTCTATCCAGCCTGTCTCATACTGCAATCAAAAACTCTGGTTTGCCAATTGAGGTGGTGTATGCACAAGATGATCACCATGAAGACTCATCCCACCTAGTGATCACTTCATGCACCCACCCTCCTAAAGCACAAAGTAGCCAAAGCTCATGGGGAGAACTAGACTGAGCAAGCACATCTATTAGTAATTTAATAGAGAGATGTTTCACTAGCTGCCATCTCCTCTGTAGCTCAGTGGAAAACAGTACCAGGGTAGTAAACAATGAAGGAAAGATATTGTGCTGTTTGAGTGGTCAAGGGCAATAGTTGCCACTAATGACTCCAGCAGCATGATATTCATCCTTCATTGTTTACTACCCTGGTACTATTAGCCTGTTCATATAGCACTATTTATTTTCAGAGGCTAAACCATCAAAGCCCCATGGCCTACAAAATCTGTAGTTCATTACATGATCGCTCTCTAGCTTCAAAGCACTTCATCTCAACTTATGATCAAAAAACTTTTTACAATCTATCTGTGCTTCAATATGTGTAGGAAGTATCATGCTGCCATATGTTCCCTTATATAGCATGTTATATGACACTTGTGGTTCAGTATTAGTATTATCAATTAGGGCCATTTCACACAGATTTTCTTGGCACTGATTTTGAAGCGTTTTTGCATTTCCAAAAATGCCTCAAAACAGACTCCCATTCATTTCAATAGGAAGCAGCACTTGCTTCTTTTTTTACGTGTAAAACAGAACCTCACCAATAAAATGTGCACGACAAAAATAGTATGAAAATATATAAATCCTTCATTGATACATACATAGACAATGGCGGGTAAAATACACAGGACAAAAATGGGACCCAATACCTAAAAAACAATAAATAGAAACGGCTATCCTTAAACTGAATGCTTAAACCGATGACTAAACCACTATATATACGACGACGTCACAAAGAATTGGGTATATCAAATGTCAATAGCATAATATGTTTAAAGTGCTAAGTGCAACACCACTATATGGAGACAAGAGGATGAAAGCAAGTAATGAAATATACTAACCAGGCAGAATCCCAAAAACCCCGATGCACGTTTCGCGTTAGCTTCCTCAGGGTATATGGAGACATAGTGACAAACAGGGCTTTTTATATAGATGTTGATAAACCAGATTAAAAACACTTGAGGTTTACCTGATAATGTGTGGCTACAAATGAGGATGTGAGTGGCGTGCATTCCAGGTTGAAAGAAAAAGAAAGTGAGGTGAGTGGTAAGCAGGAAAGATAACAAAAATCATGTGCCGATAAACCGGAAGTGCCATGCGTTCCACTGTGGAACGCAACAGAGCTGCCGTGACCGGAAGTGACACCTTTAGCGATCAAAGAAAGATGTAACCCTTCACAATCCACCGTGAAGGGTACAGTGGAGATCAAGGTGCAATACAGTATTAATAATATGATATAATTATCACCAAGGCTACAAATATGTAAATATGCTCATATATCGTGATCAACAGTACAGTCGTGGCCAAAAGTTTTGAGAATTACATAAATATTGGATATTGGAAAAGTTGCTGCTTAAGTTTTTATAATAGCAATTTGCATATACTCCAGAATGTTATGAAGAGTGATCAGATGAATTGCATAGTCCTTCTTTGCCATGAAAATGAACTTAATCCCAAAAAAAACTTTCCACTGCATTTCATTGCTGTCATTAAAGGACCTGCTGAGATCATTTCAGTAATCGTCTTGTTAACTCAGGTGAGAATGTTGATGAGCACAAGGCTGGAGATCATTATATCAGGCTGATTGGGTTAAAATGGCAGACTTGACATGTTAAAAGGAGGTTGATGCTTGAAATCATTGTTCTTCCATTGTTAACCATGGTGACCTGCAAAGAAACGCGTGCAGCCATCATAGTGTTGCATAAAAATGGCTTCACAGGCAAGGATATTGTGGCTACTAAGATTGCACCTCAATCAACAATTTATAGGATCATCAAAAACTTCAAGGAAAGAGGTTAAATTCTTGTTAAGAAGGCTTCAGGGCGTCCAAGAAAGTCAAGCAAGCGCCAGGATCGTCTCCTAAAGAGGATTCAGCTGCGGGATCGGAGTGCCACCAGTGCAGAGCTTGCTCAGGAATGGCAGCAGGCAGGTGTGAGCGCATCTGCACGCACAGTGAGGCGAAGACTTTTGGAAGATGGCCTGGTGTCAAGAAGGGCAGCAAAGAAGACACTTCTCTCCAAAAAAAAACATCAGGGACAGATTGATCTTCTGCAGAAAGTTTGGTGAATGGATTGCTGAGGACTGGGGCAAAGTCATATTCTCCGATGAAGCCTCTTTCCGATTGTTTGGGGCATCTGGAAAAAGGCTTGTCCGGAGAAGAAAAGGTGAGCGCTACCATCAGTCCTGTGTCATGCCAACAGTAAAGCATCCTGAGACCATTCATGTGTGGGGTTGCTTCTCATCCAAGGGAGTGGGCTCACTCACAATTTTCTCAAAAACACAGCCATGAATAAAGAATGGTACCAAAACACCCTCCAACAGCAACTTCTTCCAACAATCCAACAACAGTTTGGTGAAGAACAATGCATTTTCCAGCACGATGGAGCACCGTGCCAAGAGGCAAAAGTGATAACTAAGTGGCTCGGGGACCAAAACGTTGACATTTTGGGTCCATGGCCTGGAAACTCCCCAGATCTTAATCCCATTGAGAACTTGTGGTCAATCCTCAAGAGGCGGGTGGACAAACAAAAACCCACTAATTCTGACAAACTCCAAGAAGTGATTATGAAAGAATGGGTTGCTATCAGTCAGGAATTGGCCCAGAAGTTGATTGAGAGCATGCCCAGTCGAATTGCAGAGGTACTGAAAAAGAAGGGCCAACACTGCAAATACTGACTCTTTGCATAAATGTCATATAATTGTCGATAAAAGCCTTTGAAACGCATGAAGTGCGTGTAATTATATTTCACTACATCACAGAAACAACTGAAACAAAGATCTAAAAGCAGTTTAGCAGCATACTTTGTGAAAACTAATATTTGTCATTCTCAAAACTTTTGGCCACGACTGTAAATGAACACACACATATGAAAAAACCCAACATGTGAATACATAAAAAATAAATATAGTCAAACAAAATACAGTGTACGGCATATTTGATCAAAAGTCAAATGCATATAGCAGCATAATTTCATAAACATACTAATGTTCTATATAGTCATGAACTTCATAAAAAAACCACATAAAGTTCAGGTAGGATATTCAACGTGATTAATAAAAGTGCAAGTGCATATAGCAGCATAGGTTAATGATAAACGCACTGATGTGTAAGTTGTATTTCATTGTAGATCAGCGTTTAAAATTCTTTAAAAGTGAACAATGTCCAATGTGGAAGGTGAGTACAGAACATTCATTTGCATCTTAAATTTTGCGTTACATCACAACTTCTTTATGTTCAAGGGATCCTTCTACCTACAGCTCCAGGGGACCGCAATGGGGGAGTCTTGTGCGCCCTTATACGCTAACCTCTTCCTGGGGCTGTGGGAGAGTGGGATCTTCTTGACAGAACCTGTCAATCAGATTGAGAAGGTACATTTGTGGAGTCGGTATATTGATTATATACTTATGATATGGCAGGGTACCTTAGAACAGTGTTTCCCAACCAATGTGCCTCCAGCTGTTGCAAAACTACAACTCCCAGCATGCCCGCACAGCCAAAGGCTGTCCGGGCATGCTGGGAGTTGTAGTTTTGCAACAGTTGGAGGCACATTGGTTGGGAAACACTGCCTTAGAAGATCTACAATCCTTCATGGCATCCTTGCCATTTGAATATTCACCTTACATATAAGGTTAGACAAAACAACATGGATTTCTTGGATGTCCTATTACAAGTAGATGGTGATGGATATATATATATATATATATATATATATACACTCACCTAAAGAATTATTAGGAACACCTGTTCTATTTCTCATTAATGCAATTATCTAGTCAACCAATCACATGGCAGTTGCTTCAATGCATTTAGGGGTGTGCTCCTGGTCAAGACAATCTCCTGAACTCCAAACTGAATGTCAGAATGGGAAAGAAAGGTGATTTAAGCAATTTTGAGCGTGGCATGGTTATTGGTGCCAGACGGGCCGGTCTGAGTATTTCACAATCTGCTCAGTTACTGGGATTTTCACGCACAACCATTTCTAGGGTTTACAAAGAATGGTGTGAAAAGGGAAAAACATCCAGTATGCGGCAGTCCTGTGGGCGAAAATGCCTTGTGGATGCTAGAGGTCAGAGGAGAATGGACCGACTGATTCAAGCTGATAGAAGAGCAACGTTGACTGAAATAACCACTCGTTACAACCGAGGTATGCAGCAAAGCATTTGTGAAGCCACAACACTCACAACCTTGAGGCGGGCGGATGGGCTACAACAGCAGAAGACCCCACCGGGTACCACTCATCTCCACTACAAATATGAAAAAGAGGCTACAATTTGCACGAGCTCACCAAAATTGGACTATTGAAGACTGGAAAAATGTTGCCTGGTCTGATGAGTCTCGATTTCTGTTGAGACATTCAAATGGTAGAGTCCGAATTTGGCGTAAACAGAATGAGAACATGTATCCATCATGCCTTGTTACCACTGTGCAGGCTGGTGGTGGTGGTGTAATGGTGTGGGGGATTTTTCTGGGCACACTTTAGGCCCCTTAGTGCCAATTGGGCATCGTTTAAATGCCACGGGCTACCTGAGCATTGTTTCTGACCATATCCATCCCTTCATGACCACCATGTACCCATCCTCTGATGGCTACTTCCAGCAGGATATAATGCACCATGTCACAAAGCTCGAATCATTTCAAATTGGTTTCTTGAACATGTTAATGAGTTCACTGTACTAAAATGGCCCCCACAGTCACCAGATCTCAACCCAATAGAGCATCTTTGGGATGTGGTGGAACGGGAGCTTCGTGCCCTGTATGTGCATCCCTCAAATCTCCATCAACTGCAAGATGCTATCCTATCAATATGAGCCAACATTTCTAAAGAATGCTATCAGCACCTTGTTGAATCAATGCCACGTAGAATTAAGGCAGTTCTGAAGGCAAAAGGGGGTCCAACACCGTATTAGTATGGTGTTCTTAATAATTCTTTAGGTGAGTGTATATATATACGGATCTTTTTCGTAAACCAACTTCTGTCAATAGCCTTCTTCATGCCAAATCAGCACATCCGAAAAAACTGGTGAACAGCATACCTATGGGGCTGTCCTATGGCTGAAAAGAATTTGTTCTCGAGATAGCGAGTTCGAAGCATGAGCCAAAGAATTATATGAGATATTTCAAGAAAGAGGGTACAGTGAATCCTCACTAAGAAGAGGATACCAACGGGCAAAACATTCCAAGAGAGACACTCTTTTACATAATCGACCCTCATTGCAGGACTCAAAATGTGATAAGGTACAATTTATTACATCATATAATTCTGGCTATATGGAAGTATCATCTATTCTTAGCAAATATTGGAATGTCTTACTTATGGATCACACTGTGAAGAAATATTTACCTATGTATCCATCAATAACCTACCGACGGGAGAAAAATCTTCGTGATGTACTGGTTCATAGTCACCACCAGGATGTCAATTCCAGCAGATTATTTGGTTCAAAAGGCCCCAAACGGGGATGCCGCCATTGTGTAGCATGCCCTAACATTTTGTCCACTACAGGTTTTAGGGACGCCTCAGGCCACAAAGAATATCAAATTACACATACCATTACATGCAATACAGTTGGTGTAATTTATGTCGCCAGTTGTCCTTGTCAACTCATGTACGTAGACCTAACATCACGGGAGCTGAAGCGACGTACCAGAGAGCATGTTTTGGGTATACAGGCGGCGAGGGATGAAGATGATATTGCTAGTCTCAAGACCATTCCCCGATATTTCAAGACACACCATTCATGTGATGGTTCGCTTTTAAAGGTAAGGGGGATTGATAGGATTTTTGTGGGCAATAGGGGAGGCAACTGGAAGCATCTATTAGCACAACGAGACGTCAAGTGGATTTTTGAGCTGAATACTGTGGTTCCACATGGTCTTAATGAGAGTCTGAGTTTTTCCCCCTTCTTGTAAACAATTTTAGAATGTATTGGTATAGGGTACACATTTGTCGTGTGCTTTGGTGTATTATTTAGACTTGCAGTTCTTCTCTACCATTAGGGGTTTACTGATGGTTTGGGTAGTAGTATACCCAATTTTAGTCACACAGGATGTCTTTTAGTGTCGGTCTTTTCTAATATGCTGTAGTCATTTTATTCATTTTTCTGTTTCTTTTAGAATTTTGAATCGCCCAGTATGTTATCTACAATGAAATACAACTTACACATCAGTGCGTTTATCATTAACCTATGCTGCTATATGCACTTGCACTTTTATTAATCACGTTGAATATCCTACATGAACTTTATGTGTATTTTTTATGAAGTTCATGACTATATAGAACATTAGTATGTTTAATAAATTATGCTGCTATATGCACTTGCACTTTTGATCAATTATGCCGTACACTGTATTTTGTTTGACTATATTTTTGTATGTATGCACATGTTGCGTTTTTTGATATGTGTGTGTTCATTTACTGTTGATCACGATATATGAGCATATTTACATATTTGTAGCCTTGGTGATAAGTATATTATATCATATTATTAATACTGTATTGCACCTTGATCTCCACTGTACCCTTCAGGGTGGATTGTGAAGGGTTACATCTTTCTTCGATCGCTAAAGGCGTCACTTCTGGTCACGGCAGCTCTGTTGCGTTCCACAGTGGAACGCATGGCACTTCCGGTTTATCGGCACATGATTTTTGTTATCTTTCCTGCTTACCACTCACCTAACTTTCTTTTTCTTTCATTTAATTCAGCGTAGGGTCTACTCTTGGTATGTAATCATAGATATCTGGTGTATAGCGTGTACATGGGCGGTTTTACTTGAACAGGAAGTGACGACGTGCGTTCCAACCTGGAACGCACGCCACTCACATCCTCATGTGTGGCCACACATCATCAGGTACACCTCAAGTGTTTTTAATCTGGTTTATCAACATCTATATAAAAAGCCCTGTTTGTCACTATGTCTCCATATTTCCTGAGGAAGCAAACGCGAAATGAGCGTCAGGGTTTTTGGGATTCTGCCTGGTTAGTATATTTCATTACTTGCTTTCATCCTCTTGCCTCCATATTGTGGTGTTGCACTTAGCACTTTAAACATATTATGCTGTTGACATTTGATATACCCAATTTTTTGTGA
Source organism: Bufo bufo (assembly GCF_905171765.1). Classification (NCBI taxonomy): domain Eukaryota; kingdom Metazoa; phylum Chordata; class Amphibia; order Anura; family Bufonidae; genus Bufo; species Bufo bufo. Next base: position 418,372,976 of record NC_053392.1, on the reverse strand, counting down.
CGTCATCGTATAGATAGTGGTTTAGTCATCTGTTTAAGCATTCAGTTTGAGGATAGCAGTTTCTATTTATTGTTTTTTAGGTATTGGGTCCCATTTTTGCCCTGTGTATTTTACCCGCCATTGTCTATATCAATAAAGGATTTATATATTTTCATACTATTTTTGTCGTGCACATTTTATTGGTGAGGTTTATAGAATAGTATTGTGCATGGCACCTTAGCATCATATAGCTATATCAATAGGTGTAGTATGTGTAAAACAGAAACAGCATGTCCTATCTTTGGGCAGAATCAGCGCTGAATATCCCATTGAAATGAATAGGAAGCAGAAAAAAACAGCTGCATGAAAGTCCATGCGTATTTTTGTGCAGTTTCCCGCACGTTTTTTGGCACAGATCTGCTTCAAATACCTCAAGTGGAATATTCAGCTTTGTATTGAAGTGAACAGCCAATGGTCAAAAAAAACACAGATGAAAAAAAAAAAGCATGAAGAATGTAGAAATTTTTTTTTAAGCTTATTTTTCTAAATCAGTTGTGTGAACAGGCCCTTAACCGCTTCCTGACCGCCTAACGCACGGATGCGTCCTGGCGGCGGTCGATTCATTAATCCTGGACGCATCCGTGCGTCATCTCGCGAGACGCGAGATTTCGGTCTGAGCCGGCCCGTGCATGCGCATTGCGAGCCGGCAAAAGTTAAAGAACAGTTTTGTCACCAGCCTGCCAGCCAATGATCGTTGCTGGCAGGCTGGCGATTTTCAAAAAACCGAATCAGAAGCCATATAACACCTTATATTTATAAATAAGCAGCAGAGGAGCACACATCACAGTGAGTAGCCACCAAACACTACACTTAGCCCCAGATCACCCCAATTAACCCTTGATCGCCCCTGTCAATCACCTAGTGAAAGGGAAAAAAGTGATCAGTGTATTCAGATGACTTAAAGGTAGGCAGACAATGTCATAGAGCAGCAGGAAATGCTAGCAGAATGCTTGGGTGTATAGGGAGAGGCATTACTAATAGAAAGAGGGAGGTGCTCATGCCGCTCTACAGAGCACTAGTGAGACCTCATTTGGAGTATTGTGCTCAGTACTGGTGACCATATCTCCAGAAGGATATTGATACTTTGGAGAGAGTTCAGAGAAGAGCTACTAAACTGGTACATGGATTGCAGGATAAAACTTACCAGGAAAGATTAAAGGACCTTAACATGTATAGCTTGGAAGAAATACGAGACAGAGGGGATATGATAGAAACTTTTAAATACATAAAGGGAATCAACAAGGTAAAAGAGGAGAGAATATTTAAAAGAAGAAAAACTGCTACAAGAGGACATAGTTTTAAATTAGAGGGGCAAAGGTTTAAAAGTAATATCAGAGGTATTACTTTACTGAGAGAGTAGTGGATGCATGGAATAGCCTACCTGCAGAAGTGGTAGCTGCAAATACAGTTAAGGAGTTTAAGCATGCATGGGATAGGCATAAGGCCATCCTTCATATAAGATAGGGCCAGGGGCTATCCATAGTACTCAGTATATTGGGCAGACTAGATGGGCCAAATGGTTATTATCTGCCGACACATTCTATGTTTCTATGGTTTGCCTGGGCGAACGGAGTCACACAGGGGAGGAACTGCTCCTTGTCCTACATCAAGAAATCGAATCCTGCTTTCTCCACGACAAGTAAAAATTGGAACCATGGTGACCGACAACGGGAAGAACATTTCGTCGGTGCTGCATCAAGGAGGGCTGAGCCATGCACCCTGCATGGCACATGTGTTCTTTCTGGTTGTCAAGCCAGGGGCTATCCATAGTACTCAGTATATTGGGCAGACTAGATGGGCCAAATGGTTCTTATCTGCCGACACATTCTATGTTTCTATGTAAACTGTCACTTTTTTTCCCCACTGGTATTGACTGATAGTTTTAGGCCCCTTGGTTAGGTAGTTAGCGATCGTTTAGCGCCCAGCCCACCGCAGTCACTGATTCGCTGATTAGCGTATCGCTAATCAGCTTTTGTACTTTTATAGTATCTGTAAGTGATCAAAACTGATCACAGTCAGATCTATAATAGTATTAGTGTCACCTTAGTTCCCCTCCACCCAAAACGCAGTGTTTGCCCGATCAGGCCTGATCGGTCACCCACACGTGCATTCACCCACGCCCGCCCCGCCGCAGTGACAAAATTATTTATTTTTTTGATCACTGCACAATCACTTTACAAGCGTTGCGGCGAAAAAAAAAAATCAGTTTTGATATTTTTTATCAATCGCAGCGGCCTCCGGTACTTCGCTAGCCTCCCATTTGTAAGACAGCCTTGCTTTTTTTCTTGGGTAGTCTCAGGGAATACCCCCTAAATTTAGTAGTCCAAATGTCAAACAGGGGATATTCTTCTGAAGAGGCCTACAGGCTTCTGACCCAGTCGGATGAGGAATGGGAACCCTCATCTGACGAATCCAGCAGGTCAGAATATGAACTTGTAGAAAGCAGTGGCAGTCTGACCCAAAGTTCGGACGAGGAGGTTGAGGTCCCTGATAGCACCAGGCGTACCTGGCCCCGTGTTGCTAGACCACAGGTTGCGCAGGATCCGCTTCAAGGGCAGCAGAGTGGGGCTGGCGCTGTTGGATTACGTGGTGAGGCATACACCAGCAGCGCAGCCCATCCTGGACCTAGTACCAGCACTGCCGTACAACATGGTGAAGTGGCGAGCACCAGAAGGGCAGTTGAAGCTGGTACATAGAATGTGTCGGCAGATAAGAACCATTTGGCCCATCTAGTCTGCCCAATATATCTGAATCCTATGAATAGTCCCTGGCCCTATCTTATATGAAGGATAGCCTTATGCCTATCCCATGCATGCTTAAACTCCTTCACTGTATTTGCAGCTACCACTTCTGCAGGAAGGCTATTCCATGCATCCACTACTCTCTCAGTAAAGTAATACTTCCTTATATTACTTTTAAACCTTTGCCCCTCTAATTTAAAACTGTGTCCTCTTGTGGTAGTTTTTCTTCTTTTAAATATGCTCTCCTCCTTTACCGAGTTGATTCCCTTTATGTATTTAAAAGTTTCTATCATATCCCCTCTGTCTCTTCTTTCTTCCACGCTATACATATTAAGGTCCTTTAACCTTTCCTGGTAAGTTTTATCCTTCAATCCATGTACTAGTTTAGTAGCTCTTCTCTGAACTCTCTCTAGAGTATCTATATCCTTCTGGAGATATGGCCTCCAGTACTGCGCACAATACTCCAAGTGAGGTCTCACCAGTGTTCTGTACAGCGGCATAAGCACTTCACTCTTTCTACTGCTTATACCTCTCCCTATACATCCAAGCTTTCTCCTGGCATTTCGTGCTGCTCTATTACATTGTCTTCCCACCTTTAAGTCTTCTGAAATAATTACTCCTAAATCCCTTTCCTCAGATACTGAGGTCAGTACTGTGTCAAATATTCTATATTCTGCCTTTGGGTTTTTACGCCCCAGGTGCATTATCTTGCACTTATCCACATTAAATTTCAGTTGCCAGAGTTCTGACCATTCTTCTAGTTTGACTAAATCCTTTTCCATTTGGCGTTTCCCTCCAGGAACATCAACCCTGTTACATATCTTTGTCATCAGCAAAAAGACAAACCTTACCATCGAGGCCTTTTGCAATATCACTTATGAAGATATTAAACAAAATTGGTCCCAGTACAGATCCCTGTGGAACCCCACTGGTAACATGACCTTGTTTTGAATGTTCTCCATTGACTACAACCCTCTGTTGTCTGTCACTCAGCCACTGCCTAATCCACTCAACAATATGGGAGTCCATGCTCAATGACTGCAGTTTATTGATAAGTCTTCTATGTGGGACAGTGTCAAAAGCCTTACTAAAATCTTGATATGCGATGTCTACTGCACCTCCACCGTCTATTATTTTAGTCACCCAGTCAAAAAAATCTATAAGATTTGTTTGACATGATCTCCCTGAAGTAAACCCATGTTGTTTTTCATCTTGCAATCCATGGTATTTTAGATGTTCCACAATCCTATCTTTTAATAGGGTTTCCATTAATTTGCCTACTATTGATGTCAGACTCACTGGTCTATAGTTGCTCGATTCCTCCCTACTACCTTTCTTGTGAATGGGCACGACATTTGCCAATTTCCAATCTTCCGGGACGACTCCTGTTACTAATGATTGGTTAAATAAATCTGTTAACGGTTTTGCCAGCTCACCACTAAGCTCTTTTAATAATTTTGGGTGTATCTCATCAGGCCCCTGTGACTTATTTACAGTGGTACGGTGGCATGTGCAATAGTTAGCCCGTCTCAGCCACTGCACAGACAGGCCCGTAGAGCCCCTGAGGTGCTGGCAAACCCTGATTGGCAGTCACCAACTTCAGCCGCACCTGTAGTTCCCCCTTTCACCACCCAGTCTGGAGTTCGGGTTGAGACAGCTCAGATCGGTTCGGCACTGGGATTTTTTGAGCTGTTCTTGACTGCGGAGCTCTTGGACTTAGTCGTGGAAGAAACAAATCGGTATGCCACTCAATTTATAGCCGCCAACCCGGGAAGCTATTATGCCCAGTCTTTCCGGTGGAAACCAGTCCAAGTTTCCGAAATGAAAATTTTTCTGGGCCTTCTCCTCAACATGGGTCTAACCAAAAAGCATGAATTGCAGTCATATTGGTCCACGAAGCCAATTCATCACATGCCCATGTTCTCTGCTGCTATGTCCAGGACATGATTTGAGACCATCCTGCGTTTCCTGCACTTTAGCGACAACACCACCTCCCGTCCCAGAGGCCACCCAGCTTTTGACCGGCTCCACAAAATTCGGCCCCTCATAGACCACTTCAACAACAAATTTGCAATTTGTATACCCCTGAGCAAAACATCTGCGTAGACGAGTCCCTTATACATTTTACCGGGCGCCTTGGCTTCAAACAATACATCCCAAGCAAGCGCGCCCGGTATGGGGTCAAATTGTATAAGCTCTGTGAAAGGGCCACAGGCTATACCCACAAATTTTGGATCTATGAGGGTAAAGATCAGACCCTGGAGCCGGTCGGTTGCCCTGACTACCTGGGGAGCAGTGGGAAGACAGTCTGGGACTTGGTGTCACCCTTATTTGGCAAGGGGTACCATCTTTATGTGGACAATTTTTACACAAGTGTGCCCCTCTTCAGGCATTTGTTCCTAGAACAGATTGGCTGCTGTGGCACCGCACGACCTAGTCGCCGGGGCTTCCCCCAACAGCTCGTTACCATCCATCTTGCAAGGGGGGAGAGGGCTGCCTTGTGTAACGAAGAACTGCTCGCGGTGAAATGGAGAGACAAGCGTGACGTTTACATGCTCTCCTTTATTCACGCAGACACGACAATACAAATAGAACGGGCAACCAGTGTCATTGAAAAGCCCCTCCCAGTCCACGACTATAATGCGCTCATGGGAGGGGTGGACTTCAATGACCAGATGTTGGCTCCTTATTTAGTTTCCCGACGCACCAGACGCTGGTATAAGAAGGTGTCTGTATATTTGATTAAATTGGCTGCATATAATAGTTTTGTTCTCTACAGTAAGGCTGGGAGAACAGGATCCTTCCTCAAATTTCAGGAAGAGATCATCGAGAACCTCCTGTATCCACTGTAGTGAGCCGTCTACACGAGCAACATTTCCCCAATGTCGTTGCTGGTACCTCAACCCAACAGTCACCCCGAAAAAGATGTTGTGTCTGTAGCAAAAGTGGAATAAGGCGTGACACCCGCTATTTCTGTCCTGACTGCCCTGACCACCCTGCCCTATGCTTAGGGGACTGTTTCCGGAAGTACCACACACAGGTACACTTCGCATAGGGATTGCATCTCACAGGACAGGCACACAGGGTTATTAGGGCCCTTTCACTCACAGCTGCTGCAAACCTCTCCTTTCACCTGGGACAAAGTGCATAATGTACTTCGCCACATCTTTGGGCGATTTGCGCTTTGCACATTGTCCCATGGGGAAGGAGAGGTTTTTCCTATAAAGGTAAAAAAACTAAAACAAAAAAAAAATCACCAGTAAGCAAAAAAGTTAACGTTCTGTTCAAAAAGTTTAATAAAGTTTATATGTTCCGTTCAAATGTTATTATAAAGTTAATAAATTTATTGCGTTGCGGCCTGTTTTTTTTTTTTTTTTTACCTTTCAGGTGGACCAACCGATCGACTAGCTTCAGCACTGATGTGCATTCTGACAGAAGCATTGCGCTGCTGTCAGATTACACAAAAGTCGGTGTATGCGGCGCTGCAAGACGAGATTTCTCCTCTGCAGTAAAAGATACGTTTGCCGAGGCTTATGAGCTGAGGGGGAGGCGGTGTTCATATACTTTGGCAAACACTTTGTATATAAAAAATAATAATAAATCCCGGCAATGATTTAATCATTCACATCGATTGATGTGAATGGAGAAATCTGGTTTGCCAGGGCATACGGGCTAAGTGGGTTTGGATGTTGGGCGGAGCTCCTATGTCCTGGCAGACGCCTTTCCCCTTTTTTGGCAGAGATTTTTTCAACCACATTGATCGATGCGAATGAAGAAATCTGTGCCGTTCATTTTTTCTTTCAGCCCAGAGGCTTTGTGAGAAAAAAATTAATAAATATATCAATTTCCGCTAAATTGTGCCAAATTTTTTTTTTTCTATGAACTCGCCATGCCCCTCTTTGAATACCTTGGGGTGTCTTCTTTCCAAAATGGGGTCACATGTGGGGTATTTATACTGCCCTGGCATTTTAGGGGCCCTAAAGCGTGAGAAGAAGTCTGGAATCCAAATGTCTAAAAATGCCCTCCTAAAAGGAATTTGGGCCCCTTTGCGCATCTAGGCTGCAAAAAAGTGTCACACATGTGGTATCACCGTACTCAGGAGAAGTTAGGGAATGTGTTTTGGAGTGTCATTTTACATATACCCATGCTGGGTGAGATAAATATCTTGGGTCAAATGCCAACTTTGTATAAAAAAAATGGGAAAAGTTGTCTTTTGCCGAGATATTTCTCTCACCCAGCATGGGTATATGTAAAAAGACACCCCAAAACACATTGCCCTACTTCTCCTGAGTATGGCGATACCAGATGTGTAACACTTTTTTGCAGCCTAGGTGGGCAAATGGGCCCACATTCCAAAGAGCACCTTTCGGATTTCACAGGGCATTTTTTACAGATTTTGATTTCCAACTACTTCTCACACATTAGGGCCCCTAAAATGCCAGGGCAGTATAACTACCCCACAAGTGACCCCATTTTGGAAAGAAGACACCCCAAGGTATTCCGTGAGGGGCATGGCGAGTTCCTAGAATTTTTATATTTTTTTGTCACAAGTTAGCGGAAAATGATTATTTATCTATTTTATTTTTTTCTTACAAAGTCTCATATTCCACTAACTTGTGACAAAAAATAAAAACTTCCATGAACTCACTATGCCCATCACGAAATACCTTGGGGTGTCTTCTTTCCAAAATGGGGTCACTTGTGCGGTAGTTATACTGACCTGGCATTTTAGGGACCCTAATGCGTGAAAAGATGTCTGGAATCCAAATGTGTAAAAAATGGCCTGTAAAATCCTAAAGGTGCTCTTTGGAATGTGGGCCCCTTTGCCCACCTAAGCTGCAAAGAAGTGTCACACATGTGGTATCGCCGTACTCAGGAGAAGTTGGGGAATGTGTTTTGGGGTGTCTTTTTACATATACCCATGCTGGGTGAGAGAAATATCTCGGCAAAAAACAACTTTTCCCATTTTTTTTATACAAAGTTGGCATTTGACCGAGATATTTCTCTCACCCAGCATGGGTATATGTAAAATGACACCCCAAAACACATTGCTCAACTTCTCCTGAGTACGGCGATACCACATGTGTGACACTTTTTTGCAGGTTAGGTGGGCAAAGGGGCCCAAATTCCAAAGAGCACCTTTAGGATTTCACAGGGCATTTTTTTACACATTTTGATTTCAAACTACTTCCCACACATTAGGGCCCCTAAAATGCCAGGGCAGTATAACTACCCCACAAGTGACCTTATTTTGGAAAGAAGACACCCCAAGGTATTTCGTGATGGGCATAGCGAGTTCATGGAAGTTTTTATTTTTTGTCACAAGTTAGTGGAATATGAGACTTTGTATGAAAAAAAAAAAAGTCATCATTTTCCGCTAACTTGTGACAAAAAAGAAAAAGTTCGATGAACTCACTATGCCCATCAGCGAATACCTTAGGGTGTCTACTTTCCGAAATGGGGTTATTTTTGGGGTTTTTCTACTGTCTGGGCATTGTAGAACCTCAGGAAACATGACCGGTGCTCAGAAAGTCAGAGCTGCTTCAAAAAGCGGAAATTCACATTTTTGTACCATAGTTTGTAAACGCTATAACTTTTACCCAAACCATTTTTCTTTTACCCATTTTTTTTTATCAAAGACATGTAGAACAATAAATTTAGAGAAAAATTTATATATGGATGTCGTTTTTTTAAAAAAAAATTTACAACTGAAAGTGAAAAATGTCATTTTTTTGCAAAAATTTCGTTAACCCTTTCATGACCAAAGGTCATTGATGCCCCAGTGTCCAGGTCAAAATTTACAAATCTGACATGCGTCACTTTAAGTGGTAATAGCTTTGGAACACTTTTACTTATCCACGCCATTCTGAGATTGTTTTCTCGTGACACATTGTACTTCATGACAGTCATAAATTTGAGTCAATATATATCACCTTTATTTATGAAAAAATCCCAAATTTACCAAAAAGAAATAAAAATTTGCAATTTTCTAAATTTCAATTTCTCTGCTTCTAAAACAGAAAGTGATACCTCATAAAATATTTATTACATAACATTCCTCATATGTCTACTTTATGTTGGCATCATTTTGGAAATGTTATTTTTTTTTTTTTAGGACGTTACAAGGCTTAGAAGTTTAGAAGCAATTCTTAAAATTTTTACGAAAATTTCCAAAACCCACTTTTTAAGGACTAGTTCAGGTCTGAAGTCACTTTGTGGGGCCTATTTAGTAGATACCCCCATAAATGACACCATTGTATAAACTAGACCCCTCAAGTTACTTAAAACCAATTTTACAAACGTTATTAACCCTTTAGGTGTTCCACAAGAATTAAAGGAAAATGGAGAGGAAATTTCTAAATTTCACTTTTTTAGCAGATTTTCTATTTTATTACATTTTTTTCTTTAACACATTAAGGGTTAACAGCCAAACAAAACTCAATATTTATTACTCTGATTCTGCGGTTTACAGAAACACCCCACATGTGGTCGTAAACTGATGTAAGGGCACACGGCAGGGCGCAGAAGGAAAGGAACACCGTATGGTTATTGGAAGGCAGATTTTGCTGGATTGGTTTTCTGAACGCCATATGTTTTTTTATTTTTCTACCGATCGTCTTGTGCAGGGGCTCATTTTTTGCAGAAAGAGTTGAGGTTTTTATTGGTACCATTTTTGGGTACATAGGATTTTTTGATCATTCATTATTACACTTTATGGGACAAGGTGGCCAAAAAATTGGCTGTTTTGGAAGTTTTTTTTTTTTACAGTGTTTATCTGAGGGGTTAGGTATACCCAATATGTATACTTTTTCTTATTTATTTAAGTTTTACACAATAATAGCATTTCTGAAACCAAAAAAATTATGTTTTAGTGTCTCCATAGTCAGAGCCATAGCTTTTTTATTTTTTGGGCGATTGTCTTAAATATGGGCTTTTTTTTGCGGGATGAGGTAACGGTTTGATTGGTACTATTTTGGGGTATATACGCCTTTTTTGATCGCTTGGTGTTGCACTTTTTGTGATGTAAGGTGACAAAAATGGCTTATTTTTTTACACCGTTTTTATTTTTTATGGTGTTTATTGGACGGGGTTGATGATGTGATATATTTATAGAGATGGTCGCTACGGACGCGGTGAAACCTAATATGTGTGGTTTTTGTTATTTTTTTTATAGGAAAAGGAAATTTATTTTTTACATTTTTTATTTATTTTTACTTTTATTATTTTCCATTTTTTTTTTTTATCAGTACCCTCTTGGATCTTGAAGATCCAGTGGGGCTGATGGTTGTACTATACAGTATAATACAATCAGATGCCTTTGCAAAGCGTCCGGTTGCCATGGCAACCATCGGGCGCTGCGATCGCAGCAGCCCTGATGGTTGAGAGAGGGAGACCCTCCCTCTATTAACCCCATGAATGCCGCTACTGCGGCATCTATGGGGTTACAGCAGTGTCAGCATAGAGCTGACACACGCTGCTGATGGCGGCGGCTCAGGAATGGAGCCGCTGCCATCACACACAGAAGAGGGACCGCATCGGGGGCAGGGGGCAGCGCTGGAAACGGGGGAGGGGGGGACAGCATTTTACTTATTACAGATCGGGGCAGGAGGGGGCGGACCGCATCGGGGGCAGGATAAGAAGAAGGACAAGAAGGCGGCACAGATCGGGGCAGGAGGGGGCGGACCGCATCGGGGGCAGGATAAGAAGAAGGACAAGAAGGGGGCACAGATCGGGGCAGGATAAGAAGAAGGACAAGAAGGGGGCACAGATCGAAGCAGGAGGGGGCGGACCGCATCGGGGGCAGGATAAGAAGGACAAGAACAAGAAGGGGGCACAGATCGGGGCAGGAGGGGGCGGACCGCATCGGGGGCAGGATAAGAAGGACAAGAACAAGAAGGGGGCACAGATCGGGAGCTTCAGGACACATTACCGATTTCAGGCTCTGATCTGCAGAGCGCAGATCAGAGCCTGAAACCGGCATTTTAACACTGCCTCGATCCGATTGGTTAGTCTGCACAGACTAACCAATCGAATCGATTGCCGGCAAGGGGCACTCTGATTGGCCCCTTGCTGGCATTACTAGACTGTATGCTGTCCGTGACAGCACCAGGCCAGGGGCAGAAGCTTTATCCAAGCGCTTTGCAGCGCTTGGATTAAAGAGCTGGCTTGACGTCTATACACGTGGTAGCTGCACGGGGTATGTGCAGCTATCACGTATATATACAGATTGCGGTCGTGAAGAGGTTAAATTTTGATTAATAAAAAAAGTAAAAATGTCAGCAGCAATGAAATACCACCAAATGAAAGCTCTATTAGTGAGAAGAAAAGAAGGTAAAATTCATTTGGGTGGTAAGTTGCATGACCGACAAATAAACCGTGAAAGTAGTGTAGTGCAGAAGTGTAGAAAGTGGCCTGGTCATTAAGGGTGTTTAAGCTAGGGGAGCTGAGGTGGTTAAAGAGGATCTGTCAGCAGGTTTGTACCTATGAAACTGGCTGACCTGTTGTATGAGTGCTTAGCAGCTGAATGCATCTGTGTTGGTTCCATGTTCATATGTGCCGGCACTGCTGAGAAAAACGAGCGCAAAACATTACTGCATCTGTGCCAGATACTAAGGTGCACAGTGCAAAGCAACAAGACTTTAGGAGAAGTCAGGGCCAGGCATGATGACGTTTACACTGCCTGGCCTTGTCAATCAAAGTGTGGAAGGCATGGCAGTTGCAGGCACAGTAGAGACTCAAGGAGAAACTGCTACACCCCCATTGCTCATTTGCAAATATTAAAACATTTTTCTATGCAATGTGGTCACATATGAACATGAAACTAGCACACATGTCTTCAGCGAACAAGCAAGAGGCCAGCCAGTTTCAGCAAATCTGCTGACAGATGCCCTTTAATGATATTTGCTGTGTTGATGGCTTGAACCTTTATTTCACTTCAAGTCCAATTTTTGCAGACTCATCATATGGGACCTTTTAACACCTTGCTGTGATACACCACTGCTGATCTTTTACCCATTTAAACACAAACGCACACATACAGGATGTTTTATTAACAGAGCACACAAAAATCATCTGTAACTTAATAGCGGAATAACAATTCAATATCGTGGAAAATTGGAATCAATCTTTTCAGACCAGGCCATCAAACCCCCTTTAATATCTTTGGCAATAAATTTGTATGCTCCTCTGTCTGAAAACTCCTGTAGTATCTTCACAGCTTTTTGTGAATCATTTCCAAGTTTGCATATAACAATCACTAAAAAAATAAAGAAAATAAATATTTTATGTAGTTAATGAACTGCTTACACTGAATTATCTCTCTTCTGATCTGAAAATACTATTGCATTAGGCTACTGTCACACTAGCATTTCTATTTTCCGGTATTGAGATCCGTCATAGGGTCTCAATACCTGAAAAAATGCTTTTGATTTTTCCCCATTCAGTGTCAATGGGGACAAAACGTAACTGAACAGAAACAAAATGCATTCCGTTCAGTTTGGTTGTGTTCCCATACCGGAGAGAAAACCGCAGCAAGCTGCGTTTTTCTTTCCGTCATGGGAATCGGAGCAGGACTGATTCGTCATGACCCACAATGCAAGTCAATGGGGACGGATCCGTTTAAGTCTGACACAATCAAAAATGGATCCGTCCCCCATTGACTTTCAATAGAGTTCAAGACCGATCCGTCTTGGCCATGTTAAAGATAATACAACCGGGATCCGGTTGAATGCAGATGGTTGTATTATGAGTAACGGAAGCGTTTTTACTGAGCCCTGACGGATCCAGCAAAAACACTAGTGTGAAAGTAGCCTTAGTATAAGAAAGAACTGTACATGAACTTAACAGGGTTTTCCTTTTTTCTTTAAGTTCCACTAAGGGAATTAGCCATAAATGACACTGACTGGCATACAATTAAGGGCCCTTTATCTTAAAGATAGTCACTAACGAGCATTCACAGGAACACTCGTTAGCGATTATCTGGCAGTGTAAATGTACCGCTGATCACTGGATGAACGAGCGAAACGCTCATTCATAGAGTAATCCAAACGTTTGTGTGTACACAAAAATCACTGTGTCAGCAGCACTGTTTACACAGCACGATCTGCTGTTTGCAAACAATGAGTCATTATGGCGAAGAGCGATGGCATTAGCGATCGCTCCTCCGCATACTATGGGGGAGATCACTGCATATAAATGAAGCAGTCTCCTCCACCAGTGAGCAGCAGTTTGTCGGGCAGGAATGCTTCCTTCCTGAAAATCTGCTGTTCTGTCGTCCTATGTAAGATCTTTAGGCCCTACCTCTGGCAGACTAAGGAACCATTGTTAGTGGCCTGGCTGATTGCATCATAAGGAAGGGAGATGGGGTGATAGGGGGAGCCTTTTATCTTTGTCTAACCACTTAGATGCCATGGTCTCTACCGATCTAAGGTCTTAAACAGGATTGGGTTACGTTGGCCAGGCATGTATGACTATGGTAGAGTTGGGAGAAATATCTTAACTGAAAGAGCATTCATTATTTCATTCGGATTGCCAGCTTTATAAACATACTCAGCATTGTGAAGAGATTTTTATAAATCTATCATTTTTTTTTTGCAATATGAGAAAAATGTGATCAAAAGAATAAAAATCCTTACCTTTATTGTCTACTCCATTAGCACTCTTGCTCAGATCTGAAAGTCTTTCAGTCAGGACATTAGACCAATTCAAACTACTGTCCTCCAGTTGACTTAAAGGTATATCTTTTTGTACTTAAGAAAAAATTTCCTGGATCGATTTACATTTGTCTTAAAGGGGTTGTGCCAAGTTTTCAAGTTTCCCCTACACGATAGGAGATAACTGATTGGTGGGGGTCTGACTGCTGGGAACCCCACAGATTCTGAGAACAGGGACCGCCAGAAATAGCAGAGTGTTGTACTCGGCTGCTGCAGTTCCATGCGGAATGAACAGAACATCAGGGCATATGCTCCACCAGGATCAGGAAACCAGACCACTGTTCTTGGGATCGGTGGGTCTCCCAGCAATTGGAACCCCACTGATCAGTTAGTTTAACCCTATTTAGTCAGTGACAGGCACACCCCTCATTTGAAATTATTGAACAAAACACAAAAATATGTATAAATATAATTTATTACACAGGTAATATTTATAATAATAGCTGGGATAAAAATAAAATATAAACTAAACGTAAAATATAAAAATGAAAAATATGAAATGTAAAAATTAAACACATACAGATAGAGCACAATATATATCAGTTTATCAGTCACTCCAATTTTTACTTTTGTTTTTATAAAAACTTTTTTTTTAAAGAAACAAAAATCCATGAGTGACTGATAGACTGACATCAGTCACTCATGGATTTTTGTTTTGATTAACATTTTATTTTACATAATTTTTATTTAGAAATTAATAGTGTAGGTAGTGTGTGGCAGTGACAGGCCTCATATATGTGTCTCCTAGAATGGTGCAGGAAACCTACCGTATTTTTTGCCCTATAAGACGCACCAGCCCATAAGACGCACCTACATTTTAGAGGAGGACAATAAGAAAAAAAATATCTTTCATTGGATCTCTGGTCAGACCACCAATGTTAATAAGAACTCAGATCAGACCCCCAATCAGACCCTATGTGAATGACCCCCAATCAGACCTCAGATAAGAGCCCCAAGCCTCTCATCAGCCCTCATATGCCTTATATCAGCCCCCCATTGCCTGTCACCAGCCCCTCTTCAGCCCCCATTACCTCTCATTAGCCCGCAGCAGCCTCATATCAGCCCCCATTGCCTGTCACCAGCCCCCAGCAGCCTCTCTTCAGCCCCCATTATCTCTTATTAGCCCCCATTGCTTGACACTAGCTTCATATCAGCCCCCATGGCTTGTCACCAGCCACCATAAGCCTTATATTAGCCCCCATCAACCTGGAATAAAATAAAAAAGCACTTACCTTTCCCGCTCCGGCCGCCGCAGCTCCTCTCCTCCAGCGCGATCCTCTTCATCCTGCCGCCGGCTGTGCATTGAACCAGCGCGCACAGCGTGAGGTCATAGAGCCGACAGCCGAGGACCAGGAAGCGGTGAGTACAGAACCTTCACCGCTTCCTGGTCCTCCGGTACTAATGAGCGCTTCCACAGTGGACACTGTTAGTACTTAGTATAGCTGGTACCAGGCTAATCCGGGCCTGGGTTTTATTGAGAATAAACCAAGAGCTGGGTGGGTGCTTATTCCCCACGATTGACTCTGAGTTTTGCAGGTGGTCTATGTCCACGTTTCTAATTTAAAAGTCAGCAGCAAGAAGCAGGGTGTGTCTGTATGAGCCAGAGGCTTACAGATCACAGAGAGCAAGGCGTGTGTGAAGCAACACTGGCCTGAGGACGGTTCTAAGTGAGACCTGAGCCTGTATCACTCTGTTCTTGTGTATGGACTGACTACCTGACCCGGCTGCGATCCGGCTGTACTGCACTGTCAGTTGGCTGGAATCAATACACCGGATTGAAGTGACTTTTTTGTGTCCCTGCTTTCTTCAACGCTGGTCGTAGGATCTGACGGCTTTACAGTACACATAAAATTACATCATATATAACGACTCCAATGTGGAAGCATGTAATTCTTGATTTGAGTTGAGAAGTGTCCATCAATGTAGGAGTTGAATTCCGGTGTTATGGACCCAAAGATCAGGATAAAACAAAAGGGGGGATTGAAAGAAAAGGATACAAAAAACATAAAACAACCGAATAGACATATCTAGCGCCAAAGAATCAGTTAAGTAGCCACCAGCAACACACTACAGGGGAGTCAATAGAAGCTACTCTTACATAGTACTGCTAACATCCAGCAATAGATTCATTACATTACATTTTGGGAAGACTACAAGAGTATTAATACAGTCACAATTAAATGTTTTTATTCATGTTTGTGTAAATTTGGGATTTTTTCATAAATAAAGGTGAAATATTTTGACTCAAATTTATGACTATCATGAAGTACAATGTGTCACAAGAAAACAATCTCTGAATGACTTGGATAAATAAAGGCGTTCCAAAGTTATTACCACAAAGTGAGATATGTCAGTTTTGCAAAATTTGGCCTGGTCAGGAAGGGGGCAAAGGGCCCAGATGGGAAGTGGTTAAATCACTGTGAAAGGTGCACCACAATGATATGCAACTGACAACACTGGCTAATCCCTCAAACTTATGTTAAAAACTGAGACTTTAGCCCTTTTGCACTACCGTCAAGGTATCTCAGTGTGGGATGTGTTCCTACCACTAGACTACCTACGGTGTGTGAACACTGTCCGAGAGTTGCTAAGATACAACTTACAGCCAAACTATCACATACCTCCATAGTGAAATCACTCAGGTAGTGGGAGAGATGATTAGGCTGTAAGCCCCACCTATAACAGGCCATGTGACACAAGATACCAGGTGCAAAAGAATGCTACCAGCAGTACGCAATGGCACATTCTAAACATATCAAGAAAAATAACTGAAATAAAGTGGCCTAAATGGGAGGAAATGCTTAAAAAACCCCAAACACTGTGGCGTGTTTATAACCAGGGGAGCAATTCCTCCCCGGTTATAAACACGCCACAGTGTTTGGGGTTTTTGAGCATTTCCTCCCATTTAGGCCACTCTATTTCAGTTATTTCTTCGTACAGTATTCAAATGATCTTTTATGCGAATCGACTTCAGATGTTTCATCCGAAGTCGATTCGCTCATCCCTAGCTGCAGCCAATGGCTCCATTATAAGAGTAAAGATCAAGGGCGATAATGGACACCCTTGGTGCGTACCATTTGATATAGTAAAGAACTTTAATAAGAACCCCGGGGCCAGTACTTTTGCTGATGGAGTACTATATAAAGCAAAAACCCTATCCTTCTCCGCGTCCAAGGATAGGAGCATAGAAGGCGTCCGACACGCTTCCAACCCTCCCAGCAAATCTTAAAACTGTCTAGACCAGTGGTTCTTAACCTTGTTGGAGGTACTGAACCCCACCAGTTTCATATGCGCATTCACCGAACCATTCTTAATTGGAAAAATTAAATATGATTTTTTCAAATTCAAAACATAGGTATATATTTATACATAGGTGCACAAAGTGAATAAAACCATTAAAGAACAAAACCATTAAGAACAAAGAACAAAACCATTAAAACATGATTTTAACACAAAAATAAAAACATAATAATGAATATTTACTGCAAATCAGTGTGGCTTCTGCTGTTGTCTTTCAGAGACCAGGTCAGAAATGCGCGGCTTTACCTTGGCAAGTGCCACTCTCATGTCATGTTCGCAACAAAGTATGTTCCTTTTCTTCGTTTTTATGTCCAGCATCCTTGAAAAGGATTGCTCGCAAAGATATGTTGTAACAAACGGTATGAAAAACTCCAGAGCTTTCTTAGCAATAACAGGGTACGTTACCATTTGTTGAAACCAAAACGTTGAGAGCGTTGTTGTTCTGAAGAGTTGCTGTTGAACCTGGCTCTTCTGAAGTTCAATGATTTCATCGAGGTATTCATCATTGACATCTGTTGTCTCAACACTAAATGTGAACGGCTGTCTCACCCATGCTGGATATGACTCTCTTGTAGGGAAGTATCCATCAAGAGACGTTGCAAGCTCATCTAAGTGCGTGGCAATTGCTTGCTTCAGTTCCATGGGTACAGAAATGTCTCCGATTCCAGATACATCTTCGATCTTACTTACACAGTCATCTAGCAGGGGAAAGTTTGCGAAGTTATCGTTCTCTATTCGTCGTTTCCATAACGGTAGCTTTTTTTGAAAAGCCTTCAGGTTTTCTTCCGCTTCGATGATGTTGACTCCACCGCCCTGCATCTGTTGATTGAGATGATTTAGAGCTGCAAAGATATCAGTCATGTACGCTAAAATGAGAATGAACTCGGAATCTTTGATGCAATCTGCATGACAATGTTGGTGCTCTTGCAAAAACAGGGCTAATTCCACACGCACGGCAAAAACACGATTCAACACCTGTCCCCGGGATAACCACAGAACATTGGAATGGTACAGAAGTACCTCAAATTCAGATCCCATTTCTTTACACAGCTCCCTGAAGATGCGGTGCCTCAGAGCACTATTTTGCACATAGTTCACACATTCCACTACAATTTTTAATACTTCTGCCAGTTTTGGAGGCAAGGTTTTTGTTGCCAATGCATGCCTATGCAGAATACAATGCGTAACAATGGTGTGTGGTGCATCGGCTTTCACTAGCGCACCAAAACCAGACTTCCCAGCATGGCTGGAGCTCCATCCGAACAAACTGCAGAAACCATATCCCACGAAAGATTGTTGTCTTTGAAGAAGTCATCCACAAGTTTCTTCACATCGGCTGCCTTAGTTGTTGTTGTAAGAGGCTTACAAAATAAAAACTCTTCCTTTATCACGTCGTCTTTCACATAGCGCACGAATACTGCAAGCTGGCTTACATTGGAGACGTCTGTGGTCTCGTCGAGTTGAAGGCTGAATTTTGCCGGGCTTGAAATCATATCTGCAACTATTTGAGCCAAGATGTCTTTGCTCATGTCCTCTATTCTGTTGCTGATGGTGTCATTTGAAAGAGGAATTTGGGATAACTTAACTTCAGCCGCTTTTCCCAGCATGATATTCGCCATCTTCAACACAGCTGGTTTTATGAGTGGTTCACCAATGGTGTGGGGTTTGCCCTGCTTTGCGATCAGGTAAGCAACTTCGTACGATGCTATGAGGATCGGTTTGTTGATGGGTACAAAGCCGAGAACAGGCAGACTAGCCTTTTCATCGAATCTGGCTCTCCTCACCTTGAATTCAGCGAGTGTTGTGTTCTTGTATTTTCCATCTCCATGCAGCTTAAGGAAGTGTTCTCTTAGTTTTGCCGGTGCTAGACTAGAATTGCTCAACTTGGCATTGCAAATCATACAGTTAGGACGCTGACTCCCATCACGTTCCGTTATACATGTGAATCCATATTGTACATATTCGTCCGACCACTTTCTTTTTTTGCTCGACATAGTTAGTATGAAGGGATAGGCCAAGCGATGTTGCGTGATCACCTGCAGCCAATGATGGACAAGCGGGGCGAGTCGGGTGTGTGTCTAGACCTCCAGGGCCGGACTGAGGATATAAAGCAGCCCTGGAAAAAAAATCTATGTCAGCCCCATAAGTCACTGCGCCTAATATACTACTGCCCCCCCCCTCTCTCTATCTAATACACTGCTGCCCCCTCCCCACCACCCCCAATACACTGCTGAACAAATAATAATACACTGCTAATCCCCTCCCACCCCCTAATAAACTGCTGACCCCCCTCCCAACCTCCTAATACACTACTGACCCCCAGCCTCCCCAATACACTGCTGACCCCCCAGTCCCTCAATACACTGCTGATCCCCTCCCAAAACAATCCCAGCCCCCCTAATACAATGATGACCCCCTTCCCAGCCCCCCTAATTCATTGCTGACCCCCCTCCTAGCCACCCCAATACACTGCTGACCCCCATCCTTGCCACCCCAATACACTGCTGACCCCCAAAAATACACTGCTGGCCCCTCCAATACAATGCTGACCCCTTAAATACAATACACAATAGGTCCTCCAAGCCCCTTTACTCTTACCTGTAGTACAACAGGTCAGCTTAGCTCAGTGATGCCGGTGTCTGTGTGCAGGAGGGACAGGATGCCGCCGCCACCATGCTGTGCAGTCACTAGATCCGCCGCCGCGCAGCCGCCGGATATGACGTCATGTCGTCATATGCCGCTCACATCCGGCGGCTGGCAGAAGCAAAATCATTGCGCTCGCTCGGCTCTTCTGATCATGAGCCGCAGCGGGCACAAAAGGAGTCTGAGTAACAGGAAATAAATATTTTCCTGTCTTGTGGCAGCCACCTATCAAAGCGGCCCCCCAGGGCCGGCGGCCGAACCCGCGAGACTGACTCACCGAACCCCTGGGGTTCGATCGAACCCAGGTTAAGAACCACTGGTCTAGACCGATTGTCTCCCTTTCACAAAGCCTACTTGGTACCTATGAACTATATCCGGGAGAACCTCAAAGCCAATATTTTAGCATATAGTTTTAAATCAATGTTGAGAAGTGAGATCGGACGGCAATTCTCTGGTTTGTCAGGAGATTTGCCAGGCTTTGGAAGAGTAATTTCTACATCAGTACATCATTCTGACCTTAATTTGTTCAGCTGGTTTTATTGCAGTTGGGGCAAAGTCACTGATCCTAAAAAACAGTCAATGGCATTTTCCGTGGGTGCCAACATCTTTACCTAAATTACATAAAGAATAAAACAAAACAATGGAGTTAGCAATTTGTTGCGGGTCAAATATTTTGTGACCCAGAGAAGTCACACAAAAAGGGGATTTTCATCTTAGATTGCTTTACTTTAAATCTAGAGCCAAGAAGCGAGCCTGCTTTATTGTCATGCCCATAATATTGAGCTTTAAGGCGTCTCAGTGCCAAATCATATTTATAAAGGTTTAAATTATGTAGTCTATGACGAAGGTCCTTTATCTCTTGTTCTGTAACTGGGCAGAAAGTATGTTTATTCAAATTGCTGAGTCTGATAATGGAGTTAGTAAGTTGTACCATAAGCACTTTTCTTTCTTTCTTGTCCCTAGAGGCTATACCCATAGTGTCCTCTCGCAAAAGCCTTGTGGGCACACCTTACCGACTTTCTGTCAACCTCACCTGTGTCATTGAGTGCAAAAAATTCCCTAATAATTCTCATGGAGCTAGGAGGATATTTAGAGTTGTATTGCTCAGTTAAAGTGATATGAACAGGGGCATGGTCAGACCAACTAATAAGTCCTATATCCGAAGAAACAACTTGTTGTAAAGTGTTGCTGTCTGTCAGGAAGAGGTCAATCCTGGAGTATGTTTTATGCGCATATGAAAAGTAGCTATAGTGACGCTCATCTGCATGTTTCAACCGCCATACGTCTAGAAGACCTTCTTTCTGCGTGAGAAGAAGCAGCTTAGATGGGCTGTCAAACTTTGGTGGCACAGAGTCTAATGCTGGCCACATTAGAGAGTTAAAATCCCCCATGATCACAAGTGACCCGTTCCTGGCAGTCAAGACTAGTTTAAACAGCTTGTTCAAAAACCTAAGTGGGCCTTTATTGGGTGCGTAAAGTGCTACTAAATTAAAGAGAGCATTGTTAATTTCACAAATCAAGATTATATATCTCCCCCCTTCATCTAACTTAGAATCCAATAACTAAAAGGCCAAGGAATCCTTTATATCTATGAAAACTCCTCTTTTCTGATAAAGCAGCAGAATATATATGTGGAAAGCGCTTATGATTTAGGCTACTTTCACACGTTTGTGAGATCCGTCATAGGCACAAGCGGTCCAAAACTGATCAGTTTTGCCCTAATGCATTCTGAATCGAAAAGGATCAGCTCAGAATGCATCAGTTTGCCTCCGATCAGTCACCATTCCGCTCTGAAGGCAGACAGCAAAACGCTGTCAGCTTGAAAGGATTTCCTCAGGTCCCCCATTAAAGCTTTCAATAGAGCCTCAGTGACAGGTTTCTCTCTGTCTTCCTGCCTTTGTAAGGAGTGTTGGCACGAATGTGATGATGCCATTTGATCCCCTCCATGGCCCGCTAAGCAGCTGTCGTGGCCATGCGATCCCACAACCCCCTAATACTGATGTGGTTGAAATCCCTCTGTACCTTGGACAGGAGCTTCCAGCTACTTGCAGGGCCCCAGTGGGAAGTCTACATTTTCTGTACCTTTTAGATGGATTGCTGTGATGGAGAGCACATTCTTTTTTCCGCCAGGTCTTTTAGGCTTGGAGATCTCGTGCCTACCTGGTGCTTTAAGTATGCTACTGCTGTCATGTTGTCGGAAAGTATCTTCAGGTGTTTTCCGAGTACCACTTTCTGGGATGCTTTTAGAGTTTCCCAGATCGCCCTCAGCTCTCGGTTTGACAATCTTATTTTTATGTCGTCCGACCATCTGCCTTGGTAGATTGAGGAGCCCACCCTTGCCCCCCATCCTGTGCCACTTGCGTCTGTGAACATCTGGATCTCCGGATTTTTTATCCAGGGTGCGCCCCTTGACAGATTCCTCTTTTCCGTCCACCAATTCAAATCTGATTTTACGTAAATGGGGATGCATATTCTTTTTTTCTAGAGAGGACTATTTTTTTGTCCCAATTCTTGGGTTATCCTGGGACCACAATACTGATGTGATGCAGGAGGTCATCATTCCCAAGAGACTCATGGCATTGCGGATGGAGCACTGGGCTTGGCACTGACATTTTTTTGTTTTTTCTCTGAAGGCCATCAGTTTTTCTTGAGGAAGAGACGACATCTGAGTTACCGAATCTAGAAGTACCCCCAGGAATTTCATCTTGGTGGATGGGACCAGACAAGATTTTTTCTGATTTATTATCCAGCCCAACTCTGAAAATCTGCGAATCAGGTAACTGGTGTGACTGGATGCCTCTGACTCAGAGTTTCCCAGAATAAGGAAGTCGTCTAGGTACGGAAAGATTTTCATTCCCTCTGATCTGAGAGGAGAGATGATTTCCACCACGAGCTTTGTGAAAACCCTTGGGGCAGAAGAAATTCTGAAGGGTAGAGCAGTGAACTGGAAGTGGTTTACCACTCCGGTGCTGTCCATCAGTGCAAACCTGAAGTACTTCTGCGAGTTGTCGTGTATGGGGACATGATAATAAGCGTCCTTCAAATCTATGGACATCATGTAATCTCAGTCTTTGATTAAAGGAATGATGGTCGTTATAGATTCCATTTTGAATTTTCCCCATACAATGGATCTTTAGATTTATGATAGTAAGGAAGGATCCGTCTGGTTTCTGAACCAAAAACAGGTTTGAATAATAACCCCTTCCTTCTTCTGAACTGGAGACTTTTGCCACCACCCCTGACTCTGTTAACTGTAGGACTCCCTGCCAAATCCTTCCTAGAACATTTGGGCTATGGGAGGTTATCCGGAACTTTTTTGGAGGGGCTGAGGAAAAGTCTATTCGGTTTTTTAAGATATCCAAGGCCCAGGGGTTCCGGGTCACGGTTTCCCAGTGAGATAAAAATTTCTTTAACCTTCCTTCCACTCTGGTGTCATTGTTTGTCAGACTGTTTGTTTTGGGGGTTGAGAAGGAACCCTCTGCCTTTCCCCCCTTTTTGGTAGCTCCACCTACCCGTTTTTCCTTTTCCCCTATAGGACTTGGATTGGGTGTTAAAGGAACAAAAGTGCTTCTTTTTATTTTTCTCAGGGAACCCCTTCTTTTTGTCTGCTGCTTTTTCAAGGCGATAGAACATAATTTTGCTTTTGACGTTCTATCCCCTCCAAAAGATTTCATCCACAGGGCCCTCCTTGCGGAATTTGAGAGAGCGGCATCCTTGGCGGCAAACCTCACGGACTCAGCTGAGGCATCCGCCAAGAATGCTGTGGAGTGGGATAGAATTTAGGATTTCCTCTCTCTGGGTTTTATTTTTAATATGGTTTTCCAGTTCACTAAGCCAAAAATACATGGACCTAGCTACAGAGGTTGCAGCTATGTTTGTTTTTATTCCAAACATGGATGCTTCAGAAGATTTTTTTTAGGAGTGAGTACGCCTTCCTTTCCATCGGATCCTGTAACTGAGAGGAATCCTCGAATGGAAGGGAGGATTTCTTGACCACTTTCGCTACTTGGATGTCAATTTTCGGTGTTTCGTTAACTATCTTTACATCGGTTGGATCAAACAGTAAGTCTGTTTTTTAATTCACTGGAGACTCCCTATCTCCTCTCTGGATCAGTCCATTCATCCAGGATCATATCTTTTATGTTTTCGTTTACTGGGAACACTTTTGATTTTTTAGCTCTGAGACCCCCAAACATTTTATCCTGGACTGATCAAGGTTTTTGTATTTACTCAATGCCCATGGTTGCCCTTACGGCGCCCAATAACTCCTCCATATCCTCAGACGAAAATAAGTATTTTTTTACTGTCTTCCACTAGTTCTCCTTCTGACAGTGCGTCTACGTTCTGTCTAGAGCTGGAAGGCTCCTTGTCCATGTCCTCTGATTCAGACCTTAGATTTTTTAGCAGGTGGAGTAGGAGGGGCAGATCTGAGAGAGGCCAGGGAAGATTTTATCTCGCTCTGGATCATTGAATTAACTTCCATAAGTATGGATGGTTGCTCCTCTTTTACAAGCTCGTTAATGCAGGCTTGGCAGAAATTCTTTTTGTGATTTTCAGATAATCTCTTGCCACAAGTAGCGCATCTAGGGACCTTAGCTTTTACCCTGGATTCTTTTACTCCCTATAAGAGTCATCATGATACAAATTTTTCTCCCCACAGGGGAATTCATGGTTGGAGTAGCCGAGGGGGCATCTGTAGGATCCATTTGGCCTGCAGGGGCCGACATCTGGAGCAGGAACTTCCCTCTCGAAGCAGCAGTAGTCCCTTCAAAACTGCTGCCTCTAAATGCCGGTGCGGCGTCTGACGTCATCATTGCGCGCGCGCCTGGGTTCCTGTCTCCGCCCCTTCAGCATCCTGCCGCTCCCGAACAGAGCGCAGCGCTGCGGATTCACACACAGGGGTCTGTGTGCAGCGTGCTCTATGGTGAGCGGTCAGCTTCCAAATAGAGGGAAGGGGGACCCTGCGCATGAGGAGAGATTCAGGGCCCTGCTGGACAGGAACGAGATGCAGCTCCATTATGTCTTCCTCTGCCCAGCTTTGGAAGGAACAGCCGGAGGACAGAGGGAAAGGGATAAAAATCCCATAAGGTATTTAAAATAAAAAACAAAGGGTGATGTTCTTCACCTCCCACAGGAGGTCTCTCTGTGAAATGCCCCCGTAGGGACAGGAAACACTGAGGGTTAGAGTGGGTGGTGGCCTTTTAAACTCTCTGTGTTCCTGCCCCTACAGAGGTCAAGGGGTCAATCTCCAGGTTAAGCCGTCATGGTGGACGAAATAGAAAACTTGGCTCAACCAGTTTAAATACTGAAGACTACATAAATAAGTTTTATTATTCACTTGAATTAACTTATGCAGATGATGGAGGAAGGAGATTATGCTTTTCTCAGCTCAACATTAGGAAGAATCCACTCATTCAGTAGACATTGAAAGACAAACGAGAAACGGGTTAGAAACAAAATTTCTGGCTGTACCTGTAATATGCATCTGCCATGTCCAATAATAGATGATTTGTTTGTAACGTTAGATGCTACTTACAAATAAAGGAAAAGAGCACCAGATTAGTTTTAAAAAACATGACTCATTAATTAAAAGGATACGAAAAGAATGCTCCAGGTGACATATATCTACTTCAGGCTGTGGTCTCACATCAATGAGCAAGTGGCGAACATTGTCATCAAGCATTTGTTTATAGCACTGAAATTGAAACACAAGATAAGTTTAATGCATGATTTTCTATATTTTGTAGCATTTTATATATAAATGGCCTTTCAACAAACTTTGCATTAATCAAGAATACAGTGTGTGTACATGAGAAATAACTATCTGGCCATGATATGACTTTTATGTGGCATTTTTAATCAGTTTTATGCTAGTTCTTTAGTTTGCAGCGCACGTGGTTGGTTACTAGCTCCCATCCACTGCACATAGAAACACAAATTTCTCACACTCACTTAGCGCTGGGAAATTATAGAGAAGTACTGACCTGTAAGGATGTGAGCAATAAAGCAGTTGTGCTGAGATATAAGCTTCCTATTTAGCTAAAGCAGTCTATTGGTTTGTATATATCTCTTCTGTCTCACTCAGCTCTTGCTCACTCCTTCCCCTCCCATCTCCACCAATTTGGGTGGGATGATATAAAATCTGACCCTTCAGTGAGCTGGTCCATCTTGGATGGTTTCAAGAGAAATTTTAAAGTGAAAAGCATTTAGCAAAAAAACAAAAAACAAAACAGGGCTGTGGTGTCAGAGTTGAAGGTAGTTTTGGGTGGAGATAGGAGAAATGTACCAACTCCAGCTTACTTATGAAAAGCAGGCTGTTCTAGTAGTGATGGAAATCAGTTCTCACCATTACTGTGTTCTCTGCTCACATTCAATAGTAAGCTTCTCCTCTAAAGACCAGAGGAGCAGTCAGGAGGTGCATGGCGTGTGATGCTAGGCTCTGCCTTACACAGTGATAGCCAGGAATTGATACGCCGCATGCGAACGTTGTAGTTCGAGACACAAGGTTGGGAGATGCAAACATTCACAGAAAACACCTGGTGTTCCGTCCCACTGTAGACACTTGGCACGTCTGGCATTTGAAGGCCCACTTCACAGCAAGGGAGACTCAGTGTGCAGGGCTGCTGGGTATCCACTCTGTGCGCTGAGCAATGTAACAAGGCAGACAAGCAAACTGTCAGAAGTGAAAAGTACACTCACCTAAAGAATTATTAGGAACACCATACTAATACGGTGTTTGACCCCCTTTTGCCTTCAGAACTGCCTTAATTCTACGTGGCATTGATTCAACAAGGTGCTGATAGCATTCTTTAGAAATGTTGGCCCATATTGATAGGATAGCATCTTGCAGTTGATGGAGATTTGAGGGATGCACATCCAGGGCACGAAGCTCCCGTTCCACCACATCCCAAAGATGCTCTATTGGGTTGAGATCTGGTGACTGTGGGGGCCATTTTAGTACAGTGAACTCATTGTCATGTTCAAGAAACCAATTTGAAATGATTCGAGCTTTGTGACATGGTGCATTAGAGGATGGATACATGTTCTCATTCTGTTTACACCAAATTCGGACTCTACCATTTGAATGTCTCAACAGAAATCGAGACTCATCAGACCAGGCAACATTTTTCCAGTCTTCAACAGTTCAATTTTGGTGAGCTCGTGCAAATTGTAGCCTCTTTTTCCTATTTGTAGTGGAGATGAGTGGTACCCGGTGGGGTCTTCTGCTGTTGTAGCCCATCCGCCTCAAGGTTGTGCGTGTTGTGGCTTCACAATTGCTTTGCTGCATACCTCGGTTGTAACGAGTGGTTATTTCAGCCAACGTTGCTCTTCTATCAGCTTGAATCAGTCGGCCCATTCTCCTCTGACCTCTAGCATCCACAAGGCATTTTTGCCCACAGGACGGCCGCATACTGGATGTTTTTCCCTTTTCACACCATTCTTTGTAAACCCTAGAAATGGTTGTGCGTGAAAATCCCAGTAAGTGAGCAGATTGTGAAATACTCAGACCGGCCCGTCTGGCACCAACAACCATGCCACGCTCAAAATTGCTTAAATCACCTTTCTTTCCCATTCTGACATTCAGTTTGGAGTTCAGGAGATTGTCTTGACCAGGACCACACCCCTAAATGCATTGAAGCAACTGCCATGTGATTGGTTGGCTAGATAATTGCATTAATGAGAAATAGAACAGGTGTTCCTAATAATTCTTTAGGTGAGTGTAGGTGGACAAGCACTGTGGGACATCCGATACATCGTACAGGGAACCATGAGAGGGAGAGAGAAGGACTGGAATGGCATTAGAAATAGAAGCTGACACTGAAGGTGAACACTGCTTAGCAAAGGAGGTATCGGGAAAAGGGCTGGGGTTAAGAAGGAAGAGGTGGTCAGAGTATCATCCCGGTTCATTAATAGACAACAGAAAAACAATACTGCCACCAGATCTCAATAAAGGCCGGGTTTGAATATTAACAACTATCCCGTATACCGCACAGTCGTGTGCCCTAGCCACATAGACCTGTTTGGTGTATCCCCATAAGCGGGTGTCAAGTGAAGCCCTATACAAGTTAAAGTATAACTCTCTCCCCCTATAGTGATACTTGTTCCCCACAAGAGTTAAATGAAAATCCGAACTGCAGTATTTATCCGTTTCTCAAAATGGACATGAGTACATCTAAAATGCCACAAAAGAAAAAAAAAAAAGAACATGGTAGCAGCAACAGAAAATCTGGGGCTGGGCTAGAAACAAGAAAAAAGCAAAGTGCTATAAATAAATATATGAGGCCCGTTACCCCCTGCAAGTTCCCAAGTCTAAAGAAGCTGATTTGGGGTATGAAACTAGATCTTGAATGGCGGAGAATGCAGGGGTGGTGGTGGAAAGAAATAGAGGAACATACTGAATTGGATAGGTCATTAGTATCTGATCAGTGGAGGTCCAACAACCGGGACCTTCGCCAATCAGCTGTTTAAGAGGGCACTGGATCTTCTGTGAGCGCCGCTGTCTTCTCCGTGCTTACCAAGCACAGTGCCATACATGGTATAGCAGCTGTGCTTGGTCTTGCGCTCAGTCCCATAAACTACTATGAATGTGTCGTCACTTGGCCTAGGAAAAGCGGAGAGAAGGCCACAGAGCTACTGCCAGCCTTCAGCCCTGCCTTCTCAAACAGCTGATCGACAGGGATCCTGGGAGACAAACCGTCACCGTTAAGGCATTTGGATGGCATGATGGGAAAAAGTAGTAATGCAAATGAGGAGTGCAATCAGATGTGAGCATAATAAGGGATAATTTGTCGAAATTTAGAGAACGTTTGGATACAGTGGAAGTGCGAATTTTGGAACTGGAGAATGTGGTGCATAATTTGAAAAATGACGTATCATCTCAAACAGGCAAAAGTGGCTATGGAGAATAAATTAATTGATTTAGAGGACAAGTCATGTACAGTCAACCTAAGCTGTGTGGGAATACCAGAGGATACAGAGGGTGCAAATTGCACTGAATTTATCCAAAAATGGTTTGTTGAGAAATGCAGCCTGGGGGTACTGTCGAATCTCTTTAATGTAGAGCCCATAGAGTGACTACCCAGAATAGGCCACCTGGAGAAATCCCAACGACAGTACCTGTTAAATTATTGGTGGCCAGAAACTGGGATAGTAACTTGAACGATGCAAGGACATCGGATAAATTCTCTTTTGAGGGGAAAAAAACAAGTAATGCTATTCCGTCATTATTCTGCCTCTACTAGTAAACAAAGTAAGAAATATGGTGACATAAAAAGGAGGCTATGACAAGCTGGAGTGAAATAGGTTACTTTTTCCAACTAGTTTGAGGGTGTCCTTCAAGATAAGACTTTTTCACACTTCAGAGGAAGTATATTCTTTTAACATGCGGTCTATTTATGATTTGTTATTAAATTGTAGGGGGGGAAAAAAAAGAGAAAAACTGAAAATATTTGCTGTATTTGATTAGGAAATCAATTGGGTTACCTGCTGGCAATCATCTGTCTACAAGGGACCCATTTAGATAAATACTCAGTAAGGTGGGTTTAAAAGAGATGGGCCACAGATGGGTATCACTCAGCCTATCCATACTATTCAAGGGGGGTTTCCATAATAGTCTATTTAAAAATTAAATATAAACATCAGCATGTAAGGCGGATCACCAAAGCAAATATTGTTCCGTTTTGAAAAGTAGATGTACGATTGGTAATAGATAATATATTGGACTTAGTATTAACCAATAGACCTGACGGAACAACAGATGTGCAGGTTGGGGAACCCCTGGAAAATAGTGACCATAAAATAACCTTTCAATTGTCATTCAAACGACTGTTTCTTCAGGGAGGAACAAAAATACCAAAACTTTAAAAAAGCAAAATTTAGCCAACTAAGAGAGGCCATAGGCCTAACTAACTGGGACAAAGTCCTCAAAAATAAAAATACAGCCACAAAATGGGATATTTTTAAAAGCATCCAAAAATCTAATTGTGAGAGGTACATACCTTATGGGAATAAAAGGTTAAAGGGCTTCTGTCAACCCCCCAAAACTCATTTTTCATTTTTGGGCATATTAAAATCCTTATTGGACGACTATTCCCTATATAGGGCTCTTACCTTGTTCTGTGCCTTGGTTTCACACAAAAAAAAAAATCGAGCTTTTAAAATATGCAAATGACTTCACTACCAGCAAGTAGGGCGTCTACTTGCTGGTAGCCGCCGCATCCTCCTTTTAAAAAAAAGCCCCCTACTCCAGTTGATTGACAGGGCCAGGGAGCGCTCTCCTCCTCCGGCTGGCCCTGTCTGTAATTCAAATCCCGCGCCTGCACCTTACGTGTCTTCATTCGGTGCAGGCGCTCTGAGAGAAGGACGCTCGCTTCCTCAGCACTCCCTCAGTGCGCCTGTGCCGATGACGTCACCTCTAAACCCGAAAGAGAAGACGTCATTGGCGCAGGCGCACTGAGGGAGTGCTGAGGAAGCAAGCGTCCTCCTCTCAGAGCGCCTGCGCCGAATGAAGACACGTAAGGTGCAGGCGCGGGATTTGAATTGCAGACAGGGCCAGCCGGAGGAGGAGAGCGCTCCCTGGAGGAGGGGGCGTTTTTTTAAAAGGAGGATGCGGCGGCTACCAGCAAGTAGACGCCCTACTTGCTGGTAGTGAAGTCATTTGCATGTTTTAAAAGCTCAATTTTTTGTGAAACCAAGCCACAGAACAAGGTAAGAGCCCTATATAGGGAATAGACATACAATAAGGATTTTAATATGCCTAAAAATGAAAAATGAGTTTTGGGGGGTGACAGAAGCTCTTTAAGGAACAAGAAAAAAATAATGAGGATAAATAGAACTGTAAAGAAAGCAATAAATGACAAAAAGAAAGCATTTAAATCACCAAAACAGGAGGGTAGCGAGGAAGCACTGAAAAACTATAAGGAAAAAAATAGAATATGTAAAAAACTAATAAAAGCAGCCAAAAAAGATCAAGAGATTAATTGTAAAAGAGAGCAAAATTAACCCTAAAATGTTCTTCAATTATATAAATGGTAAAAAGTATAAATCTGTAGGTGTCAGCCCTTTACAGAGTAATGAGGGGGAAGTTGCAGAGAGCGATGAGGAGAAAGCAAAGCTAATAAATATTTTTTTCTCCACTGTATTCACTGAGGAAAATAAACGGTCAGATGAAATGCAGAATGTAAAAGTAAATTCCCCATTAAAAGTGACCTGTCTAACCCAGGAAGAAGTACAGTGGCGTCTTAAAAAGATTAAAATAGACAAATCGACAGGACCAGATGGCATACACCCCCGTATCCTAAGAGAATTAAGTAATGTCATAGACAAACCCTTATTTCTGATATTTTTATGGACTCTATACTGACAGGGAGTGTTCCACAAGATTGGCGCATAGCAAATGTGGTGCCAATATTCAAAAAGGGTCCAAAAACAGAGCACGGAAACTAGGGTTGTTACGGGTATCGAATTTTCGATACCCAATTGACACTTTTGCCTGGTATCCACCTCTATACCAGGATTTGCCTTTTTTCGATACTAGACTTCGCTATTGCGCAGTCTAGCATCAGAGAACAATGAGAGGGCTGCTCTCAGTGCGCTCTGTGTTCTCCTTAGCAGCACAGGGGAGAAGGAAGCAGTCTCTCCCTTCCTCTGTGCAGC
Source organism: Bufo bufo (assembly GCF_905171765.1). Classification (NCBI taxonomy): domain Eukaryota; kingdom Metazoa; phylum Chordata; class Amphibia; order Anura; family Bufonidae; genus Bufo; species Bufo bufo. Next base: position 418,341,886 of record NC_053392.1, on the reverse strand, counting down.
TGCCACCAATGAGGAGGGCACCAATGAGGACCTTTAATCTGGCAAAAAATTTTGAACTAAGTTATTATGATATGTACATCGGCGCCCAGGGATCTCACTGCACTTACTATTATTCCTGGGCGCCGCTCCGTTCTCCTGCTATGTTCTCCGGTATCTTCGGGGACTTGGTTATACTGGGCGGAGACTGCCCTTGTTCTCCTGGGCGTCTCCTTCTCCCAGGCTGTGGCGCTGGCCAATCGCAGCGCAGAGCTCAAAGCCTGGGAGAAAAAAACCTCCCAGGCTGTGAGCTCTGGGCTGCGATTGGCCAGCGCTACAGCCTGGGAGAAGGAGACACCCAGGAGAACAAGGGCAGTCTCTGCCCAGTATAACCAAGTCCCTGAAAATACTGGAGGACATAGCGGGAGAACGGAGCGGCGCCCAGGAATAATAGCAAGTGCAGTGAGATCCCTGGGCGCCGCTGTACATATCATGATACTTAGTTCAGAATTTTTTGCCAGATGAAAGGTCCTCTTTAATACAAATCCCGGAGTGCTGGTGGGGAGCTGCGATTAGCGGCAGTTAACCCCTCAGGTGTCGCACCCGCCTCCTGTATTAAATGTTAATATTATCATTGGTGGCGCAGTGCGCCTCCCCCCCCCAGTATTAAAATCATTGATGGCGCAGTGCGTGCCCTCCCCTCAGCCCCCCCAATATTAAAATCATTGGTGGACCAGTGCGCCCCCCCAATCCCACGTATTAAAATCATTGGTGGCAGTGTCAGTTCCGATCGGAGCCCCAGCAATTACACTGCTGGGGCTCCGATTGGTTACCATGGCAGCCAGGACGCTACTGAAGCCCTTGCTGCCATGGTGAGCTCCCTGCTGCTGTGTGCACTATGCACAGGGAGAGCGTTAAGTCCTATTCACCCTGATAGAGCTCTATCAGGGTGAATAGAACAAGGGATTAAAAGATCTCCTTCACAAGGGATAGAACACAGGCGATTTTTAGATGCCGTATCCCTTGACCAGGAACAGAGCCAGATGGTCCTTCTTGTTGCATTGGAGATGGCAGCTGATCTGGCCGACAATATCACCAAATCAGCCGAAGCATCCGCTAAAAAGTTTGTTGCTTGTTTCAATGTCGATGCTAAGATCTCCTCTCTAGGAGTTCCAGCTGCCAGGTGATCTTCTAATTGACTTAGCCATACCGACAAGGACCTAGCCGTGCAGGTGGAAGAAATACTGGGTCTAAACATTGCAGTATTGGTCTCACATGCTTTTTTTAAGCAGGCTTTCGCATTTTTTGTTCATGTAGTAAGCCCATATCCTCAAACGGAAAGGAGGTTTTCTTTGATATGCGGGCTACCGATGCATCAATCTTAGGAGTTTTATTCCAAAGAGTCGCATCAGAATCCGCAAAAGGATATTTCCTTTTAAAAGAGCTTGTAACTGGGGCTTTTTTCTCCGGGTCTCTTTATTCCTTAGAGATTAAATCTTTAATACTATTATGTACAGGGAAGACACATTTTCTTCTCTCCCCCAGACCCTGAAACATTTGATCCTGTACCGACTGGCTCTCTTTAGGGTATTCTATATCCATAGTAGCCCTTACTGTTTTCAGAAGACCTTGCGACTCTTCTGGAAGGAATAACGGTCTCCCATAACAGTCTTCCGAAAAGTCAGAGCTGTCATCAAGGATCTCCCCTTCATCAACATCAAATTCGTATAATTGGGAACTGCGGGATTTTTGAGAGGTGGAAGCTTGTGGAGACAAGAGAGGTAGTCTTGACTCCACCACCGCTTTTACTTTCTCTCTAATCATATTCCTCATGGAGTCCAGAAATGAGGGAGGCTCTTCTGATACTACTTTTTCCGTGCATTTTACACAGTGATTTCTTGGACTTAGAGACAAAGGACTTCCTGCATATAGCACACTTTTTGCGTCCTAAATCTCCTCCTTGTTGTCTTGGAAGGTTTCTCTGCCCTAAAACAATTAGATGATTTAAAAAAGTGCTAGTAATTTTATATAGCTTAACCTCCACCACCAGACACCTGTAAGTGCATTTGTAAAAAAGGAGAGCCCCACATCCAAGATAATATCTGCACAAGCTTACAGAAGAGGAGGCTTACCAGGCTTGTGGGCCGCATCCTCCTGAGGAGTCAACATGCTGCAGCAGGGAAAAACACCACTGGACAAGAAAGGGTAAGGGCCCTTGCAGACAAGTGTTGGTCATGCTGTGAGTCCGCAGCACAGCACCCGTCCTGAACTCCCAGCGCTGCCGGGGGTCACATAGCATTATATTGATTTATGATGCTATGTAACCCTTACAGTTCTGGAATGTATTGGATAACACTGGCATAATGTAAGGGTTACATTGCATCATAAATCAATATAATGCTATGTAGGCTTGTTGCAGGTATCGAAATTTCGATACCCAATTTCCATTTTTTCAATACTGGCCTGCACTGCTGCGCAGTCTAGTATCTTTGCTCTCAGCGCGCTCATGTTCCCTCAGCAGCACAAGGGAGAAGGAAGCAGTCTCTCCCTCCCCCTGTGCTGCTGCTGCCACCAATGAGGAGAGAGGGGCGGGCGCACTGCGCCACCAATTATAGTTTTTTTCCTGGGTCCAGACTTTAAGTATTAGGCTACATAGAACGGCGCCCAGAGATGTCCCAGCACTTACTATTATTTCTGGGCGCCACTCCGTTCGTCCGCTGTGCTCCATTACTGTCTCCTGCTCCGTATGGTAATTACTATCGGAGCACTGGGGAGGAGACATCAGCTTCTCTAGTGGGTGTTCCTTCTCCCTGGCTGTAGCGCTGGCCAATTGCAGCGCAGCGCAGGGAGAAGGAACCTCCAGGAGAGAAGCTAATGTCTCCTCTCCATTGCTCCGATAGTAATTACTATACGGAGCAGGAGACAGAAATGGGGCACGGCGGGCGAACGGAGCGGCGCCCACGAATAATAGTAAGTGCTGGGACATCTCTGGGCGCCGCACTGTGTAGCCTAATACTTAAAGTCTGGACCCATATAAGTTTGTCTTTAATACATAATACAGGAAGCAGGTGCCGGCAGCAGAATCGCATAGCCGGCACCCTGCCTCTGACAGGAAGCTGCGATCAGCGGCAGTTAACCCCTCAGGTGCGGCACCTGAGGGGTTAACTGCCGCTGATCTGCTTCCAGTACCCGCCTCCTGTATTAAGGGGTAATTATCATTGGTGGCGCAGTGCGCCACCCCCTCCATTAACCTTAATTAAGGACTTGGCCATTTTTTGCAAATCTGACCAGTGTCACTAAGTGCTGATAACTTTAAAACGCTTTGACTTATCCAGGCCATTCTGAGATAGTTTTTTCGTCACATATTGTACTTCATGACACTGGTAAAATAAAGTAAAAAATATCATTTTTATTTATAAAAAAATACCAAATTTACCAAAAATTTGTTAAAAATTGCAAATTTCCAAGTTTCAATTTCTCTACTTTTATAATACATAGTAATACCTCAAAAAAATAGTTATTACTTTACATTCCCCATATGTCTTCTTCATGTTTGGATCATTTTGGGAATGATATTTTATTTTTTGGGGATGTTACAAGGCTTAGAAGTTTAGAAGCAAATCTTGAAATTTTTCAGAAATTTTCAAAAACGAAATTTTTAGGGACCAGTTCAGGTCTGGTCACTTTGCGGGGCGTACATAATAGAAACCACCCAAAAATGACCCCATTCTAGAAACTACACCACTCAAGGTATTCAAAACTGATTTTACAAACGTCGTTAACCCTTTAGGTGTTCCACAAGAATTAATGAAAAAGAGATACAATTTCAAAATTTCACTTTTTTGGCAGATTTTCCATTTAAATAATATTTCTCCAGTTACAAAGCAAGGGTTAACAGCCAAACCAAACTCAATATTTATGGCCCTGATTCTGTAGTTTACAGAAACACCCCATATGCGGTTGTAAACCGCTGTACGGGCACATGGCAGGGCGCAGAAGGAAAGGAATGCCATGCGGTTTTTGGAAGGCAGGTTTTGCTGGACTGTTTTTTTTGACACCACGTCCCATTTGAAGCCCCCCTGATGCACCCCTAGAGTAGAAACTCCATAAAAATGACCTAATCTAAGAAACTACACCCCTCAAGGTATTCAAAACAGATTTTTACAAATGTCGTTAACCCATTAGGTGTTCAACAAGAGTTATTGGCAAATGGAGATGAAATTTCAGAATTTAAATTTTTTGCCAAATTTTCCATTTTAATCAATTTTTCCCAGTAACAAAGCAAGTGTTAACAGCCAAACCAAACTCAATATTTATGGCCCTGATTCTGTAGTTTACAGAAACACCCCATATGTGGTCGCGGCAGGGGGTGCAGACGAAAGGAATGCCATACGGTTTTTGGAAGGCAGATTTTGCTGGACTGTTTTTTTGACACCATGTCCCATTTGAAGCCCCCCTGATGCACCCCTAGAGTAGAAACTCCAAAAAAGTGACCCCATTTTATAAACTACGGGATAGGGTGGCAGTTTCGTTGGTACTAGTTTAGGGTATATATTTTTGGTTGCTCTATATTACACTTTTTGAGGCAAGGTAACAAGAAATAGCTTTTTTTACACCGTTTTTTTTTTTACGATATTCACCTGAAGGGTTAGGTCATGTGATATTTTTACAGAGAAAGTTATTACGGATGCTAAGATACCTAATATGTATACTTTTTTTTTTATTTATGTAAGTTTTACACAACGATTTCATTTTTGAAGCAAAAAAAAAATCATGTTTTAGTGTATCCATAGTCTGAGAGCCATCATTTTTTCAGTTTTTGGGCGATTACTTTGGGTAGGGTATGATTTTTGCGGGATGAGATGATGGTTTTATTGGCACTATTTTGGGGTGCATATGACTTTTTGATCGCTTGCTATTACACTTTTTGTGATGTAAGGTGACAAAAAATGGTTTATTTAGCACAGTTTTTATTTTTTATGGTGTTCATCTGAGGGGTTAGGTCATGTGATATGTTTATAGAGCCAGTCGATACGGACGCGGCGATACTTAATATGTATACTCCCCCCTCCCCCTATTTTTTACAAAAAATTTTTAACTTTATTTGGGGAAAATAACGTTTTTGTTTATTTTTACTTGAAACTTTAAATTTTTTGGGGGGGAAAACTTTATTTTTTCAGCTTTATTTGTACTTAATTTTTTGTCCCACTTTGAGACTTCAACTTTTGGGGGTCTAATCCCTTTTCCAATGCATTCCAATACTTCTGTATTGGAATGCATTGGCTGTATGAGTAATACTGTGTGTATTTCTCATACAGCTTCCGGCCTGTGAGATCCAGGGGGCTGGATCTCACAGGCTCGTCACCGGAAGGCAGCGCAATGCCTTCCTTAGACATCGCGCTGCTTTCCATGCCATCGGGTCCCCCCTACAGCTGCATGGGGACCCGATGGCACCGCCGCCCGCCGGATAAGGTAAAAGCAGCAAACCGCAGGTCTGAATTGACCTGCGGTTTGCGGTGATCGCCGACACAGCATTATGACAGGATGCCCGCTGAATGATTTCAGCGGACATCCTGTTGCGATTAACCCCCGCCGCCATCGCGATTTAAAGTTAGGACGGGGTTAAAATCATTGGTGGCACAGTGCCCCCTCCCCCCCTCAACCCTCCCCAGTATTAAAATCATTGGTGGCAGTGGCCACAGGGTCCCCTGCTCTCCTCATTGGTGGCAGTGGCCACAGGGTCTCCTCTCCCCGTCTCATTGGTGGCAGCTTCTGATCGGAGCCCCAGCAGCGTAATCCTGGGGCTCCGATCAGTTACCATGGCAGCCAGGACGCTCCTGAAGCCCTGGCTGCCATAGTCAGCTCCCTGCTGCTGTGTGCACAAAGCACAGGGCAGCAGGGACAGTGTGAGGTCCTATTCACCCTGATAGAGCTCTATCAGGGTGAATAGGACAAGGGATGAAAAGATCCCAGGTTCTAGCCCCTAAGGGGGAAAATAGTTATTAAATAAAAAGTGTAAAAGAAACCTCACCAAAATATTAAGTATGAATCACCCCCTTCCCCAATTTCACATATAAAATATATAAACAATAAATAAATATATCACATATCGCCACAACCGAAAAGTCCAAACTATTAAAAAAAAAAAAAAAATCTATGCGGTGAACGCCGGAACAATAAAAATAAATAAAAACTGCGCGATTCATTATTTGTTAAAATGCAGAATGCACGTGGCTTTTTTGGTTTATTTTTTCCCGTGGTATCGAGTATCGCAATACTTTTTTATGGTATCGGAATAGAATAAAAAATTTGGTATCGCAACAACTCTAATGATATGTGACCCCTGGCAGCGCTGCGAGTTTAGGCTGGGTGCTGCGCTGCGGACTCGCAGCGTGACCAACACTCGTCTGCAAGGGACCTAAGAAGCCTGGGGCTATCTTCAACAGAAGGGCTTATGTCAAAGGTCTGAAAAGGGAGACAAGGCATCCCCGGAACCTCCGACCTCTGCAACGGCACTCCTAATCCTGGGAAAACAGTATTGCTGTGTGGTAGTCTTCATAGTCCTAGCAGGAGCATCCGCTCTGTCCGTGGACAGGAAACACTGGCTTAGGTAAGGAGAGAAGGCCTTTTTAATCTGGAGCTCCAGTGTTGTTTCCTCTCCAGGGTGCGGGGACATCCTCCTGTCAGTGCCGTTGAGGAGGAGCCGGGGAAATGCAGTTTTTGCACACCTCACCTCCCAAAAAAAGAAATAAAAAGTGATTGAAAAAGTCAAATGTAACCTAAAAAAATTAGCCCTCACAGACATCAGTCAAGAGAGAGAGAGAGAAAAAAAAAAAGATACCCTTGTTAGAAAATCCAGAAATGGCTCCTTCCCTTCTGAATGCTGCCATGTCCCCAAACCAAACAGTAGGAATGTTGCTGTATTCAGGAAAAATGCATAACAAATTGCCATTGGCAAAGTGGCATTTATTTTCTCCTGTTACACCTTGTGAAAATGTAAAATTTGTGACTAAAGCAACCTTTTAATTGTAATTTTTTTTTTTACATTTTTACAGCCGAATGTTTCTAAATTCTTTGAAACGCTTGTTGACTTATATCGCTCACTGATAGAGCTCTAAAGTGACCTTATCAATTGCACCTGTGGCTCTATAATCATATAAAACAGGTTTATATCACCTGTTACTCACGTCATAAATGTGTCCAAGGGGATGTCTCATGATGCAGGGTGCCCGGCTGCAGCCATCTCGTTTCGGTGCCCAGCGCCGCCTTCTGAATTGAAATCGCCGCCTTCTGAATTTAAATCCCCACCCTCCCTTTCATTAGAGCCGCCTACCTCAGTTCATCGCCGCCTCTCTAACGTCCGCTCTCCTCAGCCAGATCCCGCACGTGCACACTAGGTATAACCTGACGCGCCCGTGCGGCTGTAGGAGGTTGGATGGCTGTAATAGGGCTGTGAAGGCAGGTTCGAGCGAAGTGCGCCGGCCGGCGCATGCGCACTTCGCTTAACGAGGCCGCTGCCAGGAGTCCGCACCAGGTTATACCTAGTGTGCACACGTGGGATCTGGCTGAGGAGAGCGGTCGTTAGAGAGGCGGCGATGAACTAAGGTAGGCGGCTCTAATGAAAGGGAGGGCGGGGATTTAAATTCAGAAGGCGGCGCTGGGCACCGAAATGAGATGGCTGCAGCCGGGCACCCTGGATCATGAGACGTCCCCTTGGACACATTTATGACGTGAGTAACAGGTGATATAAACCTGTTTTATATGATTATAGAGCCACAGGCGCAATTGATAAGGTCACTTTTAGGATTCAGTATATTATTAGGGACCTCGCCATATGTTTAGGTTATAGGCCTAAATTCTGATGACAGAATCCCTTTAAATTTTACTTTTTTTCCATTTTAATAAAAAAAATTCCACTAACAAAGCAAGGGTTAACAGCCCAAAAAAAATCTATATTTATTGCCCTGATTCTGTAGTTTACAGAAACACCCCTACAGAAACACCCCATATGTGGTCGTAAACTGCTCTACGGGCACACGGCATTGCGCAGAAAGAAAGGAACGTCATATGGTTTTTGGAAGGCAGATTTTGCTGGACTGGTTTTTTGTCCCATTTGAAGCCCCCCTGATGCACCCCTAGAGTAGAATAAAAAAAAAAAAAGTGACTCCATTTTGGAAACTACGGGATAAGGTGGCAGTTTTGTTGGTACTATTTTAGGGTACATATGATTTTTGGTTGCTATATATTACACTTTTTGTGAGGCAAGTTAACAAAAAATAGCTGTTTTGGCACCTTTTTTTATTATTTACAACATTCATCTGACAGGTTAGATCATGTGGTATTTTTATAGAGCAGGTTGTTACGGACGCGACAATAACAAATATGACAAATTTTTTTGTTTGTTTCAGTTTTACATAACAAAGCATTGTTTAAATTATTATTATTTTTTTTGTGTCTCCACATTCTGAAAGCCGTAGTTAATTTTTTATTTTTTGGGTGATTGTCTTGTGTAGGGGCACATTTTTTTCAGGATGAGATGACGGTTTGATTGGTACTATTATAGGATGCATATGACTTTTTGATCGCTTGCTATCACACTTTTTGTGATGTAAGGAGACAAAAAATGGCTTTTTTTTTTTAACGGTATTCACCTGAGGGGTTAGGTCATGTGATATTTTTATAGAGCAGGTCATTACGGATGCGTTTATACCTAATATGTCTACTTTTTTTTATTTAAGTTTTACATAATATCATTTTTTTAACAAAAAAAAATCATGTTTTAGTGTCTCCATAGTCTGAGAGCCATAGTTTTTTTATTTTTTGGGCGATTGTCTTAGGTAGGTTATCATTTTTGCGGGATGAGATGACGGTTTAATTGGCACTATTTTGGGGTGCAAATGACTTTTTGATCGCTTGCTATTACACTTTTTGTGATGTAAGGTGGCAAAAAATGCCTTTTTTGACACCGTTGTTATTTTTTACGGTGGTGACCTGAGGGGTTAAATGCCTTTTTTGACACCGTTGTTATTTTTTACGGTGGTGACCTGAGGGGTTAGGTTATGTGGTATTTTTATAGAGCAGGTTGTTACAGACGCGGCAATACCTAATATGTATACTTTTTTTTATTTACTTAAGTTTTACACAATAACAGCATTTTTGAAACAAAAAAAACTGTTTCTGAACCATATATATATATATTTTTTTTTGGGCGATTGTCTTAGGGGCTCATTTTTTGCGGGATGAGGTAACTGTTAGAGTAGTACTATTTTGGGGGGTATACGCCTTTTTGATCACTTGGTGTTGCACTTTTAGTGATGTAAGATGACAAAGAAAATTGTTTATTTAGCAAAGTTTTAATTTTTTTTATGGTGTTCACCTGAAGGGTTAGGTCATGTGATATTTTTTATAGAGCCAGTCGATATGGACACGGCGATACCTAATATGTCTACTTTTCTTTTTTTTCCCCTTTTTTTTCCAATTTTTTCCCCTTTATATTGGCAAAAGGATATTTTTTTTTTTTACTTGAAACTTTTAAATATTTTTTGGGGGAAAACTTTATTTTTTTTACTTTTTTTCCACTTTATTTTTTGTCCCACTCTGAGACTTCAACTTTTGGGGGTCTGATCCCCTTTACAATGCCTCACAATACTTCTGTATTGTGATGCACTGGCTGTAAGTGTATTACACACTGTAATACACTTACAGCCTTCCTGCCTCGGAGATCCAGGGGGCTGGATCTCACAGGCTCTCCCAGAAGGCAGCCACGATGCCTAAGGAAGGCATCGTGCTGATTTCCATGCCATCGGGTCCCCGTCACAGCAGCGCGGGGACCCGATAGTTGCTTCCTCGCTGCATGGACATCGCTGACAGCGGCTGTGCAGGGGTTAATGCTCCGGCATCTGTGATTTACGGACCCCTGCTGATTGGCGGGCGCAGCTCCTGCACCCGCCCGATCACTATGACGTACATGTACTTCTCTGGTTCTTAAGTCCCGGCCAGAGATGACGTACATATACGTCATGGGTTCTTAAGGGGTTAAAGTCAGTTTAAAAAAATGTCTTCACATTTTAAAAAATTGCTTCTAAAATTCTAAGCTTTCTAATGTCCTAATAAAATAAAATGACATTTACAAAATAATGCAAACATGAAGTAGACATATGGGGAATTTAAAATAATGACTATTTTATTAGGTATCGCTTTCCGTCTTAAAAGCAGTGAAAGATAATAATTACTCTTACCGGTAATTGGATTTTCCTTTAGCCTCCACAACGGCACTACGTGGAGGATTATCCCGCCTTCTTCAGGGACAGGAAACAGCTTTCAAGCCCAGCCAATAAAGGGCCCCCTCCCTCTTACCTTGTCAGTTAGTAACCTAGTACTCAAAGATAGATTCAACAATTCAATTTTAATGAAGTAAATAATATCAATAACAATATCGTTCAACATACGAGGTCAGGATTAATTCTCCTGAGCGTAACAGAAATGAAAATGTTAAATATTCGAAATTATCCCCTCTTTTTTTTTTGGGGGGGGGGGGGGATTCCTCGTGCCGTTGTGGAGGCTAAAGGAAAATCCAATTACCGGTAAAAGTAATTATTATCTTTTCCTGACGCCTCCACAACGGCACTACGTGGAGGAATAATATAGAAGACATGATCAGGGTGGGACAACTGCCGACAGGACTTTGCGTCCAAAGGACAAGTCTCTATTTGTAGAGACGTCCAATCTGTAATGTTTAAAAAAGGTGCCAGGATTGGACCATGTGGCTGCCCGACATATTTCTTATATCAAGGCCGAGGGCCCTTCAGCCCAGGATGTGGCCAATTCCCTGGTGGAGTGGGCTCTCAACAAGGGTGGAGGGGCTAGCCCTTCTGTTTCATAGGCTAGGATAATGCAGGCCTTGATCCATCTTGAGATGGAAGTCTTGCTAACTGCCTGTCCACGATGTAGACCCAGATATTGCACAAGTAGCTGGCTTGATTTCCTTAGATCTTTTGTGGCCTCCATATATTGTAGGATGCATCTCCTAATGTCTAGGTTATGAAATAGTCTTTCCATCTCCGAGGACGCCTGGGAACAGAAGGAGGGAAGAGTAACTTCCTGTTGACAGTGGAACTTTGTTACAACTTTAGGCAGAAATTCAGGAGCATGTTTCAATATGATTCTATCCTCTAGAATCCTAAGATAAGGAGGTAGGATGGAAAAGGCCTGAATCTCCCCTACTCTTCTTGCTGTGGTGATGGCTAATGTTCTCAAGGGGATTTCAGCTATAGGTTCAAAGGGTCGATACATTAATCTGGATAGTACCAGATTTAAATCCCAGGGCGTAACTGAAGATCTTAATTTTGGGCGGATTCTACTTGCCCCCGTAAGGAACCTTTTGATAACATTTATGTCTGATATCTTGGTATTTAAAAATGCACTTAAAGCTGCTACCTGGACCTTTAGGGTACTTACAGATAGTCCCTTATCTAGTCCTGCTTGAAAGAAGTCCAGGATTAGCGCCACCTGAAGTTCTCCGGAAGGGTCATATTTACCGCCACTAAACCTCAGAAAGGCTTCCCAAGCTCTCAGATATATTCTTGATGTAACAGGTTTTCTACTTTGCAAAAGGGTGGATATTACTGCTTCTGAAAAACCTTTCCCTCTTAGTATACTCCTTTCAGCCTCCAGGCTGTTAAGTGAAGCTGGGTGACTCTGGGATGAACAACTGGGCCCTGAGACAATAGATCCGGTTGGGGAGGGAGGATCCAAAAGTCTTCTGCAAGGTTCTTTAGGACTGGGAACCATGATCTTCTGGGCCAGAACGGAGTTATCAGTATGATCTGGGCATTTTCCTCCATGATCTTGCCTAATACCCTTTGTATCAGGGGAAAGGGGGAAAGGCATAGAGTAGTTGCTGGGGCCAAGGTGTTGACAAGGCGTCCACACTCAAGGGGCAATCTAGGACTGAGAGGGAGAAAAAGTCCCTGACCTGTGTGTTTTTCCTTGTGGCAAACAGGTCGAGACTTGGAGTGCCCCATCTGGAACAGATTTGCTTGAAAACCTGTTTGTTCAGATTCCATTCTCCTGCCCTTAGTCGGTCTCTGCTGAGGAAGTCCGCCACTTGATTTTCTTTTCCCCTCACATGGGTTGCGGATAGAGACAGTAGGTTTTTCTCTGCCCATCTTAGGATTTTCCCTGTCACCAAAGAAAGGGAGCGACTCCTTGTTCCCCCCTGCTTGTTCAGGTAGGCTACAGTCGTTGAATTGTCTGATAGGATCTTTACATTCTTCAGGAGGATGAAAGGGGCAAAGGCTTTTAGGGCTTCCCATACTGCGGTCAGCTCTCTCAAGTTTGATGAGGCTTGTCGTAGGTGAAAATCCCATAGACCCTGCTGCAACCGTTTTCCCATGTGGGCTCCCCACCCATGTTGGCTGGCATCCGTAGTGATGACGACTTGATTTGTCGGTTTCCAGGCCACGCCTCGGGAAAGATTTGTTCGATTCATCCACCAAGACAAGGATGTCTTTACACGAGATGGAATTTTTATTCTTTTGTTTAAGGAAGTTTGTTTTTTGTCCCAGCTCTCCAAAAGAAAGAACTGGAGCTCTCTTGTATGGTGCTGGGCCCATTTTACCAATGAAATTGTTGAAGTCATAAGACCCAGGATTGTCATTATTTTCCAGAGAGAGAGGGACGCTCTTGTCTCCGGAAATTCTTGATGCTGGAAATCAAGGTGTCCTGTTTTTGCTCTGGAAGGAAGACATCAGTATTGAGTCCAGTAGAACTCCCAAAAATGTCATTCTTTTTGAGGGAATTAGACATGATTTTTCTTTGTTGATCATCCATCCTAGGTTGGTCAGGGTCTTTTGTATAATCTGAAGATGATAAAACAAGAGGTTTTTCGATGGAGCTGCAATCAAAAAATCGTCCAAGTATGGGATCAATAGGATCCCTGCCAGATGAAAATGTTTTGCCACTTCCGTCATGACCTTTGTGAATAGTCTTGGAGCTGAACTGAGGCCAAATGGAAGAACCTGGAACTGGTAGTGACATAGGGATCCTTTGAACCATACTGCCGTCCTCAAAAACTTTTCTGGTCTTTCTCTCGGATTGGAACATGGTAATAGGCGTCTGCCAGGTCTAATGTTACCATGAAACAGTCTTTCTGAAGGTGGTTGGTCACGGACTTTATTGACTCCATCTTGAACCTTTTGTACGCTATGTACTTGTTTAGGGCTTTCAAATTTATAATTGCTCTGAAGGAGCTGTTCGTTTTTTTTTATCAGAAAAATCGGTGAATAAAACCCTTCCTTTTGTTCTTCCACTGGTACAGGAACGATGGCCCTCTTCTCCAGCAGGAGCGATATCTGTAGGTCCATAGCCTCTTGATTCTCCGCTTTTAGTTTTATCTTTTCTATATATCGGTTTGGGGGATAAAGATTGAATTCCAGACTGAATCCATTTTCTATCCCCTCTAGTACCCAGGGGCAAGCTTGAATGTTCTCCCAGGCAGAGTGGAAAAACCTGAGTCTTCCCCCTACGGCCCCTCTGGCGTCATTGGGAGGATGTGCGGGTGGACTTGTCGGGGTTAAACAAGAACCCTCTCCCTTTCCCTCTGGTAGACTGCCAAGATTGTCCTGAATCTTTCTTTTTTTGGTCAAATCTACCACGTTTCTGGGGCCGAAAGGAACGTCTTTTGTAAAAAAAACTTTGATTCAGTGGGAAAGCCCTTTTTCCTATCCGAAGCTTTTTCGAGGATGTCATCCAGAGCCGTGCCAAAAACTCTGTCTCCTTCACACAGTAGAGAACAAAGTTTATTCTTTGACGCCGTATCACCTGACCAGGTACGCAACCAAATAGCTCTTCGTGAAGCGTTTGATAAGGCGGCTGTTCTGGCCGATAATTTTACTATATCTACTGAGGCATCAGCGATAAAATTTGCAGCCTGTTTCAGTATAGGGATTGAAGCAAGGAAGTCTTCTCTAGGCGTGCCGGATTCAATATGCTCCTCTAATTGTCCCAACCACAGAGACAGGGTTCTGGCAGTGTAGGTTGCAGAAATACCTGGTCTCAATACCGCGGTGGAGGATTTCCATGTCTTTTTTAGGAGACTTTCACATTTTTTATCCATGGGATCCTTAAGAAGTCCCAGGTCTTCAAAGGGTAGGGCAGATTTTTTAGAAATTCTTGCCACGGGGGCATCCACCTTAGGCGTTTTATCCCGAGTCCTCTTCCCCAAATGGATATTTTCTTTTGAAAATTTTAGAGGCTGATTGCCTCTTTTCAGGGTCTTTCCATTCGTTTTGGATTAAGGACTTAATATTAGCGTGGACAGGAAAAACACGTTTTTTCTTGTCTCCTAGAGCTGCGAACATCTGATCTTGCACAGATAGCGTCTCTTTAGCTTCTTCCAGATTAATCGTAGCTCTGATATTTTTTATCAAGACTTCTGTCTCTTCTATAGAACACATGGGTCGACCATAGGTGTCTTCCGAAATATCAGAGTCTGGACCGGATGAAATTTCTCCTTCATCTTGCTCCATAATGGTGGTGCTAGAAGTAGAAGGTCTGGGCTGTATGGCAGATAGCTTTGCTTCTACCGCTGACCCTACTTCTTCTTTAATGATATTTCTCAGAGTCTTCACCAAGGAAGGGGTTTCCTCTGAGACCATTTTTGGCATAAAGATTTTTTATGAGAGCCAGAAAGTGTTTTCTTGCACATAGTACATTTTCTTCTGATGGATAGCTCCTTTTTAGAAGAATCTCTTCCCTAGGAGACACAAACAGCAAGAATAGATTTATCTATCTCCCTTTTTTTTTTTAGGAACCACAACCAGAAGAAAACCGGGTGCAAGTACATACAAGTGTTTTGACAAACAAATACCCATCATACATGAAGTAGGGAGGAGGCTTACCGGGCTAGAAGGCCTGGAGGAATCTGTGGGCTTTTTGGGAGAGTCATCTTCAGCTTGCATCGTCGGTTCGTTCGTCGTTCGTAAAGCACTTGAGCTGCAGGACCAGAATATCTGGGTAGAACGCCGACTGCTTGTACTTCCGCCTTATGTATTAAGCTCCGCCCCCTCCCATGCGTCACGCCGGCCCCTTCTGATGACGCGATCCTCCGCGTCACAGAGGCAAGCGCCGCAGCTATGGAAGGAATATGGGGGCGTTCCCAGGCCGCACAGAGACGCCGGTTCCCATAGAACGCGGAGAAGAGCCCGGGGTGACCAGCGCAGCTGGCGTTTCACCAAGGGAAGGAAGGACCAAACTGCCGGGTCCCGCGATCCTCTCCCTTGCGACGGCGCTCCGGCAGCGCCGGGACAACAAACCAAAGGCCGCGCGGAATAATGCTGGTGCTCGAGATCCCGACCTTCTGAGGGACAGGAAACAACTGACAAGGTAAGAGGGAGGGGGCCCTTTATTGGCTGGGCTCGAAAGCTGTTTCCTGTCTCTGAAGAAGGTGGGGTAATCCTCCACGTAGTGCCGTTGTGGAGGCGTCAGGAAAATTCACATTTCAAAAATTGCTAACTTTTATCAAATTTTCTGTACATTTTGGATCTTTTTATAAATAAAGGTAAAACAGATCAACTCAAATTTAGTACTAACATGAAGTACAATCTGTCACGAGAAAACAATTTTAGAATGGCTTCGATAAGCAAACACATTCCAAAGTTATTACCACATAACGTGAGACATGTCAGATTTGAAAAATAGGGCTTGGTCATTAAGACCATTAAAACAGTTTGGAGAGGCAAAGGGTGGACTGTACATTATATGTGTTTTAATTCAGACAGAGGGGAAGGTCCTGACACAAAGAAACTGAAGATTTTGCAGACAGAAGAAAAAAGAAAGAAAATGGTTGAAGCCCTGGCACTAGAGATGTTCTTCATCTTACCTGACCCTGTTAATCTTTCACCTGTGCGGCTGCTCCGAGTACTGGCAGAAGTACAGAAGCTATACTTCTGCTTCCGAAACAGCAACTGTTCATGCGCCGCTACGATAGCAGAAGGAGAACTTCTGCAAACTTGCAGCACTACTCAGGGCAGCAGTGCAGGAGTGAGATTGTCAGGAAAGGGTGAGATGTCCAGCCCTATCAATCAAGCCGCAGGGGGACAACTCCTCACAGGTGAAGAACTCTTACTAATAAGACAAACAGATTCACTCATCTCCACTTGGGACACATGTGTTTGTCAGTTTTTTGGTCATTATGAGATAGTATAAGGTTTCTTTTTTTGTTTTGTTTTTTAAAGACAGACCTTAGAATAAGTTACAGTAGAGCAATGAGGAAAGTAACTGAATACTGATTATTTCATTATAGTAATTCCTGGGTTTCTTACCTGAACAGTTAGCCTTTCTTCACCAGACAATAATGTTAATATTCTGCACTGGAAAACAAAAAGCAGTTAATATAGTGGAAAAAAGTTTAGACTGCAATTATGCAAAATAAGGTGATTTTAAGAACCTTATCTGAAGCCGACGAACCACAGAAAGCCTCATAGTCCCTAAGGATTTGTAGTTCCGAATTAGTGCCGCAAACTGCACAGTCAGATTTTTTGCCACGAATCCTTATGTTGCGAAAATGCCCATCTAGAGCATCAAACATGAGCATAATACCACTAAAAGATGCTAAAGTAAACAGTTAAGGAGTACATGGATTTCTGTATCACAAGTTATAAAACCTGCTTCCAGTGTGAAAATCTTTTCCAAACAAAAGGATCAAAGATGGTCATATATATTAGATAAATGTTAGCCAAATTATTCAGTTCAAATACCCCGTGCCCCTAGTAAGGTGGCTGCCAAACATTACATCAGGTCAAAGAACGAATAGCGAGGTGACTGTGAACACTTAACACTGTTGGGCTACATGCACATGGCAGTGTATTTTATGTTGATTTTATTACATATTTCACTGTGTTTTCGGCAACAAAATCTGTATTTGCATTGCAAAAAAGGTGGAATCTGCATTAAAAGCCTAAACAATCAATGAACATGATGCAGATTTCTAGACTCACACTGTAGATCGATTTATGCACTGAAATTTTAAATGTACTATGCTGCAGATTTGGTGCACAACATCTACATGTAATACTCAAGGTGTGCAGGTACACTTAATGTTCATTATGTGCCAAGACAACCAGGATGAATTTTATCTGTTAGCTCATAAGTACTTAAATTATTTTTGAATTCAAAACTCCCCCTTTAAGCACACAATTCTTTTCAGTGTCCTGCTACAGTATGTCAAGAATGTTAACAAACCTCATATGATCCCATTAAGACTGAAAACAATGCTTCACATGATCTCTTTAAGACTAGAAAAACTCATGTGATCCTCTGAATAACATGTCACATTGCTACTTAAAACAGACGAACCATAAAAAAAAAAAAAAAAAGGAGACATATTACTGTGAAAAGCTTTTTCTAACTTCTCTTATCGGTTTATATAATAAGTACTCAAATCTTAGACATTTAAAGGGATATTCCGGTTAAATATAACTTATGTTTTCGACTAATTCATCATCAATAATTACCTAATATAATGTAAATTTCACATATTTACTGTTCTGTAGTTATAAAACTAGTTTTCTTCCTCTGCTACACACTGTTTCCTCATAAATTACCATGGCATCAACCTGTAGTTCAGAACCTTTACCGAAATACCCCTTTAAGGCACATTATTATAAGTAATTTTAAATGTTAATATATACCAGGGTGCTGTACATATAAAAGGGGTTTACAAAACATAATATAAAACAAGTACAAGAAATATGAACTGAGTGACAAAATGATACAGACACACAGAGGATCATGCCCTCAATCACCTCGAAGATTTGCCAATAAGAGAACCAAAAGATAGACAAAAATAAAAAGTCAGCAAAAAGGAAAAAATTAGGCATCCCACAGGGAAACAAAAAGGAAACAAATTCCTATGGATTAAGATTCACTTTTATTTTTTTATTCTGTAACATCAAGTTTCATATAGATCTATGACTAGAGCAGAATTGCTCATTTCTTATGTTGGCCTGCCATCTCCTGGCCAAAATAAGAATTGCAGTTCCAATATGCTGGGTCTCTACAGAGAGTAGAGACCCAGCGTATTGAATTCAATTATCGTCATCCTCATTGGCCACTGAGGATGCCGGTAAGAAGCCCGCTTCTGGGTTTTTGAGCTTTTAGATTCCGTGATCACACTTGATCACAGCATCTAAAGGTTTTAATGACCGCGATCGGGCTTATTGCCGGTCGCGGTCATTAGCTGTGGGTCTCTGCTCTTTGAAATAGTAGAAACCCACAGGCCAAGCGCGAGCCGGCGGGCGTCATGTTTACCCATCGCTCCAGTGCAATACATGTATGCCGTTGGTAGCGAAAGTGTTAAGGCTACATACACCTTTGGGGGCATTTTCTTTTATGACGGCATTTCATTCATTTTGAGCTAAAAATAATTTTTTTCAATCGGTCTTTATTAAAAATATTCATAAAGGGCAAAGGGTTTGTCTAGCTGCGTGAAGCCTACTGTTACTTTGTGCCGATCTAATAACCCTCATCTGGTGCATTTACACTAACATATTACTGTATCTGACAGATTTTCTGACCAATCATTGGACAGATGGAATTTTACACACACCAACTATTGGTCTGATTGGACAGAAATTGGTCAGATAATCTGTTGATGTAAATACACTCTTAATCACTAAAAGGTCAAAAGAACTAAGCTACTGTATAATGACTGTTTAGGAGGTCAGAGATAAGGAGCTGAGCTGCCCGACGGAAGAGAGTGAAAACAGACAGAATGCTACTAGAGAATCTCAAGACTCTACAGATAAAAGGGCTCCCAATTTTTTTTTTTAAAAAGACCAACTGAAAAAATGAGTTTTAGCTCAAAATGAGTACAATGCAATAGTAAAAAAAATTGCATGTACATGGTGTACATAGCCTTTAAGTTTTCAAAATATTTAAAATCGCTATATAACTCAACTGAAATTATAGTAAAGGATACAGTCCATTCCAGATGCTAGCTTGAACACTTCCAAAGCTTGCATGCAGCCCATGATTCCAGGTACTGAAACAAACATTTACAAATTGTTTCAAATAAATAGTAGTAAAGATTTATATTTAAAAAAAAAGTGGAAGATAACCTGATCTAAAAATAACAATATTCGCAGAAACTAAGAAATTAAGCAAATATTTTCAACAAGAATATGAAATAATGAAAATTTTTATATACACTTACCAATGCCAAGAACACCACCATCTGCACAGTTAGTCACAGTCTCTGCAGGTGGAGGCACTGGAAATAAGCACCGGTAACATGGCCCTCCTTTATGATTATACACTGTAAGCTAAAGAGAGAAAACTTATTTTAATAAATAATTTGAATAAATTCAGATGTTTTGTTTTAGAACATAGCAAATCGTTAGGTTATTGAAGGGTCATTCCCATGTAAGACATTCATGGCTGAAAATAAACTATTTTTCAGACTATTAAACTCAGTCTAGGTTTGGACAACAGAAAATAGAAAAAATATTCTACTTATTAAACCTACCATGGTGGTTTAAAGTAGTGGAGGGGTCAAGGTCACAAATGTTGGGAGTCTAGTATAGAGGGGATTAATAGTTTTGGTCAGTTCTTGTTAACCTTTGGGTGCATTCACACAACAGTGTCCGCTTTGCGGTCAGTGGGTATTCCGCACTTTCTGCAGGAAAAAATACCTTTTCTTGTCCGCAAAACAAACAATATGCTGCTGCGCCGAATGGATGTGGAGAGAAAATGGAAATCAGACTGGACGCAGAACGAAAATTTGGTCATGTGAATGAACTCTTAGGGGCACATTTATTAAAACCACAGTTTTAGCCATCAGTCTTAATAAACCCCTAAGCTGGTGGGGTTTCCACCTAAGTTATGAAGAAGCACAGGCCTCTACATAACTTTGGCAGACCCTCCGCCAGTTCTAAATGTAAGCCAGCTTTCTTGCCTACTGGCTCATCCCCTTCCCAGCCACGCCCACTTTTCTAGACACAGTCCTCCGATCCCGCAGCTGAATCCTCTTTAGGAGACGATCCTGGCGCTTGCTGGACTTTCTTGGACGCCCTGAAGCCGTCTTAACAAGAATTGAACCTCTTTCCTTGAAGTTCTTGATGATCCTATAAATTGTTGATTGAGGTGCAATCTTAGTAGCCACAATATCCTTGCCTGTGAAGCCATTTTTATGCAACGCAATGATGGCTGCACGCGTTTCTTTGCAGGTCACCATGGTTAACAATGGAAGAACAAAGATTTCAAGTATCACCCTCCTTTTAACATGTCAAGTCTGCCATTTTAACCCAATCAGCCTGACATAATGATCTCCAGCCTTGTGCTCATCAACATTCTCACCTGAGTTAACAAGACTATTACTGAAGTGATCTCAGCAGGTCCTTTAATGACAGCAATGAAATGCAGTGGAAAGGTTTTTTTGGGATTAAGTTCATTTTCATGGCAAAGAAGGACTATGCAATTCATCTGATCACTCTTCATAACATTCTGGAGTATATGCAAATTGCTATTATAAAAACTTAAGCAGCAACTTCTCCAATTTCCAATATTTATGTAATTCTCAAAACTTTTGGCCACGACTGTACACACACAAGGTCCTCTGCTGCATATACACACACAAGGTCCTCTGCTGCATATACACACACACGGTCCTCTGCTGCATATACACACGGTCCTCTGCTGCATATACACACGGTCCTCTGCTGCATATACACAAGGTCCTCTGCTGCATATACACACACACAAGGTCCTCTGCTGCATATACACACACACGGTCCTCTGCTGCATATACACACACACGGTCCTCTGCTGCATATACACACACACGGTCCTCTGCTGCATATACACACACACGGTCCTCTGCTGCATATACACACACACGGTCCTCTGCTGCATATACACACACACGGTCCTCTGCTGCATATACACACACACGGTCCTCTACTGCATATACACACACACGGTCCTCTGCTGCATATACACACACACGGTCCTCTGCTGCATATACACACACACGGTCCTCTGCTGCATATACACACACACGGTCCTCTGCTGCATATACACACACAGTCCTCTGCTGCATACACACACACAGTCCTCTGCTTTACTTCTACGAATTCAGCACAGAGTTCACTACTACTATAAAGGGGGCACAATGGGCATTACTACTGTGAGGGGGCATAACTGTTATGGGAGCACAGTGAGGGCATAACTACTCTGAAGGAAATTGAAGAACAATAATTTCAAGTATCACCCTCCTTTTAACATGTCAAGTCTGCCATTTTAACCCAATCAGCCTGACATAATGATCTCCAGCCTTGTGCTCGTCAACATTCTCACCTGAGTTAACAAGACTATTACTGAAATGATCTCAGCAGGTCCTTTAATGACAGCAATGAGATGCAGTGGAAAGTTTTTTTTGGGATTAAGTTCATTTTCATGGCAAAGAAGGACTATGCAATTCATCTGATCACTCTTCATAATATTCTGGAGTATATGCAAATTGCTATTATAAAAACTTAAGCAGCAACTTCTCCAATTTCCAATATTTATGTAATTCTCAAAACTTTTGGCCACGACTGTACACACACAAGGTCCTCTGCTGCATATACACACACAAGGTCCTCTGCTGCATATACACACACACAAGGTCCTCTGCTGCATATACACACACACAAGGTCCTCTGCTGCATATACACACACACAAGGTCCTCTGCTGCATATACACACACACAAGGTCCTCTGCTGCATATACACACACACAAGGTCCTCTGCTGCATATACACACACACAAGGTCCTCTGCTGCATATACACACACACAAGGTCCTCTGCTGCATATACACACACACAAGGTCCTCTGCTGCATATACACACACAAGGTCCTCTGCTGCATATACACACACAAGGTCCTCTGCTGCATATACACACACACGGTCCTCTGCTGCATATACACACACACGGTCCTCTGCTGCATATACACACACACGGTCCTCTGCTGCATATACACACACACGGTCCTCTGCTGCATATACACACACACGGTCCTCTGCTGCATATACACACACACGTTCCTCTGCTGCATATACACACACACGGTCCTCTGCTGCATATACACACACACGGTCCTCTGCTGCATATACACACACACGGTCATCTGCTGCATATACACACACACGGTCCTCTGCTGCATATACACACACAGTCCTCTGCTGCATACACACACACAGTCCTCTGCTTTACTTCTACGAATTCGGCACAGAGTTCACTACTACTATAAAGGGGGCACAATGGGCATTACTACTGTGAGGGGGCATAACTGTTATGGGAGCACAGTGAGGGCATAACTACTCTGAAGGAAATGAATTACCATAATAGCTTTAAAGCCAGTCATAATAAGTGCGAAAAGTGATATAAGCAAGAATCAAAAAGTTACCTCTTCCAGATGAGTGTGTCTAGTGCACAAAACATGCAGTGTGGATGCGTGATTTCCTGTTATGGACACTGCTCGTTTCACAGAATCACATGGCAGTATTATTTATAATACTGTGTCTCACTGCCAGACCTTGCATCTACTCCAGAATTCCAAATAATCATAAAGGGAAGCTATCATACGGATCAGCTATCAAACTGATCACACTAGACAAGTTCTGAGGGCAGAGTACAGATGGATTTTTGACTTGATATCAGTACATTCACATGGGATTAATGAGGAACTTTGGTGCAACATTTTTTAGCGTAACTATATGTGATTTTTTTTTTTTTACTTTATATTTATTTGGGGTTGTTATACTTATTTTTTTTTAATCATATAACTAAGGGTACTTTCACACAAGTGTTCTTTTCCGGTATTGAAACCTGGAAAAGGGTCTCAATACCGGAAAAAAACGCATCAGTTTTGTCCCAATGCATTCTGAATGGAAAGCAATCCGTTCAGTATTGACCAGGATGTCTTCCATTCCGTCCCTTGTATGGTATCCAACCGGACAAAATAACGCAGCATGCTGCAGTATTTTTTCCGGCCAAAATCCCAGTACACCATCGCACTTGCCAGATCTGGCATTCATTTCCATTGAAATGCATTAATGCCGGATCCGGTACCAAGTGTTCCGGAAATTGCTGCATCGCTGGATCTGGTTTTCCGGTCTGTGCGTGCGCAGTTCTTTCTAGCTTTGAAAAAATTTATTACCGGATCCGTTATTCTGGAGGATACCGGAAAGACGGATCCGGTATTTCAATGCAAAAGTCGAACGGATCCGGAAAAAAAAAAAATATCCGTTTGCATATGAATTTCCGGATTCGGCAGGCAATTCTGGCAGCGCTAGTGTGAAAGTACCCTAACACAGTTTTAGTAGTCATTATTTCAACTTATTTTCACGTACAGTATATTATAGCAAACTGTCACATTTGTAGTTTTCACATCACTGCTTATTAATATTTTTTCATATAGGAATATATCACTGTTATCAGTACTTTAGTTTTCTGTTCTTTTTCATGCTTTTCATATTTCTTAAACTATATGTTCAGGTGTTCATACTCTGCGGTCATTGATAACGATCCTAACTTATGAGTCCATCTGTGATTTGTATTGTTTGGTTTAAAGGGGTTGTCTCACCTCATTAATCCACTGTAAATCACTTACTTGTTGTCCAGTGAAGGTATCTTCAAAATACATCAATTTTAAAATATGGCTGTGACTCCTGTAATTAGCATTTTTATACCCCCAAATTGCATGCTCGTTTCTAGGGGTTACGGCCACCGCTGTAATGTTCAGAGCGGTGGCCGCGCAGACTTACAAATACTCAAAGCTCCGGCTGCTGCAGTCGCCGGGTTTCAGGGGAGCGAGCGCGCACTAAGACTTGTGCATGTGCATTTACCCTTGGCCACCTCGTCTAAGCTCCCATCCAAACTGCACGGATCAATAGCACATCTACAGGGCAGGCGCTACAGCCCTGTAACTGTGCTATATGCTTTGCATTATGTGGACATGATTACTGGGGGATGGGGCTGTCGGCTGTGCATTATATTGACCCGATTACTGTGGGGAATAGGCTGTGCATTATGTGGACATGATAACTGGTGAGGGGGCCAATAGATCTGAGAAGCCATGACATTTTGGTATGACAGATAAAATGACATGGCAGGCAGGTATAGGGAAAACTGGGCAGAGTAAATTGTAGGTTGATGACAGGAAGGGGAAATTTTACACATAACAGAGCACATTTTGACAAGTAAATTTACATTGGCTGTCATGTCACGATCTGCTGTTATCCCTGAGGCTGAATCGTCTAATGTGACAGCCTCAGGAGCGAGCACGCATGAAGCAAGGGGAGGGGTTATTTCCTCCCTTCCAGGCTTGCCTTCCTTTGTATACCATATTTGAGCTCCGCCCCCAGCAAGCAAGGAAGACAGGCAATGAGAGCAGCCAGGCAGCCTGCAAATAGAGAGGTGAGACAACCCCTTTAAGGGCAATTGGCTACCCTATATCCTGGATTCATGAAAAGAGGGAGAGGAGTGAGAGAGAAGGATAAAGAACAAGAGAGAAGATAATCAAATTCCTAGTGTACTATGTACACATTATGGAATCAATATGGACTTTCCAGTAGACTTCTTATGCTTTAGTTGTTGGGTTTTCTTGGACTTTATGAATTTATATGCTTTACTAGCAGAATTACCTGTCTTTGCATGGGTCTACTTCCTTTGTTGTTTGTGTGTTGTTAAAACATAACCACAGTGCCATCCTATAACAGTAACCCAGGAGGAAATACTGTAATAACATGTCACACTGCTCGTTTCGATGTATAAGGACTAGAGATGTGTAAGTATGAGGTTTTTTTGGATATCCAATAAAGCTCACACTTACAGATCTTCTCCTGGTCCTTTATCCACTGAAACAAGCAGTATGACGTGCTATTTTCTCCTGAATTTCTACATCCGCCTAATCCTGGTTTTATTTATGCTCTTCTGAGTGTTGTGACAGGGAAGCCTTCAATTGGCAAGTTTTTGCCCTGGCATCAAGCGGTCCCAACTATGTGTGCTTCTCATCACTCTTGCACCCTATAATTGTGCCATCCACAGCGTCCCCATAACCGTGCCATCCACAGCGTCCCCAATAACAGTGCCATCCGCAGAGGTCCCATAGCAGTGAGGTCATCAGTGGCCTATAGTGACATACAGAAATCCAGCGTAAGAGTGACATCCACAGTGCCACCATAAGGAGGGGCGTTGGTAGGTTAAAACATTCCGGGTCTGGGACCCGGATGTTTTGTCCCAGGCCCCGAATGTGCTGCCTGCCAGATAGATACAACTGTATTGCCGTCCTCAGGACAGCAATACAATTGAATCTAATGCACTGGAAGAGCTGAAGGACCTGTGATGACATCACAGTCCATGTGATCAGTGGGACTCTAAGGCGGAGGGAGGAAAATCGTTTTATTTACATCGGACTGTATGGTGGAGGGGCTGAGGAATTATAATTTCTGAGAACACTAACGGGAGGAATAAAACTACAGGGGGCACTGAAGGCGGCATTGTAAATACTGGGGGCACTTAAAGGCGAGCATTATAACAGTAGGGGGCAATATAAATATTGGGGGCACTGTTGTGCCCTGGATCTTTTGAGACCCTAGCAACGCTCCTGACCATAAGGCCCTTTTCACACGAGCGAGAATTCTGCGTGGGTGAAATGCGTGACGTGAACGCATTGCACCCGCACTGAATCCTGACCCATTCATTTCAATGGGGCTGTGTACATGAGCATTGTTTTTCACACAGCACTTGTGTGTTGCGTGAAAATCGCAGCAGGTTCTATATTCTGTGTTTTTCACGCAATGCAGGCCCCATAGAAATGAATGGGGCTGCGTGAAAATCTCATAGCATCCGCAAGCAAGTGCGGATGCGGTGCGATTTTTATTCATGGTTGCTAGGAGATGATGTTAGTAAATAGGGATGAGCAAAACTCATTGCACTCGCGCGGAAAAAACTGAATGGAACGCAATCACAGACAAAACTGACTGAAATTGTGTGCCTACTCGCGCGGGTTTGCCGCAACGCATTTGGACAAAATCCGTGACGCCCATGTGAAAGATGCCTAAGAGTGAAGAAAAAAGATCTTATGGAAACCCAATATAAAACCAAAAATGGCTCACTTGTTAAGGAAACTTGGTTAAAACTGTGTGTATGTCAGTGAGGTTAAGAATGAAGGACCTGCAAGCTTTTATTGGTGGTTACGGGTCATGCGATGATGCCTAGAAAGCTAAAATTGTAAGTAGCTGATTTGTGCCAGATTTGAAGAAGATTGGTCTAGTTATTTGGCCATGAATAAATTCATTATACAGTGGGCAAAATAAGTATTTAATACACTGGCGATTTTCCCACCTACAAATAATAGAGCGGTCTGTAATTTTTATTGTAGGTACACTTCAAATGTGAGAGACAGAATAAAAAATAAAAAATACCACATGTATTTGTAAATAATTAATTTGCATCTTATTGCATGAATTTTTTTGTAAAAGTATTTGATACAATA
The DNA here is from genome assembly GCF_905171765.1 of Bufo bufo. Taxonomy (NCBI): domain Eukaryota; kingdom Metazoa; phylum Chordata; class Amphibia; order Anura; family Bufonidae; genus Bufo; species Bufo bufo. The sequence goes on along the minus strand of NC_053392.1, from coordinate 418,315,370 downwards.
AGATGGACTTATGTATTTTTTCAACCGTATAAACTATGTAGAAAAACAGAAACTTTTGTTTGCTATTACAGAGATCAGACTTTTCCTGTAGTTCTTGACCACGTTTGCATACACTGCAGCAGGGATTTTGGCCCACTCCTCAATACAGATCGTCTCCAGATCTTTCATGTTTCGGGACTGTCATTGGGCTACATTTAGTTTCAGATGCCTCCAAAGATTTTCGATTAAGTTCAGGTCTGGAGACTGGCTAGGCCACTCAGGACCTTGAAATGCTTCCTACGGAGCCACTCCGTTGCGCTGGATGTGTGTTTCGGGTCATTGTCATGCTGGAAAACCCAGCCACGACCCATCTTCAATGCTCTTATTGAGGGAAGGAGGTTGTTGGCCAAAATCTCTCAATATATTGCCTCATCCATCCTCCCTTCAATACTGTGCAATGGTCCAGTCCCCTTTGCAGAAAAGCTCCCCCCCCCCCCAAAGTATGATGTTTCCACACCCATGCCTCACGGTTGGGACGATGTTCTTGGGGTTCTACTCATCCTTCTTCCTCCAAACATGGCAAGTGGAGTTGATACCAAAAAGTTATATTCTATTTTGGTCTCATCTGGCCACATTACCTTCTCTCCCATGCCTCCTCTGAATCATTCAGATGGTCACTGGCAAACTTAAAACGGGTCCCCAATACTTTAAAACATTGTACCCCCTCACAGTAGTATTGCCCTCATTGTACAACCTTCACAGTAGTTTTGTCCACATATGTGCCCCCTCACGGTAGTTATGCCCATATTGTGCCCCCTCACAGTATTTATGCTCTTATTGTACAACTTTCACAGCAGTTGTGCCCACATTGTGCCCCCTTAAAGTACTTATCCCTTCATTGTGCCCCCTTCACAGTAGTTATGCGCCACTCACAGTAGTCATGCCCTCTCTGTGCCCCTTTCACAGTAGTTATGCATTCTTTGTGCCCCTTCAGAGTAGTTATGCCCTCACTGTGCCCCCATAACAGTTATGCCCCCTCACAGTAGTAATGCCCATTGTGTCCCCTTTTATAGGAGTAATGCCCTCTGCGTTAATAAAAAAAAAAAAAAAAAACACACTAACTACTCACCTTGTCCCGTTCCTGAACCTCAAATCCAGCTCTCCCCTTCAGACACAAGTCACTCTGGCAGCACTGTGTGGGAGGAGCACAGGCAGAGTCCCGGGCTGCAGGCTCCTCACACACAGGCTGGCAGCGCTATCTGTGCCTGCAGGCTGAATGGTGGAGCAGGGAGAAGTCTTCCTGCTTCATCATTCAGAGTGGAAGAGACAGAGCAGGGAGCTGAGTGACAGGACCACAGATCCCAGCACTCCAGCAATGAGCGCTCATTGCTTTTGGGCTCTGGAACCCCCCTGACAACGGGCAACCTGGAGCGGACGACCCCCTTAGAACGCCACTGTTCATGCAATAAAATGCAAATTTTATAAGAGTTTTTAGTATTCTTACACTTTTTCTTTTGTTTGAATATACTGATTGCTTGATATTGTGTGTCAGCAGCATATGTGTGGGTGGGGGATGTCTCATTTGGGATGGTTGAGAGGGCTATATTCATACTTGCCATCAGGTTTAGTGATTCAATATATTTACTATGTCACTGCAATGGTAAGTGATTTTGACATTATTTTGATAATATACTTTGGATTTTAAATCCGTTTTTACATTTAATTTTAAATTGGAATTTATATTTCCTTAGTACATCAATTTTAATTTTTTATTTACTGTTTATTCTAGATGGCTATGTATCCTAACATCATGAAGTACCCAGTCTTGTTACCACTGATTTCGACAATAACCCGCCCATTTAACAGTGACCTCCACAGAGCTCCGTTCCCTTCAAATGTGACTTCCACAACACCCCACCCCCTTAACACTGACCTCTACAGCACCATGCCCCTTAACACTGACCTCCATAGCAGACCGTCCCCTTAACTGGGACCTCCACTATTCCCTGCCACCTACAGAGACCTCTACAGTGCCCGCCCCTTTAACAGTGACCTCCACAGTGGCCGCCCCTTTATTAGTGCTCTCCACAGTACCTCATCTCCTTAACAGTGATTTCCTGCCCCCTTAACAGTGGCCTCTACAGCAATCTACCCATTAACACTGACCTTCATAGCGGGCCATCCCCTTAACTGTGACCTCCACAGCAGCCTGCCCCTAGGGTGGCCAGAGATCCGGTTTTAGGCTGGGCAGTCCGGCTTTCAGACTCCCTGTCCTCCTTCTGGTGCAGGGCCTGGATGGACGCAGGGATGTCCTTTTGAACGGCTCACTTTCAGACAGCATCACTGTGCTGTCTGTACGTGAGCTGCAGGGAGAAAGTCACCATCCCTCCCACCCCTGCAGCTGACAGAAGTTGATTTTTACCTTCATTTTTTCAATCCCCGTCGGCTGCAGGTGGGAGGGCGTGGCTAGCCGGGTGAGGGGTGTGACTTAGTGGGACCTGGGGGTGGGGTTTTTAAGTCCTTTGTTTGAGGGAGGCCTGAATGGCCACACTACCTGCCCACTGAACTGTGAGCTCCACAGCACTCCACTCCCCTAACAGTGTCATCCACAGCACCCTGCCCCTTTAAGAAGTCCGTGACCTGATTTTCTGATCCCTTTAGAAGGACTGCTGATATTGATAAGGCTTTCTGTTCTGCCCAAGTGAAAATCTGATGGGAAAGATGTTGAAGTAGAGGGTATCTCGTCCCTCCTTGGTGTTCGAGAAACGCCACAGTTGTCATGTAGTCCGACAGGATCCTTACATGGTTTCCCAATAAGAGATTTTCTCCCTGATTCAGGGTCTCCCATACTGCTTGGTTTTTCCCGATAGTTTGAGGATTTTCTTATCATTTCCTGATTCCAGGATCCCTGGAAAAATTGGTCTTCTATCCTGGCTCCCAAGCCTGGAATCTGTATTGACAATGATATAGGGATTTAGGCTCCAAGGAACTCCTTCCGTGAGATTCTCTGATTTACTCCACCATTCCAGTGACCTCAAACCTTCCTCTTTGATCTGGATCTTTTGATTCAAGGACTGGTGGTCTCTGTCCCATACTGAAAGGATAATTTTTTGTAATGCTCTTGAGTGGAACAGGCCCCATGGGACTGTCGCAACACAGGCTGTCATAAACCTAACATACTCATTGCTTCCCTTATTGTGCATACTGACTTTCTATGAAAGGACTCGATCTTCTTCCTCAGGTCTTTTTGTCCGTTTTGTTGAAGGAAGGACCTCTGCAGTGTGGAATCCAATAAAGTCCCTAAAAATATTTTCCTGGTATCCAGTACTAAATCTGATTTTTCCACATTTAGAATCCATCCTAAATTCTGCAGGAGGGAAATAACTGAGCTGAATCTGCGATCAGGAGAAAATGGTCTAGTTACTGAACTATTTTTATCTCTTTCTGTCTGAGAAAGGCTATGATTTCTTTCATCAACTTTGCAAATACCTGGGGGGCAGAGGATATCCCGAATGGCAAGCAAAAATTGATAGTTTCATTTCTCCTTCTTCCCATATTGCGAATCAAATATTTTTGGTAATTTGGGTGGAATGGCACATGGCTGCCCCCGGAAAAAAATTGAGGTATTGTGGACTGGAAAGACTCCATCTTGAAACTACGGTATTTTATCCATTTGTTCAGCAGTTTTGGATTTATTATGGATCTGAATCTTCCATCTGGCTTTTTTTTATTAGAAAGCTTCGAATAATATCCTTTGCCTTCCTGGTTCCTTGGCACCGGGACTATTGTTCCCATTTTTTTTTACATTTCATAAACGTCCTTTTTTTGTTAGAATTTCACACGAAAAAACTTTTTGGGTCTTTCTTCCAGGAAGCTCTTCTTTGTATCTGAAGCCTTCTCAAGTATTTTGTCCAAATCAGGACAAATGCTCCTGAAAAGGGAATCGCACATAACTTGTTTTTTGATGTCCCCTGTCCAATTTTTGAGCCATAGGGCCCTTCTAGCTGAGTTTGAGAGAGCTCCATTTCTGGCGGCAAATCTGTCTCAGCTGAGGAATCAGCTAAAAATGCTGTGGTCATTTTTAGTAAGGGAAGGGATTCTAAGATATCTTCTATCGGAGTCCCCATTTTTAAATGGTTCTCCAGCTGGGTCAACCATAAGAGCATAGATCTTGCTACAGCTGTACCGGCTATATATATGCTAATAAGAGCTGAGGAGGTCTCCCAGTCTTCCTCAGTAGTCCATCGGCCTTCCGATCCATCGGATATTTGGGTTGGGAGGAGTCCTCAAAGGGAATGGACGTTTTCTTGCTACTCTAGCCACAGATACATTCATTTTTGGCATTTCATCCCACAGTTTTGTGTCTTCCTTATCAAAGGTGAGACTATTTTTAAATTCTATAGGAATAAAGAAAGAGCTTCCTCTCCACTTTCTCCCAAAATCATTTCTTTTAGATTAGAATTTATCGGAAATATCTCTTTTTTGCCATTAAACCGGCTCTCTGATGGCAGTAAGTAAAGAATCCATATTTTTCTGACGAGAAGCAATATATTCTTTCCTCGTCATAGGATGTGGAGGGTAGGAAATCTTTGCCTTCTTCCTCTCCCTCTTCATCCGATTGAGTATACAGGAATTCCATATTCTCTGTGTTGGATTCTAGGTCCCCCCTCGGTCTCTTAGCTCTAGGGGTGTTAACTGCTGGAGAAGGCATTAGGGATGATACTGACACATTCATTTCTTCCCTTATAATTGATCTAAGGTCCGTCAGTAAAGATGGTTGTTCTTTCTTCATTATTTTAGATTATTTACACTCAATGCACAATTGAGTCTTTCTTTTAGTCACATCTTTTAGGCTTGTTTTTGGGTTCCACCTTATGGGTGCTCTATTTCTTCCCCTAGGAAGATACAGTTAGGTCCATATATATTTGGACACTGACACAAATTTAGTTTTTACTACCTGTTTACTAAAACATATTCAAGTTATAGTTACAGAAGTATTTGAACACCCTGAGATTTTGCAAGTTCTCCCACTTAGAAATCATGGAGGGGGGGCGTGTCCGGACGCCGACTGAGATGGCTGCCTGAAAGACCAGCTGCTGCCCGCACCGCAGCTTTCTGGCCAGCGACTCGCCTGTTCCGGCTCTTATGGGGAAAAAAGGAAGACCCCTTTCCCTCCCCGATCCCCCCCTCACCTGCCAGGACCCTCGAACAGTGTTGGGATCGCGCTCCAGGTCCGGCGCTTCCACTGCGCAGCACCAAGGCACAGAGGGCCTCCCGTCATTTCTCCCTTCCCCGCCTGACTCCCGCGCTCTGAGCAGTGAGCGTGACCCAGCGCTGCAAACCCCTGCTGGAGCTCACCAAGGGACTGGATTACCACTGGCGGTGTCTGCACACGGAGTCTCAGAGCTGGGGCTCTCACCGGCTGCCCTGGAGTTTCGGCCAGCCGCTGCAGAAAGGAGGGATCCCACCATGACGACTCCTGGATTCACCCCTCAGAGGGAGACGCCACGCAAAGGTACTGTGGCCGCTGTTAGGGGACGAGATACTACCCCTGTGGACCCTGCACCTAGCCTTCCTAGGACACTCCTGCATGAGCCTTGGCACAATAAGAAGTCCCCAGCCCCACCCTTGCTGGATCAAGGGGACAGCAGCTCTCCTCTCCCTTCTGACATCTGGGCCAGATCGCAAAGCCCCCCCATCACTTGCTGTTATGGACCCCCCAGCCCTGTCTGAACCTCCACAGCCCTGGGCGAGCTATTTTAGCTGTTTTCCTACAAAAGAGGACTTTCGGGCTCTTATCTCTGAAGTTACAGAAGCCTGCAGAGCTGAAATTGCGGCAGTTCGCATTGATATTAAACACGTGGTGGACCGGGTGGACTCCCTGGAAAATGCCCATGATGACACCAGGCAATACATATCCACTCTTCATGAATCCATTACTGCCCAAACAGCTGTGCTCAGGGGCATGGGGAGGCATTTAGAGGCCTTGGATAACCGAGGCCGCCGGAATAATATCCGGGTGCGGGGCCTTCCGGAGGCTACTGGAGACGAGGACCTCTTTGCCACACTGGAAGCCATATTTAACATGATATTGGGACAATCATCCTCGCATAAGATCAAGCTGGACAGAGCTCATAGAGCACTCAAGCCCAACGGCTCTGCTGCATGTCCTAGGGACGTAATTTGTTGTGTGCACGACTTCACCCTTGAAGAAGCCATCATGGCTAAGGCGAGATCTCTACGCAACTTTGATGGCGCTCCTGTGCAATTGTTTCCTGGCCTATCCTGGTTCACACTCCAGAAAAGGAGACATCTCCAGCCTCTCCTCACATCACTCAGGGACCGCCAGATTGCCTATCGCTGGGGATTCCCCTTTGCCCTGATGGTCCATCATCAAGGAAGAACAGAGACTCTGCGTTCCTTCTCGGATCTTCACCCCTTTTGCGAATCGCTCGGAATTCCTTTGTCGGATTGGGAGTTTTAGTCACCAGCGCTTCCGCCACCACGTATTTGGTCTCCTGTAACCAGGAAAAGAAGACCTGGCCCAAGTGCATCCTCTTCTCCGCGGTCTCCTCCGTCATCAGGGCATCATCCACCTGCCTGACCGCCACTGGCTTGGAGGACTTGGTCGTCCTGAACTCTGCCCTTAATCCTCCACGCTCCCAGGGTCGATGGACTCTGATGGGCCCCCTTATTGGTCGTTTATTATTTCTGTTAAGCCAGTTATTGATTCTTTGTTGCTACATTACGGTGCAGGCTATCTGAAGGGCCCACCTCGTTGTTAATTGTTTTTTCAGATACTTGTGGTTGGCCAACCTCAACTTGTTGGTCTCTGACACTTGCACCCCCAAAGGGGGTTCTTATTTGCCCCTAGCAGGGATTGCATCCCTGGGAATAGTTGTTTACTGCTACCTGTTTGTCTGACTTTGTGTTGTCTTGTCCTGTCTCTCCCCCCCTCATGTGTTCTTTCTCCTGTTGTAGGTGCCTGAACTTCCTTGCCTGTGGGGATCGTGTATCTCAGTCTTGCCTTTGATCCGTTGTTCAACTAGTGTGAAGCCACCGACATATACAGACTCATTCGGTGACCTGTACCCTGCATATATTATATATTATCACATACCCACATGGTGCGGTGCATAACCTTCAATGTCAAAGGGCTCAACTCCAACGCCAAGAGGAAACTCTTGCTTTTGGAACTGAAATCCATTAAAGCGGACATTGTGTACAAGAAACACATTTTGATGGCAACTCCTCCTTTCATTTTGCCTCTCACCTGTATCCTATTGCTTATTCGGCCACTCATAGCCGTCGGAAGGCGGGGGTTGCCATCTTGGTATCTGCACGATGTCCCCTCAAAATATAATCCTCAATTCTAGACCCACAGGGGCGTTATATTGTTCTCCATGGCCATTTAGCAGATAAACCCATCACCATTTAGCAGATAAACCCATCAGCTTTCTCGGCGGAATCTTCCGCAAGGTTTTTGTTGAGGGAGTGGACTCTTCGGATCCCCTGTTCCTCCTAGGTGGGGACTTTAATGCAGTTTTTTCTGAATCGATGGATCGCCTGGCCCTACCGGGCAGACTGATACATTTGACACAGCAACGCTTAGCCAGGGACTTTCATAAACTGGTGCGGAAATACTCCCTATATGACCTCTGGCGTCTCACTTACCCCACCGATAGGTCCTTCTCCTTTTACTCTGCCCCACACGGTTCCCACACCCGTATTGATTACCTCTTTGGTAACATTTTGACCCTCAGGATATTGGAAGGAGCGCACATGGGCCAAATCACCTGGTCTGACCATGCTCCTGTACTAGTTGACATTAGTTTTGCTTGCGAACCCTAGAAGACAAGATGGCTGCTCACCCCTCACGGTGCACACTGAGACGAATTGTTGATACCAGGGCCCAATTGAAGAGTCTAGCTTTAGGTCGTGTCAACAAGTTACTACTTTACACACGACAGCATTATTATGCTTGGGGGAACAAACTTCATACTTTGCTGGCCAGACAACTCAGGAATCGCAATCCCCAAACGGGTCTGAGTGCTATTAGGGGGACTGATGGAACTATCCACTATGCCCCAGAGTGATAGCAGAGAGGTTCTCGACCTACTACTCTTCCCTGTACAATTTACCCTCCGACCTCCCCTCAGATGAGACTTAGGGTAGGGAGGTGACAGGAGGCCAAATAAGACTAGAGTGTACTATCCCTATCGACTTCTGATCCTGCCGCCCTTAATAGTCCAATAACGCCGGAAGAGATAGGGGAAGTGGTGGACCATCTACCTGAGGGTAAATCCCCAGGGCCTGATGGCTTCTCGTATATTATAAGACTTTCAAGACCGAACTAATCCCTCACTTAGTAACCCTTTTTCATCATTTTCTAGCTGGCAACACAGTACCTGCCCCAATGTCTCACTCTTATCTCACGATGATTCCAAAACCTGGGAAAGATCCCCACGAATGCCAAAATTACAGGCCCATTGCCCTGCTTAATTCAGACCTTAAGATTTAAACCAAAGCTCTAGCCTCCCGACTAAACGTTTTCCTTCCCTCCCTGATCCACAAAAATCAGCTAGGATTTGTCCCAGACCGTCAGGGGGCCGACAACACATGAAGAAATATTGACTTGATAGATGTCATATCTCGCTCGTGTGAGGAGGCGCTACTTCTTAGTTTAGACGCTGAAAAGGCGTTCGACCGTTTAGGTTGGCCTTTCCTTTTTGCTACCTTGCAGGCATATGGCCTTTCTGGTCCCTTCGTTAGGGCCATTCGTAGCCTATACTCCTCCCCCACAGCGACACTCAAACTACCTCATGCTCAATCTCGACCCATACGCATTGCTAATGGGACGAGACAAGGGTGCCCCCTATCTCCGCTATTATTTGCCATGTGTATCGAACCCGTGGCGGCCAAAATCAGGGCATGCCCAGACATCAGAGGTGTTATGGTTAGGGACAGGGAGTTTAAGCCATCGCTATATGCAGACGACATCCTCCTTACCCTTACCAAACCTCCACTCAATCCTGCAGGAATTTGGTCGACTCTCGGGGTATAAGGTCAACACCCATGAAAACTGAGGCCCTCCCTCTTAATCTTTCTCAGATGGCCCTGGGCTTTCTTAGGGTTAACTTCCCTTTCTACTGGAAGACTGACTCCCTGAGATATTTGGGTGTTGACCTCACGCCCCGATATGGGGACCTTTATAAAGCTAACTTCCCACGCATATATGCAGAGATCAGGGGTCTCCTGGACAAGTGGCACGCTCTCCCACTCTCTCTCATGGGACGTATTTCTGCAACTAAAATGACGATCTTGCCCAAGCTTCTGTATCTTTTTGAGACCTTACCGATTATAGTTTCCCTCAAAGATCTGAGATCCATTCAATCTCACCTCCTTAGATTCATGGGCAGGAAGACGTCATAGAATCCCAAGGTCAGTCCTTCTATCTAGTAGGCACCAGGGTGGACTAGGGGTACCGGCTCTGTCCAAATATTACTGGGCGGCCCAGCTACATTCTGTCACGGCCTAGGCTTCCTTGCACCCATACTCTATCTGGATGCAAGTAGAAAGACTCTGGCTAGCTCCTATACAGGGAGTGCAGAATTATTAGGCAAGTTGTATTTTTGAGGATTAATTTTATTATTGAACAACAACCATGTTCTCAATGAACCCAAAAAATTCATTAATATCAAAGCCGAATATTTTTGGAAGTAGTTTTTAGTTTGTTTTTAGTTTTAGCTATTTTAGGGGGATATCTGTGTGTGCAGGTGACTATTACTGTGCATAATTATTAGGCAACTTAACAAAAAACAAATATATACCCATTTCAATTATTTATTTTTACCAGTGAAACCAATATAACATCTCAACATTCACAAATATACATTTCTGACATTCAAAAACAAAACAAAAACAAATCAGTGACCAATATAGTTACCTTTCTTTGCAAGGACACTCAAAAGCCTGCCATTCATGGATTCTGTCAGTGTTTTGATCTGTTCACCATCAACATTGGGTGCAGCAGCAACCACAGCCTCCCAGACACTGTTCAGAGAGGTGTACTGTTTTCCCTCCTTGTAAATCTCACATTTGATGATGGACCACAGGTTCTCAATGGGGTTCAGATCAGGTGAACAAGGAGGCCATGTCATTAGATTTTCTTCTTTTATACCCTTTCTTGCCAGCCACGCTGTGGAGTACTTGAACGCGTGTGATGGAGCATTGTCCTGCATGAAAATCATGTTTTTCTTGAAGGATGCAGATTTCTTCCTGTACCACTGCTTGAAGAAGGTGTCTTCCAGAAACTGGCAGTAGGACTGGGAGTTGAGCTCGACTCCATCCTCAACCCGAAAAGGCCCCACAAGCTCATCTTTGATGATACCAGCCCAAACCAGTACTCCACCTCCACCTTGCTGGCGTCTGAGTCGGACTGGAGCTCTCTGCCCTTTACCAATCCAGCCACGGGCCCATCCATCTGGCCCATCAAGACTCACTCTCATTTCATCAGTCCATAAAACCTTAGAAAAATCAGTCTTGAGATATTTCTTGGCCCAGTCTTGACGTTTCAGCTTGTGTGTCTTGTTCAGTGGTGGTCGTCTTTCAGCCTTTCTTACCTTGGCCATGTCTCTGAGTATTGCACACTTTGTGCTTTTGGGCACTCCAGTGATGTTGCAGCTCTGAAATATGGCCAAACTGGTGGCAAGTGGCATCTTGGCAGCTGCACGCTTGACTTTTCTCAGTTCATGGGCAGTTATTTTTCGCCTTGGTTTTTCCACACGCTTCTTGCGACCCTGTTGACTATTTTGAATGAAACGCTTGATTGTTCGATGATCACGCTTCAGAAGCTTTGCAATTTTAAGAGTGCTGCATCCCTCTGCAAGATATCTCACTATTTTTGACTTTTCTGAGCCTGTCAAGTCCTTCTTTTGACCCATTTTGCCAAAGGAAAGGAAGTTGCCTAATAATTATGCACACCTAATAAAGGGTGTTGATGTAATTAGACCACACCCCTTCTCATTACAGAGATGCACATCACCTAATATGCTTAATTGGTAGTAGGCTTTCGAGCCTATACAGCTTGGAGTAAGACAACATGCATAAAGAGGATGATGTGGTCAAAATACTCATTTGCCTAATAATTCTGCACTCCCTGTACATCCTAACTCCATGCTATGGTCAGGATCTCACAAGACTCTACCAGCTAAGGATCTCGTAGGGCCCATGGCTTGTACTAAGATTCATATGGCAGCTGTGCAGTGGTAAATTCCCTCTGGTTTCTAACCACTCCGCCATGACCTTCTTTTTGTATCACCCTATGCTGCCTACTAGTCTTACCACGTCCACAACGAGACCATGGTTTCAGCGGGGAGTGTTTCGGTTTGCAGATATTGTGGACCCCTTCACTAGGGACCTTTTGCTGTTTTCTACCCTCCAGACCAAATATGATCTCCCCTCCTCCTCTAATTACTTTTATATCCAGATTAGTCACTTTGCCCAGTCCATTTTTTCAGGGGTCACAGTTTCCCTCCCGACTACCTTTGAACGCCTTTGCAGGGAAGGGGTACACGCGAAGGTTCTAATTTCTGAGATATACTCCATATTGCTGACTCCCTTCCCTGATCGGGTTCAAAGGCATTCCTACATGGTGCGGTGGGAGGAGTATCTGGGGAAGGCCTTACCGGACGCACTCTGGCACCTTATATGGAGGAGGGCAGCGAAATCCTCTATATCGGTACTTCATCAGAAGAACCAACATAAAATTTTTATGTACTGGTACCACAATCCTGACCTCCTCCATAGAATGAACCCAGTAGTTCCGGGAGACGGCTGGAGATGCGGCTTACATAGGGGTATATTGCCTCATATTTTCTGGGACTGCCCCAAGATACGCCCCTACTGGGCCGGAGTAGGCACCCTCCTGAGTGATATTTTTGCAGTGGAAATCCGACCTGACCCTATGTCCTTCCTGCTTAATGTGGTCCCCATTCAAGTTAAAAAACAATCACTTAAGTTATTACTATTGATACCAACAGCAGCTCGTTGTCTAATCTCTTGATCTTGGAAAAGCTCTGAACCGCCACGGGTTTCTGATTTGTACGCTAGGTGACAGAGGTCCGAACAATGGAATACTCCACACCCATGTTTCAGGACAAAATTGTACTCTTCAATGCCATATGGGACCTGTAGGATAATTACTGGGCCACAAGGCAACCTTAACGATCTCATGAGAAAGAGGAGTTCCCCCCTCCCCCCTTGTGTCATTGTCTATGTTATTTGTCTTGTCTTTTGGTTATTAGTATGGTGAAACATTACTTGCTGAGAAGCTCTGGGCTTTTGGGTCTTTAAGACTCCACTACTACTTGATGTCTTCTTGTTCTAGGACATACTGCTAAGTAGTCCTACTTTGGACTGATTAAAGATAGACAGAGTCTCTCTCAATACACTTTATTGTTATATTTCTGCTCGGTTTCTCATTTTTCATCATTGAATATTATCGAATGTTACAAGTGCTCAATCAATATTAATGTGATGCTTTTCATGTTTCATCCTTTACATTGTACTAATGTGCAATTGTAGATGTACATTGTCATTTCTATATTAAATAAATATACAATTATATAAAAAAAGAAATCATGGAGGGCTCTGAAATTCACATTGTAGGTGCATTCCCACTCTAAGAGACAGAATTAAAAAAATAAAAATAAATCAGGAAATCACATTGTATAATTTTTAAAGAATTTATTTGTCTTACACTGCTGAACATAAGTATTGGAACACCTGAGAAAATCAGTGTTAATATTTGGTACAGAAGCCTTTGCTTGCAATGACAGAGGTCAAACATTTCCTGTAGTTCTTGACCAGGTTTGCACACACTGCAACAGGGATTTTGGCCCACTCCTCCACACAGATCTCCTCTAGATCGGTCAGGTTTCGGGGCTGTCGCTGAGCAACACAGAGTTTCAGCTCCCTCCAAAGATGTTCTATTAGATTTAGGTCTGGAGACTGGCTAGCCCACTCCAGAACCTTGATATGCTTCTTACGGAGCCACTCCTTGGTTATCCTGGCTGTGTGCTTCGGGTCGTCTTCATGTTGGAAGACCCAGCCACAACCCATCTTCAATACTCTGACTGAGGGAAGGAGGTTGTTGCTCAAAATCTCACAATAAATGGCCCCATTCGTCCTCTCCTTAATACAGTGCAATCATCCTGTCCCCTCTGCAGAAAAGCACCAAAGCATGATGTTACCACCCCCATACTTCACAGTAGGGATGGTGTTGCAACTCATCCTTTTTTTTCCTACAAACACGACGAGTGAAGATTAGACCAAAAAGTTCTACTTTGGTCTCATCTGACCACATGACTTTCTCCCATGCCTCCTCTGGATCATCCAGATGGTCATTAGCAAACTTAAGATGGGCCTGGACATATGATGACTTGAGCAGGGGAACCTTTCCATGCAATGCATGATTTGAAACCATGACGGCGTAGTGTTCTACCGACAGTGACCTTTGAAACTGTGGTCCCAGCTCTCTTCATGTCATTGACCAGATCCTCCCTTGTAGTTCTGGGCTGATTTCGTACCTTTCTTATCATCAGTGATACCCCACGAAGTGAGATCTTGCATGGAGCCCCAGTCCGACAGTCGTCTTTAGCCTCTTCCATTTTCTAACAATTGCTCCAACAGTTGATCTATTTTCACCAAGCTGCTTGGCAATTGCCCCGTAGCCCTTTCCAGCCTTGTGGAGGTCCACAATTTTGTCTCTGGTGTCTTTTGACAGCTCTTTGGTCTTGCCCATGGTAGTAGTTGGCATCTGACTGACTGTGGAGTAGACAAGGGTCTTTAAAGAGCTCAGACAGGTGCTACTAAGTTAGATTAATGAGTGGAGTAGAGGTGGACTTTTTAAAGGCACAGTAACAGGTCTTTGAGAGCCAGAATTCTTGCCGTTTCTCAGGTGTTCAAATACTTATGTTCAGCAGTGCAAGACAAATAAATTCTTTAAAAATCATACAATGTGATTTCCTGAATATATTTTTTTTTATTCTGTCTCTCAGAGTGGGAATGCATGTACAATGTGAATTTCAGACCTCTCCATGATTTCTAAGTGGGAGAACTTGCAAAATAGCAGGGGTTCAAATACTTCTGGTCCTCACTGTATATGATAAACATAGACATAAAGGCCAGACTTTTGGCTTTCATTTGAGGTTATAAACATTAAAGTTGGACAAAGGGTTTAGGAGTTTCAGCTCCTTTACATGTGGCACCCTGTTTAACCCCTTATGGACTCAGCCCTATTTCACCTTAAGGACTTGGCCATTTTTTTCTAATCTGACCAGTGTCACTTTAAGTGCTGATAACTTTAAAACGCTTTGACTTATCCAGGCCATTCTGAGACAGTTTTTTCATCACATATTTTACTTCATGACACTGGTAAAATGAAGTTAAAAATTTTTTATTTATAAAAAAAAATACCAAACTTACCAAAAATTTGTAAAAAATAGCAAATTTCCAAGTTTCAATTTCTCTACTTCAATAAAACATAGTAATACCTCCAAAAATAATTATTACTTTACATTCCCCATATGTCTACTTCATGTTTGGCTCATTTTGGGAATGATATTTTATTTTTTGGGGATGTTACAAGGCTTAGAAGTTTAGAAGCAAATCTTGAAATTTTTCAGAAATTTTCAAAAAACTAATTTTTAGGGACCAGTTCAGGTCTGAAGTCACTTTGCAAGGCTTACATAATAGAAACCACCCAAAAATGACCCCATTCTATAAACTACACCCCTCAAGGTATTCAAAACTGATTTTACAAACTTTGTTAACCCTTTAGGGTTTGTTAACCCTTTAGAATTAATGGGAAATAGAGATACAATTTCAAAATTTCAGATTTTTGGCAGATTTTGCATTTTAATAATTTTTTTCCAGTTATAAAGCAAGGCTCAACAGCCAAACCAAACTCAATATTTATGGCCCTGATTCTGTAGTTTACAGAAACACCCCATATGTGGTCGTAAACCTCTGTACAGGCACACGGCAGGGCGCAGATGGAAAGGAATGCCATAGGGTTTTTAGAAGGCAGGTTTTGCTGGACTGTTTTTTTTTACACCATGTCCCATTTGAAGCCTCCCTGATGCACCCCTAGAGTAGAAACTCCCAAAAAAGTGACCCCATTTTAGAAACTACGGGATAGGGTGGCAGTATTGCTGGTACTAGTTTAGAGTACATATGATTTTTGGTTGCTCTATATTACACTTTTTGTGAGGCAAGGCAACAAGAAATAGCTGTTTTGGCACCGTTTTTATTTTTTGTTATTTACAACATTCATCTGACAGGTTAGATCATGTGATATTTTTATAGACCAGGTTGTCACGGACGCTGCGATACCTAATATGTATACTTTTTTTTTTATTTATGTAAGTTTTACACAATGATTTCATTTTTGAAGCAAAAAAAGTGTTTCCATAGTCTGAGAGCTATAGTTTTTTCAGTTTTTGGGCGATTACCTTGGGTAGGGTATGATTTTTGCGGGATGAGATGACGGTTTTATTGGCACTATTTTGGGGTGCGTGTGACTTCTTGATCGCTTGCTATTACACTTTTTGTGATGTAAGGTGACAAAAAATGGTTTATTTAGCACAGTTTTTATTTTTTACGGTGTTCATCTGAGGGGTTAGGTCATGTGATATTTTTATAGAGCCGGTCGATACGGACGCGGCTATACCTAAGATGTATACTTTTTTATTTATTTATGTAAGTTTTACACAACAGCTTTTTTAAAACAAAAAAAATGATGTTTTAGTGTCTCCATATTGTGAGCCATAGTTTTTTTATTTTTTGGGCGATTGTCTCAGGTAGGGGCTTATTTTTGCGGGATGAGAGGACGGTTAGATTGGTACTACTTTGGTGGGCAAACACCTTTTTGATCGCTTGCTGTTGTACTTTTTGTGATGTAAGGTGACAAAAAAATGGTTTATTTAGCACAGTTTTTATTTTTTACGGTGTTCATCTGAGGGGTTAGGTCATGTGATATGTTTATAGAGCCGGTCGATACGGACACGGCGATACCTAATATGTATACTTCCCCCCCTATTTTCTACCAATTTGTTTTAACTTTATTTGGGGAAAATGACGTTTTTGTTTATTTTTACTTGAAACTTATAATTTTTTGGGGTTAAAACTTTATTTTTTCACTTTGGGACTTGAACTTTTGGGGGTCTAATCCCCTTTACAATTCATTCCAATACTTCTGTGATTGGAATGCATTGGCTATATGAGTAATACTGTGTGTATTACTCATACAGCTTCCGGCCTGTGAAATCCTGAGGGCTGGATCTCACAGGCACGTCACAGGAAGGCAGCAGCGATGCCTCAGGAAGGCATCGCGCTGCCTTCCATGCCATCGGGTCCTCCCTACAGCCGCATGGGGACCCGATGGCACCGCCGCCCGCCAGATAAGGTAAAGCCGCAAACCGCAGGTCTGAATTGACCTGCGGTTTGTGGCGATCGCCGATGCGGGGGGCGGGTCACATGACCCCTCCGGCGTTGTGACAGGATGCCCGCTGAATGATTTCAGAGGACATCCTGTTGCGATTAACCCCCGCCGTGCCGCAATGCAGTTTTAAAGTTATGACGTACCGGTACGTCCTGGGTCCTTAAGGACTCGGCAAACATGGCGTACCGGTACATCCTAAGTCCCTAAGGGGTTAATGGGACCAAAAGTAATTGGACAATTAACTCAAAGGCTGTTTCCTGGGCAGGTGTGGGCAATTTCTTCATTATTTCATTCTCAATTAAGTACATAAAAGGCCTGGAGTTGATTTGAGGTGTGGTGCTTGCATTTTGAAGATTTTGCTGAGAAGTAAACATGCGGTTAAAAGAAGCTCTCCATGAAGGTGAAACAAGCCATCCTTCATCTGCAAAAACAGAAAAAACCCATCCAAGAAATTGCTACACTATTAGGAGTGGCAAAATCTACAGTTTGACACATCCTCAGAAAAAAAGAAAGCACTGGTGACCTCAACAGTGCAAAAAGACCTGGACACCCACAGTGGAGGATCTCAGAATAATTACCATGGTGAAGAGAAACCCCTTCACAACAGCCAACCTAGTGAACAACACTCTCCAGGATATAGGCGTATCAATATCCAAATCTACCATAAAGAGAAGACTGCATGAAAGTAAATAAAAAGGGTTTACTGTACGGTGCAAGCCACTCATAAGCCTCAAGAATAAGAAGGCTAGATTGGACTTTGCTAATAAAAATCTTAAAAAAACAGCACACTTCTGGAAGAACATTCTTTGGACAGATGAAACCAGGATCAACCTCTACCAGGATGATGGAAAGAAAAAAGTATGGTATGGTACAGCTCATGATCCAAAGCATACCACATCATCTGTAAAACACGGCGGAGGCAGTGTGATGGCTTGGGCATGCATGGCTGCCAGTGGCACTGGGTCTCTAGTGTTTATTGATGATGTTACACAGGACAGAAGCAGCCGGATGAATTCTGGCGGTGTCAGAGACATACTGTGTGCTCAAATCCAACCAAACTGATTGGTCGGCGTTTCATAATACAGATCGACAATGACCCAAAACATAAAGCCAAAGCAACCCAGGAGTTCATTAAAGCAAAAAAGCGGAATATTCTTGAATGGCCAAGTCAGTCACCTGATCGGAACCCAATAGAGCATACATTTCACTTGTTAGAGACTAAACTTCAGACAGAGAGGCCCACAAACAAACAGCAACTGAAAACCGCTGCAGTAAAGGCCTGGCAGAGCATTAAAAAGGAGGAAACACAGCGTGTTGTGATGTCCATGATTTCAAGACTTCAGGCAGTCATTGCCAACAAAGGGTTTTCAACCAAGTATTAGAAATTAACATTTTATTTACAATTATTTAATTTGTCCAATTACTTTTGAGGCCCTGAAATGAAGGGATTGAGTTTAAAAAATGCTTTAGTTCTTTGTATTTTTATGCAATCATTTTGTTCAACCCACTGAATTAAAGCTGAAATTCTGAACTTCAACGGAATTGTTTTGTTCAAAATCTATTGTGGTAAATGTACAGAACAAAAATTAGAAAAATGTTGTCTCTGTCCAAATATATATGGACCTAACTGTATGACGGACAAACCCCCTTAAAGGGTTTCTGTCATCAGAAAAATCGTTATGTAGCTGGCTTACATTAGCGATGTGCTAATGTCAGCAGAACATAACTGTATGACTTATATCTCCCTGCCTGCCGCCGTTCGCGCTAAATAATGACTTTTATAATATGCAAATGAGCCTCTAGGTGCAGCAACGCCCCACTAGCACCGATAGGCTAATTTGCATATTATAAAAGTCATTATTTAGCGCGGACAGCGACAGGCAGGGAGATATAAGTCATACAGTTATGTTCTGCTGACATTAGCACATCGCTAATGTCAGCCAGCTACATAACGATTTTTCTGATGACAGAAACCCTTTAATACAGTTCGGTCCATATATATTTGGACAGAGACAACATTTTTTAAATTTTTGTTCTGTACATTACCACAATGGATTGTGAACAAGACAATTCAGATGCAGTTGAAATTCAGACTTTCAGCTTTTATTCAATGGGTTGAAAAAAATTATTGCATAAAAACATGAGGAACTAAAGGATTTTTTTAAACTCAATCCCTTCATTTCATGGACTCAAAAGTAATTGGACAAATTAAATAAGTATAAATAAAATGTTAATTTCTATTACTTGGTTGAAAACCCTTTGTTGGCAATGACTGCCTGAAGTCTTGAAATTATGGACATCACAAGACGCTGTGTTTCCTCCTTTTTAATGCTCTGCCAGGCCTTTACTGCAGCGGTTTTTAGTTGTTTAGTTGCTGTTTGTTTGTGGGCCTTTCTGTATGAAGTTTAGTCTTTAACAAGTAAAATGCATGCTCTATTTGGTTCAGATCAGGTGACTGACTTGGCCATTCAAGAATAGTCCACTTCTTTGCTTTGAAGGGAACCTATCATCAACTTTATGCTGCCCATACTAACAGCAGTATAAAGTAGAGACAGGTGAGTTGATTTCAGCGGTCTGTCATTTATAAGTAACTAGCAGAAGGATCCCACTTTGCACGGGTATATTTAATCTATTTCATTTTATGTTTCCGTGTGTCGTAAAAAGATAAACAGTTTCCCCCATAACAGTGACCTCTACAGTACCCGCCCCTTTAACAATGTCCTCGAAAGTGCCCGCCCCTTTAACAGTGATATCCACAGTGCCTGCCCCTTTAACAGTGACCTCCACAGTTCCCGTCCCTTTAACAATTTCCTCCACAGTGCCCGGCCCTTTAACATTAACCACTCCTTTAACAGTGACCTTCATAGTAGCCACACCTTTAAAGCGAGTCTCACATGCAGATTCACCCTATTAACCTAATAACAGTGTTATGTCCGCGGCATCCCCCCTATTAAAACGGTTGTTCCTTGCTAGCATCGTTGTGGAGAAAAACACTTTTAATCCGCATGCAAATGAGTCTGTGAAGGTGCCCAACGTTACAACGGCGTGTTACAACGGCCGGTGCCCAGGCCCCTGGGTCATTTTCATACGAAGGCACTCCCCCTCCGCCGCGTCTGCCCGCCCTTAGTCTCTGTTCTAACCTCCCTCCTCCCGTCCGTAATCCCGTGCAAGCGCACGCTAAACTGCGATGCCCCGGCCCGACAGTGCTCATTCAATGTGTACGCACCGATATCGCATTCACAGACTCATTTGCATGCGGATTAAAAGTGTTTTTCTCCACAACGATGCTAGCAAGGAACAAACGGTAAGCACCGTTTTAATAGGGGGGGGGGGGAATCCGTGGACATAACACTGTTATTAGGTTAATAGGGTGAATCTGCATGAAAGACTCCCTTTAACAGTGACTTCCACAGTGCACGCCCCCTTAACAGATACCTCCACAGTGCCCGCCCCTTTAACAGTGACCTCCACAGTGCCCGCCCCTTTAACAGTGAACTCCACAGCGCCCGTCCGTTTAATAGTGGCCCCTGCCACCCATGCATGTAGCAGTGAAGTTGTGCCCTCATACATCATATGACTGAATATTTAAGGACCTGCAAACTGCTAAAACCTGTGATCAGTTGTTATGCCAACCTGGAGTAGGACCTGCAAGATTTTATTGGCTAATAAGGGACATGTGACCGTGTAAATAGTAGTTCAGATTTAAGTGAAAGGCTTGCTGGCTTCTTTTGGCTAATGCAGGTCATTTTTGGGGAATATCTCAGGAATGGTAAGTCCTAGAGAGCTGAGACCCGGTCTAAAACCTTCCCGGACACCTGATGTACCTGTGTGCCAAATTTGCCGAAGATAGGTCTAGTCGTTTGGTCGCGCATAAAGAACGTCCAGACAGACGTCCAAACAGAAACTCATTTTTATATATATAAGAGAAAAGTAAGTGGTTGCCGAGAACCAACACCACAATCATTGCAGACTGGGCCTGGAAAAGAGTCACGGCCACCTGAGAAAAGTCATGGTTATTCATAAATTCCTGCTCTCCCTGTCCACCTGCTGATAATTGACAGTCTTCTACCTAGTTTTTGCCCTTTCTCTCTAGGAAAGAACTAACAATCATCAGCAGATGGGCAGGGAGAGCAGGAGATTAGGAATAACCATGACTCTTCTCAAGTAGATTTGACTCTTTTCAAGGCCTGTGCTGCAATGATTATGATGCTGGTTCTCAGCAACCACTTACTTTTAGCTCATGAGTGACACACTGCTGAAATCAGCATTTCTGTCACTATTTTATGCTGCCCTCATTGAGGTCAGCATAAAGTTGATGACAGGTTCCCTTTAACACCTAGGTTGCTTTGGCTTTATGTTTTGGGTCATTGTCCATCTGTATTTTGAAACGCTGATCAATCAGTTTGGCTGCATTTGTCTGGATCTGAGCACGCAGTATGTCTCTGAAAATGCCAGAATTCATCTGTACCAAACTGTAGATTTTGCCACTCCTAATAGTGTAGCAATTTCTCAAATGTTTTTTTTTCTGTTTTCGCAGATGAAGGATGGCTTGTTTCACCTGAATGGAGCTCTTTTGACCACATGTTTACTTCTCAGCAAAATCTTCAAAATGCAAGCACCACACCTCAAATCAACTCGAGGCTTTTTATGTGCTTAATTGAGAATGAAATAATGAAGGAATTGCCCACACCTGTCCATGAAACAGCCTGAGTCAACTGTCTAATTACTTTTGGTCCCTTTAAAAACAGGGTGCCACATGTAAAGAAGCTGAAACTCCTAAACCCTTCATCCAATTACTGGGGACCTCAGACACAGGCCTAGAATCTAGAAGATCATTATGTTATGACTAAACAAAAAAACTATGGTGAATCCCAAAGTCATGACGCTTGCAGATAATCCAACATCGGACTCTGAGCATATCAGTGATTAAGGTGGCGAATATACTGTTAGAGACAGACCAATCTCAAGATAGTTTACAACTCGCCTTCTCATGTCTTCCTTGGTTCCTATTGCAAAAGACATTTCTGAGATTAAACTAGACCTCCAACATATGAGACGTAGGATTTACACGCTAGAACAAATACAAATCCCTGTCATAAACCACTCGACCGCAGTGGCTTCATGCCTTCAGATACAAGAGGCACACATTAATAAATTGTACCCTAATATGGAAGATCTGAAAAATCGTAACAGACGCAACAACCTCTCCCTGACCTTCTGGAAGATGCAGAAAAGCAGCAACTTGTCATTGAAAGAGCACACAAGGCCTTACGCCCAAAGCCTAAACCCACTGAACCTCCTAGGGATATCATTTGTAGGCGACTGGATTTTCGCATAAAAGAAAAAAATCCTACAAAACACAAGATCTTCAGAAGCTCTTACTTATTAAGATACCACTATAGCCATTTGCCAGGACTTAGCTCCTTCTACACACAAAAGACATTTGCTCAAACCACTAACAGACGTCTTACGCCAAAGACAGTGCCCATTCTGCTGCCTGTTCCTGTTTGGCTTCTCCATATTGGTCAAAGGAAAACGTTACACAGTCCGCACTTCTGAAGAAGTAGCAACAGATCTTGACATCCGGCTCGAGTCTCCTCCAGCGCTAGAGACAGCCTAAGCAGCTACCACCTCTACCTGTGATTACGCCATAGGAAACGGTCGAAAAGCCCAAGAATCAATGCACCAAATAATAAATTTCAGAGAGCGTTGATTCCTCCTGGAGGACACAAACTCACGTGACCTGCTGTGCTGCACTCTTCGCGAGACAGTTTTTCTTCTGATGAGTATTATGCCTAACCCTCTCTTTTAGGATGTCAGAAGTTATTGATCTTCTATTTCTAGGTAAACCTGATAGTACCCATTTTATTGTTGTACACATATTAGATGGTGTTAATACAGTTGCAAGAAAAAGTATGTGAACCCTTTGGAATGATATGGATTTCTGCACAAATTGGTCATAAAATGTGATCTGATGAAACAAACAATTGGACGGCACTGCGCTCTGGTAAGGTCCGGGTGCGCGGTCAGTAGGTCGGATCCCTCTAGTAATATGTTTAGAAAGACCAGCACTCCGTTTTGCTGAGCTGAAAACTTTTTTATTCGTCACCCATGTGACGCACGTTTCGGCATAAGGTTTGCCTTTATCAAATACAGGTGATGATAGCTCAATACAACATATGCAATTCACCATTTAAATACACCTTTTGAAATGCCCGCCCCTCATCATGTGAGAGGTCATGTGGCTGTAATTGAAGGCATACGCCCCCAGCCACATGACCAGTCACCTGATCACGGCATCATGTTGCTATGTAACTCAGTATAAACAAAACTCAATCAATTGAAAGAAAATAGGATACGGCAGAGTATGTATCTATATTCATACCATACTACAGCGTCTGAGTTATCAATGATCAATTATAGAACCAAATACAAACAAACATATTATAATATACATATATTCTTTTAAGTGAAACTGCTCAGTGAATATTCTTTATTGAGGCCTTTGGGGGCAAGCGTCTCGAGCCGATGGATCCAATATGCTTCACGCTGGTGAAGCATCTGGATGCGGTTTACTCCACGTCTTGGTAGGGTCACTTCCTCTATAATTTGGAAACGTAATTGTGAGATATGATGTTTTTTCTCAATAAAGTGTTGAGGGATAGGCAGCAAAATATTCTCTTTCCTGATTGTGGATTTGTGTTTTCCCACTCTATCTTTGATACGCATTGTTGTTTCTCCAACATAGCACAACCCACACGGACATTTTAGTAAGTAGATAACAAAGCTACTGTCACAAGTAAAGTGACCCCGTACTGGAATTTGTTGTCCTGTGTGTGGGTGTGATATGTTGGAGCCTTTAATGACATTGGAGCAATGAACACAGTTCAGACAGGGAAATGTTCCCTTTCTGACTGTGGAGAAAGTGAGCTGTCGCAATGACGTCCTGTGACTACCTATGTCGGCCCGGATGATCTTATCTCTAATATTTTGATTACGTTTATAACACATCATAGGTAACTCCCTATATTCCTGAATTGTTGGGTATGATCTTTGTAAAATATGCCAGTGTTTATTGGCAATTGCTCTTACTCGATCCATCCAGGGGTGGTATTTAACAATGAGTGGTATTCTCTGTGTTTTTATCATCTTTTTTTGTGTTATTGTGGGATTTTCTACCTTGTGCCTTTGTTCATCTAACAGCTTAGATGGATAACCTCGGTTGACAAATTTTTGTGTCATTTCCTGCATCCTCAAACTACGTGTATCATCGGGGACGCCGAGGCTCCACGTCTAACCCGGTCACAGGTACCCCACATACCTTAGTATTAAATCTGTCCTCCAAGAATCTTTCCCCACTCCAAATTGGACTCCTTGAAAAGGGACTCTCCTTTAGTCCGACAGCTAGTTTGGACACATTTGGACTGGACATGGATCTAAACCGTTTTTTCCGTAATATAAGACTTAAAAGTCATTTTTCTAATATAGTCTCACATGATATTACTCCGATTGAGAGTGCACAATCGATGTTAAATTTGCAGCAATTCGGTTTAAGGCTGAAGAGCCAATACATGCCTCCGAAAATATATCATCCGAGTGAGACATATATACAACTGGTACAGCGCGATATTTCCATGTTAATTACGCAATATAAAAAAGGAGATCATTATATAAATCACAATTTATCCGCTGAGGAGAGACAGATAGTTAATCATCTGACTGATGATGACTCTCTGATCTTCAAACCTGCGGATAAAGTCATTTTAGACAAGGATTACTATATTAAGGAAATTTTGGGACAACTGTCTGATCAAACTGTTTATGAAATATTGCAGGGAGATCCGGTTTGGGCAATAAAACGGGAATTACAGGTCTTGGTTGATAATTATTTAAAACAGAATATTATTGATAAGAAATTAGCAGAATTTTTAATCAACCAACACCCTGTAACACCCGTATTCTATACACTCCCCAAGGTGCATAAATCCTTGGAGCGGCCCCCAGGACGCCCAATAGTTGCAGCCACAGATTCAATCCTTTCTCCCCCTGCAATTTTCTTGGATAAAGTGTTGACCCCTCTTACTAAAAAAGCTCCCTCATACTTAAGGGATAACTACTTCTTATTTCAAGACACATTTTTCCAGCAGCGGTGTGGGCGTAAGGCGGTGCGGCATTGGACCCCATCGCGGTCCCACACCGCTGCTGGAAAAATGTGTCTTGAAATAAGAAGTAGTTACGCCGTAAAACAATAGAAAGTAGAGACAGAAAAAAATCCTTTTCAGCCTGTGTGTATGTGCTCTCATCCAATAATGCACGGACGGCCAATAGGCCTTTTTCATGAGTAATACTTGTATATAGGCTACATACATCCAGGGTGACTAGGATACAATCCTGCGACAGCTCAATCTCACTTATTGTCTCCAAGAAATGTTGTGTATCCCTTAAGTATGAGGGAGCTTTTTTAGTAAGAGGGGTCAACACTTTATCCAAGAAAATTGCAGGGGGAGAAAGGATTGAATCTGTGGCTGCAACTATTGGGCGTCCTGGGGGCCGCTCCAAGGATTTATGCACCTTGGGGAGTGTATAGAATACGGGTGTTACAGGGTGTTGGTTGATTAAAAATTCTGCTAATTTCTTATCAATAATATTCTGTTTTAAATAATTATCAACCAAGACCTGTAATTCCCGTTTTATTGCCCAAACCGGATCCCCCTGCAATATTTCATAAACAGTTTGATCAGACAGTTGTCCCAAAATTTCCTTAATATAGTAATCCTTGTCTAAAATGACTTTATCCGCAGGTTTGAAGATCAGAGAGTCATCATCAGTCAGATGATTAACTATCTGTCTCTCCTCAGCGGATAAATTGTGATTTATATAATGATCTCCTTTTTTATATTGCGTAATTAACATGGAAATATCGCGCTGTACCAGTTGTATATATGTCTCAATCGGATGATATATTTTCGGAGGCATGTATTGGCTCTTCAGCCTTAAACCGAATTGCTGCAAATTTAACATCGATTGTGCACTCTCAATCGGAGTAATATCATGTGAGACTATATTAGAAAAATGACTTTTGAGTCTTATATTACGGAAAAAACGGTTTAGATCCATGTCCAGTCCAAATGTGTCCAAACTAGCTGTCAGACTAAAGGAGAGTCCCTTTTCAAGGAGTCCAATTTGGAGTGGAGTAAGATTCTTGGAGGACAGATTTAATACTAAGGTATGTGGGGTACCTGTGACCGGGTTAGACTTGGAGCCTCGGCGTCCCCGATGATACATGTAGTTTGAGGATGCAGGAAATGACACAAAAATTTGTCAACAGAGGTTATCCATCTAAGCTGTTAGATGAACAAAGGCACAAGGTAGACAATCCCACAATAACACAAAAAAAGATGATAAAAACACAGAGAATACCACTCATTGTTAAATACCACCCCTGGATGGATCGAGTAAGAGCAATTGCCAATAAACACTGGCATATTTTACAAAGATCATACCCAACAATTCAGGAATATAGGGAGTTACCTATGATGTGTTATAAACATAATCAAAATATTAGAGATAAGATCAACCGGGCTGACATAGGTAGTCACAGGACGTCATTGCGACAGCTCACTCATTTTTAAAATATGCTAATTACCTTGCTACCAGCAAGTAGGGCGGCTACTTGCTGGTAGCAGCCGCATCCTCCGATGGTAATGACGCCCCCTCGGCATGCTGATTGACAGGGCCAGGGAAGGGAATCGTTCTCTGCTGGCGCTGTTAGAATTTGAAATCTCGCGCCTGCGCCGTACCTGTCTTCAATCGGCGCAGGCGCACTGAGAGGCGGCCGCTCTCTCGACCGCTCCATCCTCAATGCGCCTGCGTCGATGACGTCATCAAGTACACCCGGAAGAGATTTATTATTAATAATCGTTGGTGTTAATAACTGTCATTTTTATAAAATTATTTATTCCCATTTCGTTGGTGGTTTTTGTGGCAGCATGCTTATTATGTACATACTTACCTGATTCGAGCATCCAGCGACGTCACCAGACTCTCCGCCTCCTTCCAGCGATGCCGGCGTCTTCTCTTCCGGGTGTACTTGATGACGGCATCAACGCAGGCGCATTGAGGATGGAGCGGTCGAGCGAGCGGCCGCCTCTCAGTGCGCCTGCGCCGATTGAAGACAGGTACGGCGCAGGCGCGAGATTTCAAATTCTAACAGCGCCAGCAGAGAACGATTCCCTTCCCTGGCCCTGTCAATCAGCATGCCGAGGGGGCGTCATTACCATCGGAGGATGCGGCTGCTACCAGCAAGTAGCCGCCCTACTTGCTGGTAGCAAGGTAATTAGCATATTTTAAAAAATCAATTTTTAGCAAATTCTACTGAACCAAAATGATTAATTTGCTTATGTATCATGAGATCGCACTATAGGGATTATTAGTAAAGAAAAAAAAAAAAAAAAACGGTTTAATGGGGTGACAGAAACCCTTTAATCAGTCCACAGTAAGACAAATTGTCTATAAATGGAGAAAGTTCAGCACTGCTGCTACTCTCCCTAGGAGTGGCCGTCCTGTAAAGATGACTGCAAGAGCACAGCACAGACTGTGAGGTGAAGAAGAATCCTAGAGTGTCAGCTAAAGACTTACAAAAGTCTTTGGCATATGCAAACATCCCTGTTAGCGAATCTACGATACGTAAAACACTAAATAAGAATGGATTTCATGGGAGGATACCACAGAGGAAGCCACTGCTGTCCAAAAAAAACATTGCTGCACGTTTACAGTTTGCACACGAACACCTGGATGTTCCACAGCAGTACTGGCAAAATATTCTGTAGACAGATGAAACTAAATTTGAGTTGTTTGGAAGAAACACACAACACTATGTGTGGAGAAAAAGAGGCACAGCACCCCAACATCAAAACCTCATCCCAACTGTGAAGTATGGTGGTGGGGGCATCATGGTTTGGGGCTGCTTTGCTGCGTCAGGGCCTGGACGGATTGCTATCATAGAAGGAAAAATGAATTCCCAAGTTTATCAAGATATTTTGCAGGAGAACTTAAGGCCATCTGTCCACCAGCTGAAGCTCAACAGAAGATGGGTGTTGCAACAGGACAACGACCCAAAGCATAGAAGTAAATCAACAACAGAATGGCTTAAACAGAAGAAAATAAACCTTCTGGAGTGGCCCAGTCAGAGTCCTGACCTCAACCCGATTGAGATGCTGTGGCATGACCTCAAGAAAGAGATTCACACCAGACATCCCAAGAATATTTCTGAACTGAAACTGTTCTGTAAAGAGGATTGGTCAAGAATTACTCCTGACTAGAGTTGAGCGAACACCTGGATGTTCGGGTTCGAGAAGTTCGGCCGAACTTCCCGTAAATGTTCGGGTTCGGGATCCGAACCCGAACCGAACTTCGTCCCGAACTTTTAGGGAACTAAAAAGGCTGTAAAACAGCCCAGGAAATAGCTAGAGGGCTGCAAAAGGCAGCAACATGTAGGTAAATCCCGAGCAAACAAATGTGGATAG
This sequence comes from Bufo bufo, assembly GCF_905171765.1. NCBI lineage: Eukaryota > Metazoa > Chordata > Amphibia > Anura > Bufonidae > Bufo > Bufo bufo. The sequence continues at coordinate 418,287,362 of NC_053392.1, read as the reverse complement.
GGAAATGAATTAAAATAAAAATAAAAAAAATAAAAATGACCCAATATCAATTGGACAGAGGTCCCATAGCAGAGAATCTGGCTTCACGTCAGCAGAGAATCAGTCTCTTCATGCCATAGCAAAGAATATGGCTTCATGTCAGCAGAGAATCAGTCTCTTCATGCCATAGCAGAGAATCTGGCTTCATGTCAGCGCAGAATCAGTCTTCATGTCATAGCAGAGAAAGAGGCTTCACGTCACTCACCACTGGAACAGGCCACTGTCACACATTTAGGCCCCGGCACCCAGACAGAGGAGAGCGGTCCCGTAACAGAGAATCTGGCCTTATGTCAGCGCAGAATCTGTCTTCATGTCATAGCACAGAATCAGGCTTCACGTCAGCCATCACTGGAACAGGCCACTGTCACACATTTAGGCCCAGGCACCCAGGCAGAGGAGAGCGGTCCCGTAACAGAGAATCTGGCCTTATGTCAGCGCAGAATCTGTCTTCATGTCATAGCAGAGAATCAGGCTTCACGTCAGCCACCACTGGAACAGGCCACTGTCACACATTTAGGCCCCGGCACCCAGACAGAGGAGAGCGGTCCCGTAACAGAGAATCTGGCCTCATGTCAGCGCAGAATCTGTATTCATGTCATAGCAGAGAATCAGGCTTCACGTCACCCACCACTGGAACAGGCCACTGTCACACATTTAGGCCCAGGCACCCAGGCAGAGGAGAGAGGTCCCGTAACAGAGAATCTGGCCTTATGTCAGCGCAGAATCTGTATTCATGTCATAGCAGAGAATCAGGCTTCACGTCACCCACCACTGGAACAGGCCACTGTCACACATTTAGGCCCCGGCACCCAGACAGAGGAGAGCGGTCCCGTAACAGAGAATCTGGCCTTATGTCAGCGCAGAATCTGTATTCATGTCATAGCAGAGAATCAGGCTTCACGTCAGCCACCACTGGAACAGGCCACTGTCACACATTTAGGCCCAGGCACCCAGGCAGAGGAGAGAGGTCCCGTAACAGAGAATCTGGCCTTATGTCAGCGCAGAATCTGTATTCATGTCATAGCAGAGAATCAGGCTTCACGTCACCCACCACTGGAACAGGCCACTGTCACACATTTAGGCCCCGGCACCCAGACAGAGGAGAGGTTCATTCAACTTTGGGTTGCCCCGCAATATAATGGTAAAATGAAATTAAAAATAGTATTGAATGAGGAAGTGCCCTGGAGTAGAATAATATATTGTTAAGGGGAGGTAGTTAATATCTAATCTGCACAAGGGATGGACAGGTCCTGTGGGATCCATGCCTGGTTCATTTTTATGAACGTCAGCTTGTCCACATTGGCTGTAGACAGGCGGCTGCGTTTGTCTGTAATGACGCCCCCTGCCGTCCTGAATACACGTTCAGACAAAACGCTGGCCGCCGGGCAGGCCAGCACCTCCAAGGCATAAAAGGCTAGCTCTGGCCACGTGGACAATTTGGAGACCCAGAAGTTAAATGGGGCCGAACCATCAGTCAGTACGTGGAGGGGTGTGCACAGGTACTGTTCCACCATGTTAGTGAAATGTTGCCTCCTGCTAACACGTTCCGTATCAGGTGGTGGTGCACTTAGCTGTGGCGTGTTGACAAAACTTTTCCACATCTCTGCCATGCTAACCCTGCCCTCAGAGGAGCTTGGCGTGACACAGCTGCGTTGGCGACCTCTTGCTCCTCCTCTGTCTTCGCCTTGGGCTTCCACTGGCTCCCCTGTGACACTTGGGAATGCTCTCAGTAGCGCGTCTACCAACGTGCGCTTGTACTCGCGCATCTTCCTATCACGCTCCAGTGTAGGAAGTAAGGTGGGCACATTGTCTTTGTACCGGGGATCCAGCAGGGTGGCAACCCAGTAGTCCGCACACGTTAAAATGTGGGCAACTCTGCTGTCGTTGCGCCGGCACTGCAGCATGTAGTCGCTCATGTGTGCCAGGCTGCCCAGAGGTAAGGACAAGCTGTCCTCTGTGGGAGGCGTATCGTCATCGTCCTGTGTTTCCCCCCAGCCACGCACCAGTGATGGGCCCGAGCTGCTTTGGGTGCCACCCCGCTGTGAACATGCTTCATCCTCATCCTCCTCCACCTCCTCCTCATCCTCGTCCTCCTCGTCCTCCAGTAGTGGGCCCTGTCTGGCCACTTTTGTACCTGGCCTCTGGTGTTGCAAAAAACCTCCCTCTGAGTCACTTCGAAGAGACTGGCCTGAAAGTGCTAAAAATAACCCCTCTTCCTCCTCTTCCTCCTGGGCCACCTCCTCTTCCATCATCGCCCTAAGTGTTTTCTCAAGGAGACATAGAAGTGGTATTGTAACGCTGATAACGGCGTCATCGCCACTGGCCATGTTGGTGGAGTACTCGAAACAGCGCAACAGGGCACACAGGTCTCGCATGGAGGCCCAGTCATTGGTGGTGAAGTGGGTCTGATCCGCAGTGCGACTGACCCGTGCGTGCTGCAGCTGAAACTCCACTATGGCCTGCTGCTGCTCGCACAGTCTGTCCAGCATATGCAAGGTGGAGTTCCACCTGGTGGGCACGTCGCATATGAGGCGGTGAGCGGGAAGGCCGAAGTTACGCTGTAGCGCAGACAGGCGAGCAGCGGCAGGGTGTGAACGCCGGAAGCGCGAACAGACGGCCCGCACTTTATGCAGCAGCTTTGACATGTCGGGGTAGTTGCGAATGAACTTCTGCACCACCAAATTCAGCACATGCGCCAGGCAAGGGATGTGCGTCAAACCGGCTAGTCCCAGAGCTGCAACGAGATTTCGCCCATTATCGCACACCACCAGGCCGGGCTTGAGGCTCACCGGCAGCAACCACTCGTCGGTCTGTTGTTCTATACCCCGCCACAACTCCTGTGCGGTGTGGGGCCTGTCCCCCAAACATATGAGTTTCAGAATGGCCTGCTGACGTTTACCCCGTGCTGTGCTGAAGTTGGTGGTGAAGGTGTGTGGCTGACTGGATGAGCAGGTGGAAGAAGAGGAGGAGGAAGCTGAGTAGGAGGAGGAGGAGACAGGAGGCAAAGAATGTTGCCCTGCGATCCTTGGCGGCAGAAGGACGTGCGCCAAATAGCTCTCCGCCTGGGGCCCAGCCGCCACTTCATTTACCCAGTGTGCAGTTAGGGAGATATAGCGTCCCTGGCCGTGCTTACTGGTCCACGTATCTGTGGTTAGGTGGACCTTGCCACAGATGGCGTTGCGCAGTGCACACTTGATTTTATCGGACACTTGTTTGTGCAGGGAAGGCACGGCTCTCTTGGAGAAGTAGTGGCGGCTGGGAACAACATACTGTGGGACAGCAAGTGACATGAGCTGTTTGAAGCTGTGTGTGTCCACCAGCCTAAATGACAGCATTTCATAGGCCAGTAGTTTAGAAATGCTGGCCTTCAGGACCAGGGATCGAGGGTGGCTAGGTGAGAATTTACGCTTTCTCTCAAATGTTTGTGAGATGGAGAGCTGAACGCTGCCGTGTGACATGGTTGAGATGCTTGGTGACGCAGGTGGTGGTGTTGGTGGTACATCCCATGTTTGCTGGGCGGCAGGTGCCAATGTTCCTCCAGAGGCGGAGGAAGAGGCCGAGGCGGCAGCAGCAGAAGAGGTAGCAGGGGGAGCCTGAGTGACTTCCTTGTTTTTAAGGTGTTTACTCCACTGCAGTTCATGCTTTGCATGCAGGTGCCTGGTCATGCAGGTTGTGCTAAGGTTCAGAACGTTAATGCCTCGCTTCAGGCTCTGATGGCACAGCGTGCAAACCACTCGGGTCTTGTCGTCAGCACATTGTTTGAAGAAGTGCCATGCCAGGGAACTCCTTGAAGCTGCCTTTGGGGTGCTCGGTCCCAGATGGCAGCGGTCAGTAGCAGGCGGAGTCTCTTGGCGGCGGGTGTTCTGATTTTGCCCACTGCTCCCTCTTTTGCTACGCTGTTGGCTCGGTCTCACCACTGCCTCTTCCTCCGAACTGTGAAAGTCAGTGGCACGACCTTCATTCCATGTGGGGTCTAGGACCTCATCGTCCCCTGCATCGTCTTCCACCCAGTCTTGATCCCTGACCTCCTGTTCAGTCTGCACACTGCAGAAAGACGCAGCAGTTGGCACCTGTGTTTCGTCATCATCAGAGACGTGCTGAGGTGGTATTCCCATGTCCTCATCATCAGGAAAAATAAGTGGTTGTGCGTTAGTGCATTCTATCTCTTCCACCCCTGGGGAAGGGCTAGGTGGATGCCCTTGGGAAACCCTGGCAGCAGAGTCTTCAAACAGCATAAGAGACTGCTGCATAACTTGAGGCTCAGACAGTTTCCCTGATATGCATGGGGGTGATGTGACAGACCGATGGGCTTGGTTTTCATGCGCCATCTGTGCGCTTTCTGCAGAAGACTGGGTGGGTGTCACGGAACCATGAACCAGACGTACAACAAGAGATAAGTGAAAATAAGAAGGCTTTATTGAAAATAAAGCTGTAAAGCAAAAGTCCAAACGGATGGTGAAACCGAGCAGAGTCTTTGCGAAGCCAGAGGTCAGGAACCAGAAGGGTAGTCAGATGAAGCCAGGATCAGGAACCAGCAGGGTAGTCAGACGAAGCCAGGATCAGGAACCAACAGGGTAGTCAGACGAAGCCAGGATCAGGAACCAGCAGGGTAGTCAGACGAAGCCAGGATCAGGAACCAGAAGCAGCAGCAGTCTTAGAAGCATGTGAACACAAGAGGACCAAGCAAGGAACTGAAGCCACAGACCTCCTATATATATGAGCTAGGCATCCAGCTCCTCCCAGGGGAAGGAGGAGCCGCAGGGTGGAAGGCTACAAGAAACCCAGGACCCAAGATGGCCGCCAGCACATGTCAAACGAAGGAGAGCAGCAAGCAGGTAAGACCATGACAGTACCTCCCCCTCAAGGGCCCCTCCTCCGCGGAGCACAAAACGGTTTCTGAGGGAAGCGTGCGTGGAAGGCTCGGAGCAAGGCAGGAGCATGGACATCTGCGGAGGGAACCCAGGAACGCTCCTCTGGACCATAACCACGCCAATGGACCAAAAACTGCAACCGACCGCGGACCAGGCGTGAGTCCAGGATATTGCTCACCTCATATTCCTCACGATTGCCCACTTGGACCGGACGAGGCCGAGGAACCGAGGAAGTGAAACGATTACACACCAGTGGCTTCAACAGGGAGACATGAAACACGTTGGAGATCCGCATGCCAGGAGGAAGCGCAAGGGCATAGGCTACCGGGTTTACCCTGCGAAGCACTCGGAAGGGACCAACAAAGCGAGGCGCCAGCTTGGGAGTGGGCACTCGAAGGTTGAGGTTGCGGGTGGACAACCATACACGGTCTCCGACCTGGTAGGAAGGAGCAGGCGCTCGTCTGCGATCAGCCTGGAATCTCTGGCGCTGCGCAGAGACCTCAAGGGACTTCTGGATCTGTACCCAAGAAGCACGTAGGACGGAAAGGTGATCCTCCACAGCCGGAATATCCTGGGGAGAGAATACCTCCGGTAACACGGCAGGTTGGAACCCATAATTGGCCATGAAGGGAGACGTCCCAGAGGAAGAGTTCACCGCCGTGTTCCTGGCAAACTCAGCCCAAGGCAGGAGGTCAACCCAATTGTCTTGGTGATCGGAGACATAGCAACGAAGGAATTGCTCCATGGCCTGATTGGATCGTTCTGCGGCCCCATTGGACTGAGGGTGGTAGGCCGAGGAGAAGGAGAGATGAATCCCCAACTGGGAGCAAAAGGCGCGCCAGAACCTGGACACAAACTGACTCCCCCGATCCGACACAATCTCCTTAGGCAAACCGTGCAACCGGAAGACCTCCCTGGCAAAAATCGTGGCCAACTCTTGTGCAGAGGGTAACTTCTTGAGAGGAACACAGTGGCACATTTTGGAAAACCGATCCACAATCATGAGAATGACCGTATGGCCTCGGGATGCAGGGAGGTCCACAATGAAATCCATCCCCAGGTGTGACCATGGGCGCTCCCCGGTGGCTATGGGTTGCAGAAGGCCCAACGGAAGGTGCCGAGGGGACTTACTCTGGGCACAAACGGAGCATGCCGCTACATATGCGGCGATGTCGGAACGTAGGGAAGGCCACCAGAACAGACAGACGTGAAACAGCCCAGGACAGCTGATTCTTTCCAGGATGCCCCGCGGTCTTGGAGTTATGGTAGGTTCGCAACAACCGAGTGCGCAACTCCTCAGGCACAAAACATCTGCCGTTGGGTCTCCCAGAGGGAGCACCAGATTGAGCCGCCAAAATCTGCTCACCCAGGGGAGAGGTCAGGCTGGTGCGAATGGCGGCCAGGATCTGATTCGGAGGTATGACCGAAGTCGGAATCGACTCCTCCCTGGACAGCTCGGAGTACTGCCGTGATAAGGCATCCGCCCTGATGTTCTTGGAACCGGGTAGGTAGGAGACCACGTAATTAAAACGTGACAAGAACAGAGCCCATCTGGCCTGACGTGGTGTCAATCTCTTGGCCTCAGAAAGGTAGGTCAGATTCTTGTGGTCCGTCAGGATGAGAACCGGAACCACCGAACCCTCGAGCAAGTGCCTCCATTCTTTAAGGGCCTGCACGATGGCCAATAACTCCCTGTCACCAATCTGATAGTTGCACTCCGCGGAAGACAGTTTCCGGGAGTAAAACCCACAAGGAAGCAGAGGACCCTCTGGTGTTCTACGCTGAGACAGAAGGGCGCCTACTCCCGTCTCAGACGCGTCCACCTCGAGGACAAAGGGCAACCCAGGGTTGGGATGCGACAGAATCGGAGCCGACACAAAGGCGGACTTTAGGACCTCAAAAGCTCGGATGGCCTCGAGCGGCCAGACCTGGGAATTACTGCCCTTCCTGGTCAGATCCGTGAGAGGCTTGGCCAGCATGGAAAAGTCCCTGATGAACTTCCGGTAATAATTGGCGAAGCCCAAAAAGCGCTGCAGGGAACGAAGACCACTGGGCTGGGGCCACTGTAAGACAGCCGAAACCTTCTCAGGATCCATGGAGAACCCCTCAGCGGAAATGATGTAACCTAAGAAGGTTACCTGGGATCGGTGAAATTCGCATTTCTCAAGCTTACCGAACAGCTTGTTCTTTCGTAACCGTTGCAACACTCGTCTGACATCCAGAATGTGGGCCTCCATGGATTCAGAATATACCAAGATGTCATCCAAATAGACTACCACACACTGCTGCAACAGGTCACGGAAAACATCGTTGATGAATTCCTGAAAGACTGCGGGCGCATTGCACAACCCAAAGGGCATAACCAAGGATTCGTAATGACCGGTCCTGGTGTTAAACGCGGTCTTCCACTCATCGCCCGCCTTGATCCTTACCAGGTTATATGCCGCCCTCAGGTCGAGTTTGGTAAAGACCGTGGCCCCTTTAAGGCGATCGAACAGCTCGGAAATCAAGGGTATCGGGTAAGCGTTCTTGATCGTGATGCGATTGAGACCCCTGTAATCGATGCAAGGCCTCAACTCACCGCCCTTCTTTTTCACAAAGAAAAATCCAGCCCCTGCCGGGGACGAAGATTTGCGAATGTGTCCGCGTGAAAGCGCCTCCCTCACGTACTCCTCCATGGCCTCATTCTCCGCTACCGACAGTGGATAGACTTTGCCACGAGGAGGAACGGCACCAGATTGTAACTCTATGGCACAATCGTATGGGCGGTGCGGAGGTAGGGCAACCGCGCGCACCTTATCGAATACATCCCGGTACTCCTCGTATTCAGGAGGCAACAGAGAGTCCGAGGAAGTACACAGCAACTTGACAGACCCATGGATGCAACTAGCCCCACACTGCGGTGACCACGAGAGGATCTCGACCGATCTCCAATCGAAAGTCGGATTATGCTTCTGGAGCCAGGGGTACCCCAAGACCACCGAGTAGTGTGGAGACGAAATAACCTGGAGGCAGACCGACTCTCTGTGAACGGCACCAATGGCTATCCCCACTGGAAGGGTCTCATGAGTCACGTGTGGCGGCAGAAGGGGTCTGCCGTCTATCGCCTCAAGAGCCAGTGGGGAACCTCGAGCCTGCAGAGGAATGGAATTGGCGGCAGCGAACACACTATCAATGAACAAACCACCAGCACCAGAGTCCACCAACGCCTGGGTCGTCACCGAGCCCCCGACCCAGGAGAGGACAACAGTGATCAGTGGTTTGTCAACACGGGAAACCGGGGACGAGGAGACTCCACCCAAGATCTGCCCCCGACAGGATCTCAGGGTACGAGCGTTTCCCGGACGGTTCGGACATGCCAACCGAAAATGCCCACCGAGACCACAGTACATGCATCGGCCCTCGCGTCTCCGGAGTGCCCTCTCCCCCTCGGACAGGCGAGCAAACCCCAGCTGCATGGGTTCACCCCCAGACAAGTCATCCCCAGGAGGCGTGGGAGGAGAGGGAGGCACGGGTGGGACAGCAAACGTAGGCACCAATCTGTTAGAAGACCTCCGCAGGTTCTCCTTAAAGGAAGGTCTCTCCCTGAGTCTGGTGTCAATCAAAATCAGGAAAGAAATAAGAGACTCGAGCTCAACTGGTAGGTCCTTAGCTGCAACCTCATCCTCCAAGGCATCCGAGAGACCATGAGAGAAAGCAGCGACCAGAGCCTCATTATTCCAGCCCACCTCTGCTGCCAGGGTACGAAACTCAATGGCGTATTCAGCTACGGATCGTGAACCCTGTCTGATGGACATAAGGAGCTTCGCAGCAGAGGCAGCACGAGCCGGCACATCGAATACCTTCCGAAGAGAAGCAACAAAACCGGAAAACTCGGCAACCACCGGATTGTTGTTCTCCCATAAAGGGCTGGCCCAGGCCAAGGCCTTGTCCGAGAGCAGCGAGATCAAGAAGCCCACCTTTGATCTCTCAGTAGGAAAGGCATGTGGCAGCAACTCGAAATAAATGCCCACCTGGTTAAGGAAACCTCGGCACTGAGTTGGCTCTCCCCCAAAGCGCTGTGGAAGAGGGGCAGAACCGGTCATACCCCGAAACACCGCAGGCGCAACAACAGGTGTCGGGGTAGACTCTGGCGCAACAACCGGAGCGGCAGTAGGAGCGAGCCCAGGAGCGACAACCGACCCATCGGCAACGGGAGCGAAATGAGCCGTGCGTTCAAGCAGGGTTTGCAACGCCACAGCGAACCGACCCAACAGGTGATCCTGCTGATCAAGTCTGGCAACCAGCGTGGGTAGCGAGGATGGCCCTGTACCGTCAGAATTCATGGCTTGGTCCTAATGTCACGGAACCATGAACCAGACGTACAACAAGAGATAAGTGAAAATAAGAAGGCTTTATTGAAAATAAAGCTGTAAAGCAAAAGTCCAAACGGAGGTGAAACCGAGCAGAGTCTTTGCGAAGCCAGAGGTCAGGAACCAGAAGGGTAGTCAGATGAAGCCAGGATCAGGAACCAGCAGGGTAGTCAGACGAAGCCAGGATCAGGAACCAACAGGGTAGTCAGACGAAGCCAGGATCAGGAACCAGCAGGGTAGTCAGACGAAGCCAGGATCAGGAACCAGAAGCAGCAGCAGTCTTAGAAGCATGTGAACACAAGAGGACCAAGCAAGGAACTGAAGCCACAGACCTCCTATATATATGAGCTAGGCATCCAGCTCCTCCCAGGGGAAGGAGGAGCCGCAGGGTGGAAGGCTACAAGAAACCCAGGACCCAAGATGGCCGCCAGCACATGTCAAACGAAGGAGAGCAGCAAGCAGGTAAGACCATGACAGTGGGAGATAATGTGAACGTGCTGGATCCACTGTCGGCCACCCAATTGACTAATGCCTGTACCTGCTCAGGCCTTACCATCCTTAGAACGGCATTGGGCCCCACCAAATATCGCTGTAAATTCTGCTGGCTACTGGGACCTGAGGTAGTTGGTTCACTAGGACGTGTGGCTGTGGCAGAACGGCCACGTCCTCTCCCAGCACCAGAGGGTCCACTAACACCACCACGACCCTGTCCACGTCCGCGTCCCTTATTAGATGTTTTCCTCATTGTTCCCGTTCACCACAATTTTGAGAATGGCAAATTTGGGAATGCTTTTTCAACCCAGAACAAAAAGTCTGCTTTTACGGTCACTACAAATAACTTGACCAGCTAAAACTGTGCAGATTTGGTTGAATAGAGATGTGAGACCTGTTTTTTTTTGCGCTGTGTGACAGTTATAGGTTTAATCACAGAATGACACTTCTATCAGCACGCTAGCGTGTGTCTTAGGTTTTTCTGAATGACACTATCAATACCTTCAATGTAAGATTTTCTTTTTGGGATAGATTTCAAGTAGGCCTCAAATACCACAAACTAGTTATTTTCAGAATGGCAAATTTGGGAATGCTTTTTCAACCCAGAACAAAAAGTCTGCTTTTACGGTCACTACAAATAACTTGACCAGCTAAAACTGTGCAGATTTGGTTGAATAGAAATGTCAGGTCTATTTTTTAGGCGCTGGGTGACAGGCTCAACTTGCCCCTGATGTAATATATGGCCAAAAAATAACCACACTGTTGATGGTTAAATGCACTTGGGTAACACAGGCTCAGCCTGCAGCTGATGTAGTATATGTAGTAATAGAGTAATGAGCGAGCACTCATACACTTGGCAACCAAATTGACATGTGCAGAAAATATTTATTAAATCCCCATAAAATACAAGTAATAAAATTTATAATAACAATGTAGCAATAATATACAACATTACAGTCACATATATTGTGGTAGATATGATCAACACTATATTCATATGACTGCATAGTGTCGATAAATTCAATAATATATATCACACCAAGAAACTTCAAGTATATGCTGTTATTTGGGAAAGAGGGGGTATTATCTTCTAGCGCTCTATCCCAATTTGGGAAACTGAATGTCACTGAAAATGTTGTAGGTGTATTCACTGGGAGCGCAACATGTTCATAAAGTGTCCACAGGAATCCTGATAATGTGAAAAGTCTCTTATAGCATATCCTTTTAAGGTCGATATGAGCTTTGGATTGAAGAAAACTTTAAATCGATATTTGGCTTACCGTCTAGCGTCTGCTGTCTCCCTATTGCTTCAATGGAGCTTTAAATATTTGCCGGCTTATTCAGTCGCTCCATACAGCAAGCTGGTTTAAATTTCGCGGGAGTTCCAAAGATCACAGGAGTTGCCACTCTGTTCCGCAATTTCCTTTGGTGCAGCTTTCGACGATAAGAATAGTTAATCCTTTACTGTAGAGATTTTCTTCTGTATGGCCATACAGTATTATCGGAGGCTTTTCAATGCAGGTACATCACTTGTTTCACCATACGCGTTACGGGTAGATTCACTCTCCCTTCCTCAGTGGTCAAGTGTCTGCCTGCTCTGCCTCCATTTTTATCCATTCCTTTGATTGCTTCCCAAATCTCGGACACCTGTTGTTCATGCTACTCCCAGTTTGCAAGGGAATCCTCCCACATAATCAAGGGATAATTCTATACAGCCTTGATTTAAAAAAAAAAAATAATAATTTTTTTTATTTTTTTAATTTTTTTTCCCTCTTATAAAATATCAATATAAGAATTTAAAACAATAAATAATAAATGTGAGGAATCTTGAAAGTTTCATAGGAATCCTAGAGTTTGATACAATTATTTGGATTTGATAGAGAAAGAAGGGTGGGTATCTCGGAGCCAAGGACACGTCGCAGCGCCGATAGACGGCCTAGCATGCGACGTGCCGTCGGCCACGAGACATCCAACCTACATAAATCCAAAAATTTCCAACTCCGAATTAAGGCCTTTCGGTTGTAGAGATCCAAATTCATAAATGCGTCTGGATTCTATCCTAGACATTTGTCTGATAAAATCACCGCCTCTCCAGTGTTTCTCCACCTTCTCCAGTGCCGTAAACACCAGACTTGATGGATCCTGATTATGCATCTCTTTATAATGTTTAGATAGGGAATGTTTATCGTACCCCTTCCTGATGTTGGCAATATGTTCGGCCACTCTTTTTTTGAATGGCCTCTTGGTACGTCCTATATATTGTCTGTTACAGGGGCACTGGAGAAGGTAGATAACTCCACTGGAGTCACATGTAAGACAATCTTCTATCTCCCAATTATAGTTGTTCTGAGTCGAGGGGACATTAGTCGTCAGGCGGGGTTTTTTATTCATTCTACAACCCATACACCTTCCACATTTATAAAAACCCTTCAAACTCAGCCAAGTTCCTGAAAAACTCAACTTATTCTGTTTCCACGGTTTTACGGTAGGGGCCACCTTGATACCTAGATTGGGTGCCCTAGTGAAGGTAATCGTCGGAACAGTCGGGAGTAAGTGTCCCACAATTTTGTCATTCAACACATGGTGCCAATGGGTTTTAATAATTTTCTGAATCTTCCTATAATTCTCATTAAATGGAAGAACAACTCTCATGGCTTCTTCTTTATTTAGTGTTTTATCTTCCTAGTTTTATCTTCCTCATTATCCATCTCATTTTTATCTTTATTGTCCTCCTTATTAAAGAACTCTCTTCTATCTAATTTCCTAATTTGGTTGAGTGACTCCTCCACTAAGTTTTCAGGATATTCCTTCTCAATAAATTGTCTTTTCATCTCAATGGCTTCCATCCATAAACATTCCCTATCTAAACATTATAAAGAGATGCATAATCAGGATCCATCAAGTCTGGTGTTTACGGCACTGGAGAAGGTGGAGAAACACTGGAGAGGCGGTGATTTTATCAGACAAATGTCTAGGATAGAATCCAGACGCATTTCTGAATTTGGATCTCTACAACCGAAAGGCCTTAATTCGGAGTTGGAAATTTTTGGATTTATGTAGGTTGGATGTCTCGTGGCCGACGGCACGTCGCATGCTAGGCCGTCTATCGGCGCTGCGACGTGTCCTTGGCTCCGAGATACCCACCCTTCTTTCTCTATCAAATCCAAATAATTGTATCAAACTCTAGGATTCCTATGAAACTTTCAAGATTCCTCACATTTATTATTTTATATTCTTATATTGATATTTTAATCTTGAAAATTTGTTTAATAATATTTTATTATAAAAAGTCATTTTATAAGTGTTGGCAATCAGATATCAAGTTTATATTTCACATAATGATATATCACACCAATTGGGACATCTGGGTCAAAAAACGCATGTGTCCCCAAAAAAACGCATAAAAAACGCATGGAAACTGCAAGAGGAAAAAAAAAAAAAAAAAAAAAAACATTTATTTTTTATTTTTTTTAAAATCAAGGCTGTATAGAATTATCCCTTGATTATGTGGGAGGATTCCCTTGCAAACTGGGAGTAGCATGAACAACAGGTGTCCGAGATTTGGGAAGCAATCAAAGGAATGGATAAAAATGGAGGCAGAGCAGGCAGACACTTGACCACTGAGGAAGGGAGAGTGAATCTACCCGTAACGCGTATGGTGAAACAAGTGATGTACCTGCATTGAAAAGCCTCCGATAATACTGTATGGCCATACAGAAGAAAATCTCTACAGTAAAGGATTAACTATTCTTATCGTCGAAAGCTGCACCAAAGGAAATTGCGGAACAGAGTGGCAACTCCTGTGATCTTTGGAACTCCTGCAAAATTTTAACCAGCTTGCTGTATGGAGCGACTGACTAAGCCGGCAAATATTTAAAGCTCCATTGAAGCAATAGGGAGACAGCAGACGCTAGACGGTAAGCCAAATATCGATTTAAAGTTTTCTTCAATCCAAAGCTCATATCGACCTTAAAAGGATATGCTATAAGAGACTTTTCACATTATCAGGATTCCTGTGGACACTTTATGAACATGTTGCGCTCCCAGTGAATACACCTACAACATTTTCAGTGACATTCAGTTTCCCAAATTGGGATAGAGCGCTAGAAGATAATACCCCCTCTTTCCCAAATAACAGCATATACTTGAAGTTTCTTGGTGTGATATATATTATTGAATTTATCGACACTATTGAGTCATATGAATATAGTGTTGATCATATCTACCACAATATATGTGACTGTAATGTTGTATATTATTGCTACATTGTTCTTATAAATTTTATTACTTGTATTTTATGGGGATTTAATAAATATTTTCTGCACATGTCAATTTGGTTGCCAAGTGTATGAGTGCTCGCTCATTACTCTATTACTACATTTGCCTTTAAGAGAGGGTGGGGTGATTCCCTCTATATGAGCTTGCAGCACCATACCTTAACTACTTGCTAGTGAGCCACCACAACCTACCACTATTTGATGTAGTATATGGCCAAAAAATAATCAGACTGTTGATGGTTAAATGCACTTGGGTGACACAGGCTCAGCCTGCAGCTGATGTAGTATATGGCCAAAAAATAACCAGACTGTTGATGGTTAAATGCACTTCGGTGACACAGGCTCAGCCTGCAGCTGATGTAGGATATAGCACAAAATAACCACACTATCGATGGTTAAATACACTTGGTGATAGCTCGTGCTGGCGCACCACAAGTCACAAAATGGCCGCCGATCACCCCAGAAAAAAAGTGATCTAAAAACGCTCTGGGCAGCCTCAAAAAAGTGAGCAAGTCAATAATAGCACTTCAATGATCCACAGCTGCAGATCGATCACAGAATGAAGTCTTTTGGAGGAGTTAATCTGCCTAATCTCGCCCTAACGTCGCAGCTGCAACCTCTCCCTATACTGATCATAGCAGAGTGACGTGCGGCGCTACGTGACTCCAGCTTAAATAGAGGCTGGGTCACATGGTGCACTGGCCAATCACAGCCATGCCAATAGTAGGCATGGCTGTGATGGCCTCTTGGGCCAAGTAGTATGACGCTTGTTGATTGGCTGCTTTGCAGCCTTTCAAAAAGCGCCAAGAAAGCGCCGAACACCGAACCCGAACTTTTACGAAAATGCTCGGGTTCGGGTCCGTGTCACGGACACCCCAAAATTCGGTACGAACCCGAACTATACAGTTCGGGTTCGCTCATCCCTACTCCCGACCATTGTGCACGTCTGATCTGCAACTAGAGGAAACATTTGGTTGAAGTTATTGCTGCCAAAGGAGGTTCAACCAGTTATTAAATCCAAGGGTTCACATACTTTTTCCACCTGCACTGTGAATGTTTACATGGTGTGTTCAATAAATACATGGTAACATTTAATTATTTGCGTGTTATTAGTTTAAGCAGACTGTGATTGTCTATTGTTGTGACTTAGATGAAGATCATTACAAAGAAAGCCTCCAAAAGGACCACACCATCGTATACTTGATTGCTGCGATGGTGTGGTCCTTTTGGAGGCTTTCTTTGTGTTATGATGCAAAATAGAATATGCCCTATGGAACAACGGATACTAACTGTCTACCAACATCAGGATATTCATTCCAAAATATTGTTGTATCCTGTATTCTATTTTCTGTATGGGTTGATCCGTGCGGTCAGATTAGTGGGTGACTTTAGCTTTAATGTATGGGTAGTATTTGTTTTGGCTCCTAGGCTACTTTGCTCAGGGCTTCATTGCACAGTGCACTTCATACGAGTTCATAATTTTTATGAACATCACATCTTATCACTTATATGGATTATCATTATGTATAATTATTTATTATTACTTCTTTGGCACATATGTATGCACATGTAATATGTTTCCAGTATATGAATTCACATTATAGGGATATGTGTGTGTGTGTGTGTGTGTGGGGGGGGGGGGTTATTCCCCTTCCTTTGATGCATCAGCATCCATATCCCTATTCTTTAGTTGAGAGGGATTTAGTGTATTCACTTTAGTATATATTATGATTATTATAATATTATGTGTTCACTGCTGCTTGATTATTTATATATATATATATATTTTCTCGTACTTTTTTCCATTGGGGGACACAGACCATGGGTATAGCTTAGAGGTATTAGTAGGAGGGACACTATGCAAATACAAAAGAGCTCCTCCTCCTCGGGCTATACCCCCCGACTCCACCAGGAGGAACTCAGTCTTTGCTTAGTGTCTGGTGAAGGAGGTTGACACTTTCATTCGTCTCCCTTTTGTTATTTTTCTTCCAGCTAAGGACGCAGGTCGGCATTGCGCCTTCCTGGTCCCCCATGGAGTGCCCGCCGCCATCTATGGGATGTTGCTAGGCTGCCTCCATTATCCCCCCAAGAAGGCAAGTGGATCCGGGCTCGACCTGTCAGCTCCGGCATCCCACCAGCTCCTGGGTCACCTGCTGCCACCTTCTTCCAGAGCACTGCACTCCTGAGCAAGGAGTCAGATGTCTGAAGAGGTGCATCCCTGCTGGTCCTGGAGTCGAGGGAGAAGATCTGCAGGAGCAGATAAGTATTAAGCTGCACCTCTGTGTGTTCCCTCCCTCCCTCTCTGCTCTGAGACCTATGGGCCTCCTGGGTGAAATAGGATCTAGGTGGCATTGTTGTTCTGTCTGAGGCGCAAGGGTCATGGAGGCACTTAACTGGGCAGGCGTCTCTGGACGTCCCTGCTCCTTCTCTGGCGGCATATCATGTCTCTCCCTCCGGTCTCCGCTTCTCTGGGCTTGCCATCCCCCTTGCTGGGGACGCCTTACTTTAGTTTTTTCCACGCTGAGCGGCGCCGGGGGCCATTTTACTTCCCTTCTTTAAACAGAGAGCTCTTTTCGCGCTCCTATGACGCAATCGGGGGCGGAGCCTAATCGGAACTCCGGCTCATTCCTGCTGCTGCTGAGAAGCTCTCACACTGAACAGCTGCTCCCCCGCTCCTCTCTGGATTGATGCTCTTGCCTGAGCGGTAGGATTTTTTCTCTCTGTACTGATTCCAGTCACGTTTGTGAAGAGACCATCATGCCTATGACTAAGTCCGGTAAGACCTCTTCTCAGACCCCAATGGGGTCCTGTTGGAGTGTCTGCTCCCACTTTCAGTCACTGGTGCCTGTGCCTCCTGCCCTGCCTCTGGACAGAATCACCTTTCTCCCCCTTCTCTTGACCAGTCCAGCCCCCCCCCCGGTCACTGCGGAGCCTGCGGCCCCCGCTTGGGCATCTGCCATGTCCAGCGCGGCCGCTGATTTGGCCCTGTTCGCCAAGGTAGCCATGTCTTTCATGGAACATATGTCCGTTTCCAATCCTGCGGCGCCAACCACTCGGTCCCCTCACAGTGGTTCTTGCAGAGGACGACTGACTACTAAGAGGCAGCGTGAGCGACAGCATCCCTCCTCGGATGACTCCGCTTCTCCCCCTCGGCTAGAAGCTTGCTCAGACTCCCCCCCCCCCCCCCCCTTAGGGAGCGCAGGTGTGAAGGGGAATTGTCCGGCTCGGACGAGGTCACGGAGCGGGACCTTCCGCCAAAGCTCTCCACCATGGTGGCTGATTTAGTAGTGGCTGTCCGTGACAACTTTAATCTCCAAGGGGATTCTCCTCCTTCCACTAGGAGGGAGTTCGCCCTTTTTCCTCCCAAAAAACCGGAGGCTGCTGTCTTTCCGGTCCATGAGGAATTTTCCGCTGTCATAGCCAGGGCATTCCGCCACAAAACGCATGGATACTCTCTATCCTTTCCCGGCGGACAGCGTGGAGAAGTGGTCTTCTCCCCCTAGGGTGGACCCCCCGGTAGCCAGGTTGGCCAAAAACACGGCCCTCCCTGTCCTGGACGGCTCCTCTCTGCAGGACGCTGTGGACAGGCGCCTAGATTCTCTGGCAAAATCCATATTCTCACTGGCGGGCACGTCCCTGCGACCTGCCTTTGCCTCGGCATGGGTGGCCAGAGCTCTCTCAATGTGGCTGCAGCGCCATCACCAGGACCTGGCGGACCAAGGTGCGTCGGCGGACACACTGGCTTTGGTTCTCCAGATGTCTCAGGCCTCCAAATTCCTCTGTGAGCCTTCCATGGACATCAGACCCCTTTTTGCCTGCATTTCGGCCCTCGCGGTCATTCAACGCAGGGAGGTCTGGTTGAAGGTATGGGATGCTGACTCTTCCTCCAAGCGTTCCCTTGCGTACCTCCCCTTTGAGGGTTCCAGACTTTTTGGGGCTCAACGGGATGAATTCATCTCTGCCGCTACTGGGGCAAAAGCACTCACCTTCCCCAGGCTAGGGCTAAGCGCCCCTTTCGGGCGAGGACTTCCGGTTCTCGGTACCAGTCCTTTCGCCGCTTCTCTCGAACAAGTCGTCGCCCACTTCCTCTGCAGGATTGTCACAGGACTCCCGCAAGCAGCCCTCTTTCAATCCCAGCCTACCTGGCGCCCGAGGACACAGTCGACATCGCCCTGCCGCTCCCAAGCAATCTTCTGCATGAAGGGGCGCCCCCACCCCTCGTGGTGGGGGGCCGCCTGCTTTCTTATCAGCAGGTTTGGACTCATGTTCAGGACGCATGGGCTCTAGAGATTGTAACGTCTGGTTACAAGATAGAGTTCGCGTCCAGACCACCGGAACGTTTTTTCTCCTCTTGCGTTCCGGGGGATCCGATCAGAGCCTCAGACCTCTTATGGGCAGTTTCTTCCCTTCTGGACCGGGGGGTTATTACCCCCGTTCCTCCAGAGGAACAGGGCACAGGTTTTTATTCAAACCTGTTCGTGGTCCCAACGAAAGAGGGGTCGGTGCGTCCGATCCTGGACCTAAAACTGCTCAACAAATCTCTACGGGTGCGGAGATTTCGAATGGAATCCCTCCGCTCCGTTATTGTTTCTTTTCTTCCAGGGGAGTTCCTCGCGTCCGTGGACATCCAGGAACGCTTATCTGCATGTTCCGATCGCAGAATCTCACCAACGATTCCTGCGCTTCGCCATTGGGGCTCGTCACTATCAGTTTGTCGCCGTTCCTTTCGGGTTGGCAACCGCCCCTCGGGTCTTTACCAAGATCCTGGCACCGATCATGGCGCTTCTTCGTACTAGGGGCATTCCTTTGCTACCCTATCTGGACGATATCCTGATAAAAGCCCCCTCGCTTCCGCAGGCCGAGGACAGTGCCCGGATCACTGTTCAGACTCTGGAACAGTTCGGCTGGATAATCAATTTTTATAAAGTCCTCTCTGCTCCCATCCCAGAAGCGCCCCTTCCTGGGAATGATTTTGGACACCTTGTCCGCCAGAGTGTTCCTGCCACCCTCCAAGTCCTCCCAGATCCAGGGGGCAGTGTCGAATCTACTGCGATCCCAGTTCCTCTCCATACGGGAATGCATGCGGGTCCTGGGTCTTATGGTGGCCTCTTTCGAAGCCGTTCCATATGCCCAGTTTCACAATCGCTTGTTACAACAGGAGATCCTTTCCCTCTGGGACAAAACCTCTCGGGGTCTAGACGATCGCATCCGCTTGTCTCAGCGGGTTCGGGCAGCTCTCCGTTGGTGGCTATCCCCATTGAACCTGAGGTCGGGGAGATCCTTTCTCCCTTTCTCCTGGACGGTCGTCACCACCGATGCCAGCCTCCTGGGTTGGGGCGGCGTTCTCCAGTCTCGCACGGTTCAAGGGATTTGGTTGGCGGCAGAGTCTCGCCTTCCAATTAACATTCTGGAACTGAGGGCGATTTTCCGCTCTCTCTCTCTCCCATTGGACCCCTCTCCTTGAGGGCCTCCCAGTGAGGATTCAATCGGACAATGCCACGGCCATGGCCTACATCAACCATCAGGGCGGGACCCGCAGCCGGATGGTGATGCAGCGAGACGCACGTTCCGGTGTTGTCAGCAGTTTACATTCCAGGAGTGGACAACTGGACAGCGGACTTTCTAAGCCGCAACAAGGTGGATCCAGGCGAGTGGTCTCTGCATCCAGAAGTGTTCGAAGAAATCTGCCACAGATGGGGCCGTCCGGATGTGGACTTAATGGCGTCCAGGTTCAACAACAAGCTCCCAGTGTTCCTGGCTCGCGCCCGAGATCCGAAGGCGTACGGATGGACGCGCAGGTGTCTCCGTGGCAGGACTTCATCCTCCTCTATGTTTTCCTCTCCTACCAAAGGTTCTACGCAAGATCGAGGCGGAAGGGATCCCGACCGTTCTCATCGCCCCAGAGTGGCCTCGCCGCGCGTGGTTTTCGGACGTGGCTCGGATGCTGGCGGACGCCCCATGGCCTCTTCCCGACAGACAGGACCTACTGTCTCAGGGCCCGCTCTTCCACCAGAATTTACGGTCTCTTCGTTTAACGGCGTGGCTGTTGAAACCGCCATCCTGAAGAAGAGGGGGTTCTCGGATTCAGTGATTAGGACCATGATCAGAGCGAGGAAGTCTTCTTCCTCCCGGATTTACTATCGTACCTGGAAGGCCTTCCTGTCCTTTTGTGAGAGTTCGGGGTTCCCTCCCCTTCGCTTTTCCATCCCGATGGTACTGTCTTTTCTTCAGTCCGAGCTTGAGAAGGGACTGTCGCTTAGTTCCCTGAAAGTTCAGGTTTCGGCGCTGGCCGTCTTTTTTTTCAGAGGTCCCTTGCTCTTATGGGTCCTGTGAAGACCTTTCTTCAGGGGGTGGCACATTCGGTTCCCCCGTATGTTCCCCCTTTGTCTCCTTGGGATCTCAATTTGGTCCTGCGCGCTCTGCAGTCGGCCCCCTTCGAGCCTTTGAGGGAGGTCTCTCTGACTGTTCTCACCTGGAAAGTGGTCTTTCTTGTGGCCATAACTTCTAATACAGCTACATAGCGTAGTGATTAAAGTTCTAGTCTATTATGCAGAAGCTGTGAGTTCAAATCCCATCACAAGCTTTTAAATCAGACTGGTGTCGGAGCTGGCCGCTCTTTCCTGTCAGGAGCCTTTTCTGGTTTTATACCAGGATAAGGTTGTGCTCCGTCTGGTCCCCTCCTTTTTGCCCAAGGTGGTCTCTCCCTTCCACCTTAATGAGGATCTTGTCCTGCCTTCCTTTTGCCCTTCTCCGGCTAACCCCAAGGAACGCACTCTGCATTCCCTGGATGTCGTATGGGCCCTGAAGGTGTATCTCGCGGCTACTGCTTCCGTCCGCCGTTCATGGCGCGCTGGATCCGCTCGGCTATTTCCGCGGCTTATCGCGCTTGTGGTAGAGTTCCCCCGGCTAGGATTACCGCTCACTCCACTAGGGCGGTAGGGGCTTCCTGGGCAAGACGCAATCATGCCTCTGCGTCTCAGCTGTGTAAGGCGGCCACCTGGTCGTCCTTACATACCTTTACAAAGTTTTATCAGTTGCATTCACTGGCTTCGGCTGATGCGGTCTTTGGCCGCAGGGTTTTGCAGGCTGTGGTTCCTGTTTGACCGTTGGACGTTCCTCCTGGCGGTGCTTATATTTTTTCCCACCCCATGGACTGCTTTAGGACGTCCCATGGTCTGTGTCCCCCAATGGAAAAAAGTACGAGAAAAGGAGATTTTTTGTGAAACTCACCTGTAAAATCTTTCTCGTCTTTTCCATTGGGGGACACAGCTCCCACCCATTCTGCCTGTTGCAGGAGGGGTCTTCAATTCAGTTTCTGTTTATGGTTGGACTTTATGGCTTGGTCCGATGGTTTCCATAATTTTTTTCTTGCTCCTTCTCCTACTGCTTGTGCAACGCCTGAGTTCCTCCTGGTGGAGTCGGGGGGTATTTGCATAGTGTCCCTCCTACTAATACCTCTAAGCTTTACCCATGGTCTGTGTCCCCCAATGGAAAAGACGAGAAAAAGATTTTACAGGTGAGTTTCACAAAAAATCGCCTTTTTTGTATTCATCATTCTTTTGGTCTTGGGTCATGTTCTCACTGATGGCATAGGTTTTTATCACCCTTTTTTGACTTATGGATCCATTTTTATAAAGTTACAATATTATGCAGTACAGTTGTTTTTTCTGTGTTACAGCAATATAAAAAGGGGCATATTTATGGGGCTGTGTATAGATCGCTAATATTGAAGGCTGCAGGGGGCTTTATACTATGCTGCTCTGTCTGTATATATTACCCTGATATGCTGTACGATCGAGCTGACTATTGGTAATTTTGATCTTTGTGCCCCCCATATATTGTCCATCATATGTGGTTATCCTTCCACTGTTCTCTAACTATTGTCTCCACAAGGCAAATGCGCATCGCTCTGGTGCGCTGTTTGGCTGACATTGTAGCGACGCTCCTATACCTGGCTGTCTGTGGGCCGGCTGACATGCGCCCGTGTGTCATGTGATCGGACCCGGGGCGGGGAGGTGTGGCTGCGTGATGTCAGATGCGGCTCCCTCCCTCCTCCTGGTCTGGTTATGTGACCCGGTGGGCGTGCCTCGCCTTGCTCTGTAAGCTGGGTCGCGCGTCTTTATGATGTCGTCCCTGCAACACTGGGCGGATGCGCTAATTAGCTGCCAGCTGTGAACCACACCATTTAAGGACAAACGCTCCTGACGAAGCCTCTCTAGGTAAAACGTACGTCGAGGTGCAGCTTTTGGTCACACGCTTTGGGTCCAGCATATCATGGGTAATACATGTTTTGTTGTTTTGCTCAGTTAGTTGCTATTTTTCCTTTTATATTTCTATCACCATCTGCACTTGGCACACTTGCCTCTGTCTGTATTTTACAGTTCAATGGCTATGTGCATACTTTATGCGGCCATCCCAGGTCTTTGGGTGGGCTAGTTTGCCTTGTGCTATTTGTAAAAAAAAATTCATTTTTCTTTCTGTGCATGCAACATACATACCAGTATATGTTATTTTGAGTAAACCTACAGTTCTCACAATTTTCATGCTGATGTATTCCTAGGGCTGTGACCTCTTTTTACCTGCCAGCTGGGTGTTTGGGAGAGAGGTTGTATCTGACCTCCTTATATGAGGTCTCCCGCCCCTCCTGTACACTTGTGCCTTATGTCTCATATAGTATTTGTTATTTGATCATGTCTTAATAAATTACATATATTTTATATGTGTGTCTCCCACTTTTCTTTGGGGTTATTGGTTTTGTTTTCGGGCTGGCTCAGTATATTATACTAGACTCCAGTGTTATCTACACATTATATGCGAGTTTTTTCTTATAGGTTGGTCTACCTGGATTGCACTCCCTTAAAAAGGAATGCCGTCACTTTATAGAAGGAACCTTCCTATTAGGAGGCGACCTGAATGCATCCTTACATACGCATATGGACACATCTATGGGCTGCTCAATGCTGACTAAAAAAACCTTAACATGTATCCATAAAGCACTCCACTTTGCCCAACTTGTGGATACCTGGCGACATATACATCCATCAGATAGGGACTATACTCACTTATCTTCCACACAACAATTGTACAGCCGTATAGATTATCTTTTCCTTCCCCTCCCAGCTCTCCTAACTATACGAGATGCCACCATTCTTCCTAGTATTCACTCAGAGCAGTCAATTCTGATCCTACGTATGTCTCTTGGCAGCATTAATGCATCTACACGATCCTGGAGATTAAACAAGACTATCCTCTCTAATGCAAAGAAAAAGGGGGTTAGTCAGCACCACATCCCAATGCGCAGGGGCACGTTGCTATAGCTGAAAACAACACTGTAAAACAAAACATGCAATGCAACAGCTCTCTGCAAACCAAATAAAGTACAAAAATGCATAATAATTGCTAGTGCTATACTTATAGAGATGCTTGGCAAATAATTTTGTACAAAATTATTTGAGCCAGTCTGCCGCACGTCAAGGCGAAATTCTACCTGTAATGTGCCATGATGGCTACCATACAATTCAGGGAGTGTAGGTTCCACATGCATGCTGGGCCTGCTTTAATATCGGTCATCTTTGGTGCCAAAATGGTCTCCATTATATCCAAGGAATGCAGGTACCAACATGCAGGCTCAGCCCACTCCACACCACTCCTGGTGCCAAATGGCCACCAAAGAATGCAATGAGAGTCCACACACTATACCTCTCCTGGTGCCAAATGGCTTCCAGCGAATGAGGGAGAGCAGGCTAAGCTATATACTCACACTAATTAAAATCAGCCTATGGGGCTGACGAGCTGGTCAGGAGTGCACGACTGAGGTGTCAGCCACACCTCCAGTAGAAACTGAAAAGAAAAAGGGGGTTATCCTCTCTAATGCCCCACATAAAAATCGCAAAGACTACTTTAGCAATAACTCAGACGAAACACTCCCCTTCCTCATGATATAGGAAGCCCATGATGCAGTGATACGATGTGACTATTTCTTTAGCCTCAGATCTCAGTAGATCTAAACAAGCAACCATAACTTCCCTATACCTCGATATCCAAGAATTGGAACTTAGTCATAAGTCCTCCAGTTCTAGGGATGTCCTCCAATTACTGACATCCAAGAGGCAGAAACTAAGACATTTTGAACAAGCAATCAGCTAAATTTTAAATGCCCTGGAAGAACAGATTATTCGTGCACTGAGACAAGGTGTATAACCTTAAAGGTGTCTCTTATAAAAAAAAATGCAAAGCACGCAGATATATACTCTTTGAAACACCACACTGGGACCCGCATTACTGATTCCAAAGGTATATCTGCAGCATTTTGCCAGTTGAGGGCACAGGAATTAAACGACCAGGCAGCCAAGAGATGTGCGGATATCAAAAGCTTTCTTTCCTCCTTTCATCTCCCAGCATTATCGGAGGACCAGCAAAGAGAGATCAATAGACCCTTCACGTTGTGTGAAATCCAGTCCATCTTGTCGAATAGTCCAGCAGTTAAGAGCCCGGGACCTGATGGCCTTCCTATCTCCTATAACAAATCCTTACAAGAAGTTATTCAACCCCATCTCCTGCATTTTTGTAATGCTGTACTACAAGGCTCAGCACATCTCTCATTCACAAAGAAGGAAAAGGTCCCAGAATCATGCAGTAACTATAAGCCAATTTCTTAGTTCAACAATGACCTAAAAATTTTTGCTAGCCTTATATCACAGTGACTAAGCCCCCTATTGCCAAACCCCATCTCCCCTGATCAGGTTGGGTTTTTAATGAGTAGAGAGGGCAAGGATAACATGGCATGCTATCAGATCCTTTTGACATTCTAAATGGTACTCGGCAGTGCTGCCTGCTATCTCCCTAGTTATTCATTCTAGTGATGGAGACTTTAATCCAGAGCATAAGACAACAACCTAACATAAGAGGTTATACGGTCAATAAAGTGGACCAAAAAGCAGCAGCCTTCGCTGACGACCTACTTCTAATCCTAACAAACCCAGCAAAGGATATCCCAATAGTGTTTGATACTTTTAATACATTTAGTTCCTTATCTAATTTCAAAATAGACTTCAAATGTCAGAGGCACTAGGCATAAATATTTCTCATGAGCTCAAGTGCTCTCTCAAAGCGCAATTCCAGTTTAAATGGCCAGATAATTATATCACGTACCTAGGAATCAAACTTAGCGCCCGCTGGTCTGACCTAGTTAAACTCTACTACATACCGCTGTTACAATCCTTTATTTAAGAAATAGACTCATGGACTGTTCCCGTCATATCTTGGATTGGACGGAAAAACTTACCAAAAGGGTTCATCCTCCCTAAATTTATATATTTGATCCAAATGCTACCAATCAAAGTCCCAAAATCCTACTTTGAAAAAGTGAGATCACAGTTTTTACACTATATTTGGAAAGATAAACGTCATAGACTAGGTTTCTCAAAGTTAGCCCTTCTAAATCTCTAGGAGGATTAGGTGCCCCAGATCTATTCCTGTATTACTCAGCAGCGGTCCTATCTAGGGCGATACACCGGGCTAGGTCCGCAACACAAAACCTACATGTGGCTCTAGAAGAACACTCTTTTCTAGAGTTTAGCGGAAACCTGGATGTTCGGGTTCGATGGGTTCGGCCGAACTTCACAAAAAAGTTTGAGTTCGGGAACCGAAATTGACCCCGAACCCAAACCCTATTGAAGTCAATGGGGACCCGAACTTTTGAGCACTAAAATGGCTGTAAAAATGTCATGGAAAGGGCTAGAGGGCTGCAAATGCAAGCAAAATATGGTTAAGAGCATGGCAAGTGCTCTGCAAACAAAACTGGATAGGGAAAGGACTTTAAATAACATAAAATACGTAAAAAAATAATAATCTTGATCTAGGAGGTTGAGGAGGCGGTGGATGTGGTGGTGTAGGTGGAAGCGGCGGTGGATGAGGAGGAGGTAGCCTACACTGCTGTTTGGTTTTAAATTATATTTTTTTTAATTAGGGTACACCCCAAAACATTGGGAAATATAACCTGTGATAACCCCCTCCAGTCGTGGTGCTAAACACACATTTAGACAATACACTGGCTGCAGGGTAGGCCAGCACCTCCAAGGTGTAAAGGGCAAGCTCAGGCCATGTGCCCAATTAGGAGACCCAGAAGTTGCAGGGGGCAGAACCATCAGTCAGTTCGTCAAATAGTGGTTGTATGTGATGGCTCACCTAACTATTGCATATGGAGTGGGTGCCCCAACCAATATAGACACACCCAGTCTAAGATAAAAGATAAATATGAAATATAGAGTGGTTGTGCACACCTCATTTGGAGGGATTCATCTGACGTATTAATATAAATCAAATTCCTGTAGTGGAATAATAATAGTTTTATTTTAGAAACAGGAGTAAAACAATATCTGATGTGTATAGAGTTTCAGAGATATTCACCAACGGGGACCGAGGTCAGGAGGACCATAAGGTGATAGGGTCTCCGCAATGAATAGCTCGGATGGTCCTCAAATGGCCATTTAACCCTCTGACAGTTCAGGGAAATATAACTAAGTCAACGCTCATCAGATAGGTGCAGACATTGGCCAGAATTCATCAAATAGATAATGGTGCAATTGTCAATCCAATTGGGATGAAGTTCAGCAAAAGGTCAACAATTCATCCACAATGGGACCATAAAAATATAAGCACGGAAGAATTGAAGAAAAGGAAGGGGCACGCGGCAATTACCCACTCCCGACTCGGCGATAAATAACAATACAGGACTCTTAAGATGCCCTTTTATTTGAATGATTAATAAAAAATTACAGGGAATGTCACTGCAGTATTTTGGATTAGGAAAAACGTTAGCCAGGAGAGGCCCTTCTGCCGCTTTGTTGACTCTAGATAACTTCTGCCTGATCGCACGTCCCTGTGACGTCCACCATCCATTTGGATATCTTCTCTATCAACTTTTGATGTTCTTTTCTGAGCCTACCATGTTGATCACGGTTATCGGCGAATCAGGGTTCCACGCTGGAGAGGGAGTGTGAGAAAGAGAGATCACATCCAAGGGAGGTTAATTGTTTCAAATTAAATATTATAGAGTGGAAATATGGGACAAAGTATTGAAGCGCAAATGTGGGACAACTTGTTAAAGTTTAAGCATTGAATGAAAGGAGGTGGCGCGCATCAATTAAAGAAGAATTTCTGAAATTTTATTCCCTGTCACCTAGGCAGAGCAGGGGTTTCTATCCGGCAAAATTGGTAAAATGTCAGCTGACCGTAACAGACGATTTTTTTTAATTTATGTTCCTGTCACCTATGCAGAGGTGCCCCCGTGATATCCACCATCCATTTGGATAACTTCTCTATCAACTTTCGATGTTCTTTTCCGAGCCTACCATGTTGATCACGGTTATCGGCGAATCAGGGTTCCACGTCGGAGAGGGAACGTGAGACAGAGACCACACCCAAGGAAGATCGATAGATGAAATTTGTGATCGAGCGGAAATGTGGGAGAAGCTATTAAAATGGAAGAATTGAAGTAATGGATGGGGCACGCGACAATTACCCACTCCCGACTCGGGGAGGTAGTGACGCTAAATAACAATACAGGACTCTTAAGATGCCCTTTTATTTGAATGATTAATAAAAAA
This sequence comes from Bufo bufo, assembly GCF_905171765.1. Lineage (NCBI taxonomy): Eukaryota > Metazoa > Chordata > Amphibia > Anura > Bufonidae > Bufo > Bufo bufo. Next base: position 418,259,724 of record NC_053392.1, on the reverse strand, counting down.
TTACAGGGAATGTCACTGCAGTATTTTGGATTAGGAAACGTTAGCCAGGAGAGGCATGGCTGCCGCTTTGTGGTCTCTAGATAACTTCTGCCTGATCGCACGTCCCTGTGACGTCCACCATCCATTTGGATATCTTCTCTATCAACTTTTGATGTTCTTTTCTGAGCCTACCACGTTGATCACGGTTATCGGCGAATCAGGGTTCCACCCCGGAGAGGGAGCGTGAGAAAGAGAGACCACATTCAAGTGAGATAAATGGATGAAATTGTAGTTGGATCGAGCAGAAATATGGAAAAAGTTATTAAAGCAGAAGGATCGAATGAAAGGGCCAATTAACCACCTCCGGACCGCCTAACGCAGGATCGCGTTCCGGAGGTGGCAGCGCTGCGCAGAATCACGCATATACGCGTCATCTCGCGAGACGCGAGATTTCGCTCAAAGCCGGCCCGCGCATGCGCATCGCGGGCCGGCAAAATTAAAAGAAGTATTTCGTCACCAGCCTGCCAGCAACGATCATTGGCTGGCAGGCTGGCGATTTTCAAAAAATCCAATCCAAAGTCATATAACAGATCATATTAGTAAATATGATCTGTTATATGGCTTGTCTGCTCCTGTGCTGGTCCTTTTCGTCGGTTGGATCCAGCACAGGAGCAGACTGAACTGTGAGTACACCAAACACTACACCTTAGCCCCAGATCACCCACCTGCACCCCAATTAACCCTTTGATCACCCCTTTGATCGCCCCTGTCAATCACTAGTGAAAGGAAAAAAAGTGATCAGTGTAAACTGTCACTTTTTTTTTTCACTGGTATTGGCTGTTAGGTTTTAGGGATAGTTTAGGCCCCTTGGTTAGGTAGTTAGCGTCAGTTAGCGCCCACCCCACCGCACCGCAGTCACTTTTATTCGCTGTTTAGCGTATCGCTAATCAGCATTTGTACTTTTATAGTATCTGTAAGTGATCAAAACTGATCACGGTCAGATCTATAATAGTATTAGTGTCACCTTAGCTCGCCCTCCACCCAAAACGCAGTGTTTGCCCGATCAGGCCTGATCGGTCGCCCACACGTGCGTTCACCCACGCCCGCCCCACCGCAGTGACAAAAAATATATATTTTTTGATCACTGCACATTCATTTTACACGCACTGCGGCGATAAAAAAATCAGTTTTTAAATTTTTTATCAACCGCAGCAGCCTCCGGTACTTCGCTAGCCTCCCCTTTGTAAGACAGGTTTGCTTTTTTTCTTGGGTAGTCTCAGGGAATACCCCTAAATTTAGTAGTCCAAAATGTCAAACAGGGGGTATTCTTCTGAAGAGGCCTACAGGATTCTGACCCAGTCGGATGAGGAGTGGGAACCCTCATCTGACGAATCTAGCGGGTCAGAATATGAACCTGTGGAAAGCAGTGGCTCTCTGACCCAAAGTTCGGACGAGGAGGTGGAGGTCCCTGGCAGCACCAGGCGTACCCGGCCCCATGTCGCTAGACCACAGGTTACGCAGGATCCGCTTCAAGAGCAGCAGAGTGGGGCTGTCGCTGCCGGATCACGTGGTGAGGCATACACCAGCAGCGCAGCCCTTCCTGGACCTAGTACCAGCACTGCCGTACAACCTGGTTTAGTAGCGAGCACCAGAAGGGCAGTTGAAGCTGGTACGGTGGCACGTGCAATAGTTATCCCATCGCAGCCACCGCACAGACAGGCCCGTAGAGCCCCTAGAGTCCCTGAGGTGCTGGCAAATCCTGATTGGCAGTCACCAACTTCAGCCGCACCAGTAGTTCCCCCTTTCACCGCCCAGTCTGGAGTTCAGGTTGAGACGGCTCAAATCGGTTCGGCCCTGGGATTTTTTGAGCTGTTCTTGACTGCGGAGCTCTTGGACTTGGTCGTGGCAGAGACCAACCAGTATGCCACACAATTTATAACCGCAAACCCGGGAAGCTATTATGCCCAGCCTTTCCGGTGGATACCAGTCCAAGTTTCCGAACTTAAAATTTTTTTGGGCCTTCTCCTCAACATGGGCCTGACAAAAAAGCATGAATTGCGGTCATATTGGTCAACGCACCTAATTCATCACATGCCCATGTTCTCTGCTGCTATGTCCAGGACACGATTTGAGACCATCCTCCGTTTTCTGCATTTTAGCGACAACACCACCTCCCGTCCCAGAGGCCACCCTGCTTTTGACCGGCTCCACAAAATTCGGCCCCTCATAGACCATTTCAACCTGAAATTTGCAGATTTGTATACCCCTGAGCAAAACATCTGCGTAGACGAGTCCCTAATACATTTTACCGGGCGCCTTGGCTTCAAACAATACATCCCAAGCAAGCGTGCCCGGTATGGGGTCAAATTGTATAAGCTCTGTGAAAGGGCCACAGGCTATACCCACAAATTTCGGATCTATGAGGGAAAAGATCAGACCCTGGAGCCGGTCGGTTGCCCTGACTACCTGGGGAACAGTGGGAAGACAGTCTGGGACTTGGTGTCACCCTTATTCGGCAAGGGGTACCATCTTTATGTGGACAATTTCTACACAAGTGTGGCCCTCTTTAGGCATTTGTTTCTAGAACGGATTTGCGCCTGTGGCACCGCGCGAACTAGTCGCGTGGGCTTCCCCCAACGGCTTGTAACCACCCGTCTTGTAAGGGGGCAGAGGGCTGCCTTGTGTAACGAAGAACTGCTCGCGGTGAAATGGAGAGACAAGCGTGACGTTTAAATGCTCTCCTCCATTCACGCAGACACGACAATCCAAATTGAGCGAGCAACCCGTGTCATTGAAAAGCCCCTCTGTGTCCACGACTATAATGCGCTCATGGGAGGGGTGGACTTCAATGACCAGATGTTGTCTCCGTATTTAGTTTCCTGCAGAACCAGACGCTGGTATAAGAAGGTGTCTGTATATTTGATTCAATTGGCGCTGTACAATAGTTTTGTTCTCTACAGTAAGGCTGGGAGAACAGGATCCTTCCTCAAATTCCAGGAAGAGATCATCGAGAACCTCCTTTACCCAGGAGGTTCCGTGGCCCCATCCACCAGTGTAGTTAGCCGTCTACACGAGCGACATTTCCCCAGTGTCGTTCCTGGTACCTCAACCCAACCGTCACCCCGAAAAAGATGTCGTGTCTGTAGCAGGAGTGGAATAAGGCGTGACACCCGCTATTTCTGTCCTGACTGTGCTGACCACCCTGCCCTATGCTATGGAGAGTGTTTCCGGAAGTACCACACACAGGTACACCTAGCATAGGGATCACATCTCACCAGGACAGGCACACAGGGCTATTAGGGCCCATTCACTCACAGCTGCTGCAAACCTCTCCTTTCACCTGGGATAAAGTGCATAACGTACTTCGCCACATCTTTGGGCGATTTGCGCTTTGCACATTGTCCCATGGGGAAGGAGAGGTTTGTTCTATAAAGGTAAAAAAAAACTAAACAAAAAAAAAAATACCGGTAAGTAAAAAAGTTAAACGTTCAGTTAAAAAAGTTTAAAAAAAGTTTCTATGTTCTGTTCAACAGTTAATAAATTTATTGCGTTGCGGCCTGTTTTTTTCTTTTTACCTTTCAGGTGGACCAACCGATCGACTAGCTGCAGCACTGATGTGCATTCGGACAGAAGCATTGCGCTGCTGTCAGATTACACGCAAGTCGGTGTATGCGGCGCTGCAAGACGAGATTTCTCCTCTGCAGTAAAAGATACGTTTGCCGAGGCATATGAGCTGAGGAGGTGGCGGTGTTCATATACTTTGGCAAACACTTTGTATATATAAAAAAAAAAAATCCCGGCAATGATTTATTCATCCACATCGATTGATGTGAATGGAGAAATCTGGTTTGCCAGGGCATACGAGCTAAGTGGGTATGGATGTTGGGCGGAGCTCCTATGTCCTGGCAGACGCCTTTCCCCTCCTTTTTCTTTTTTTGGCAGAGATTTTTTCATCCACATTGATCGATGCGAATGAAGAAATCTGTGCCGTTCATTTTTTTCTTTCAGCCCAGCGGCTGAACGGAAAAAAAAAATCTCATTACCTGTATGCTCAATATAAGGAGAATAGCAGAAACTCCTAATGCTGGGCATACATGTAATGATTGCGGAGACCCTCAAATGCCAGGGCAGTACAAACACCCCACAAATAACACCATTTTGGAAAGAAGACACCCCAAGGTATTCGCTGAGGGGCATATTGAGTCCATGAAAGATTGAAATTTTTGTCCCAAGTTAGCGGAACGGGAGACTTTGTGAGAAAAAAATTTAAAAAATCAATTTCCGCTAACTTGTGGCAAAATTTATTTTTTTCTATGAACTCGCCATGCCCCTCATTGAATACCTTGGGGTGTCTTCTTTCCAAAATGGGGTCACATGTGGGGTATTTATACTGCCCTGGCATTTTAGGGGCCCCAAAGCGTGAGAAGAAGTCTGGTATCCAAATGTCTAAAAATGCCCTCCTAAGAGGAATTTGGGCCCCTTTGCCCACCTAGGCTGCTAAAAAGTGTCACACATGTGGTATCTCCGTATTCAGTAGAAGTTGGTGAATGTGTTTTGGGGTGTCATTTTACATATACCCATGCTGGGTGAGATAAATATCTTGGTCAAATGCCAACTTTGTATGAAAAATGGGAAAAGTTGTCTTTTGCCAAGATATTTCTCTCACCCAGCATGGGTATATGTAAAATGACACCACAAAACACATTCCCCAACTTCTCCCGAGTACGGCGATACCAGATGTGTGACACTTTTTTGCAGCCTAGGTGGGCAAAGGGGCCCACATTCCAAAGAGCACCTTTCGGATTTCACAGGTCATTTACCTACTTACCACACATTAGGGCCCCTGGAAAATGCCAGGGCAGTATAACTACCCCACAAGTGACCCTATTTTGGAAAGAAGACACCCCAAGGTATTCCGTGAGGGGCATGGCGAGTTCCTAGAATTTTTTATTTTTTGTCACAAGTTAGTGGAAAATGATGATTTATTTTATTTTTTTTTTTTCATACAAAGTCTCATATTTCACTAACTTGTGACAAAAAATAAAAACTTCCAAGAACTCGCCATGCCCATCAGCGAATACCTTGGGGTCTCTTCTTTCCAAAATAGGGTCACTTGTGGGGTAGTTATACTGCCCTGGCATTCTAGGGGCCCAAATGTGTGGTAAGGAGTTTGAAATCAAATTCTGTAAAAAATGACGAGTGAAATCCGAAAGGTGCTCTTTGGAATATGGGCCCCTTTGCCCACCTAGGCTGCAAAAAAGTGTCACACATCTGGTATCTCCGTATTCAGTAGAAGTTGGGGAATGTGTTTTGGGGTGTCTTTTTACATATACCCATGCTGGGTGAGATAAATATCTTGGTCAAATGCCAACTTTGTATAAAGAAATGGGAAAAGTTGTCTTTTGCCAAGATATTTCTCTCACCCAGCATGGGTATATGTAAAAAGACACCCCAAAACACATTCCCCAACTTCTACTGAATACGGAGATACCAGATGTGTGACACTTTTTTGCAGCCTAGGTGGGCAAAGGGGCCCATATTCCAAAGAGCACCTTTCGGATTTCACTCGTCATTTTTTACAGAATTTGATTTCAAACTCCTTACCACACATTTGGGCCCCTAGAATGCCAGGGCAGTATAACTACCCCACAAGTGACCCCATTTTGGAAAGAAGAGACCCCAAGGTATTCGCTGATGGGCATGGCGAGTTCATGGAAGTTTTTATTTTTTGTCACAAGTTAGTGGAATATGAGACTTTGTATGAAAAAAATAAAATAAAATAAAATCATCATTTTCCACTAACTTGTGACAAAAAATAAAAAATTCTAGGAACTCGCCATGCCCCTCACGGAATACCTTGGGGTCTCTTCTTTCCAAAATGGGGTCACTTGTGGGGTAGTTATACTGCCCTGGCATTCTAGGGGCCCAAATGTGTGGTAAGGGGTTTGAAATCAAATTCTGTAAAAAATGACGAGTGAAATCCGAAAGGTGCTCTTTGGAATAAGGGCCCCTTTGCCCACCTAGGCTGCAAAAAAGTGTCACACATCTGGTATCTCCGTACTCAGGAGAAGTTGGGGAATGTGTTTTGGGGTGTCATTTTACATATACCCATGCTGGGTGAGAGAAATATCTTGGCAAAAGACAACTTTTCCCATTTTTTTATACAAAGTTGGCATTTGACCAAGATATTTCTCTCACCCAGCATGGGTATATGTAAAAAGACACCCCAAAACACATTCCCCAACTTCTACTGAATATGGAGATACCAGATGTGTGACACTTTTTTGCAGCCTAGGTGGGCAAAGGGGCCCATATTCCAAAGAGCACCTTTCGGATTTCACTCGTCATTTTTTACAGAATTTGATTTCAAACTCCTTACCACACATTTGGGCCCCTAGAATGCCAGGGCAGTATAACTACCCCACAAGTGACCCCATTTTGGAAAGAAGAGACCCCAAGGTATTCGCTGATGGGCATAGTGAGTTCATAGAACTTTTTATTTTTTGTCACAAGTTAGTGAAATATGAGACTTTGTAAGAAAAAAAAAATAAAAAATCATCATTTTCCGCTAACTTGTGACAAAAAATAAAAAGTTCTATGAACTCACTATGCCCATCAGCGAATACCTTAGGGTGTGTACTTTCCGAAATGGGGTCATTTGTGGGGTATTTGTACTGTCTGGGCATTGTAGAACCTCAGGAAACATGACAGGTGCTCAGAAAGTCAGAGCTACTTCAAAAAGCAGAAATTCACATTTTTGTACCATAGTTTGTAAACGCTATAACTTTTACCCAAACCATTTTTTTTTTACCCAAACATTTTTTTTTTATCAAAGACATGTAGAACAATAAATTTAGAGCAAAATTTATATATGGATGTAGTTTTTTTTGCAAAATTTTACAACTGAAAGTGAAAAATGTCATTTTTTTGCAAAAAAATCGTTAAATTTCGATTAATAACAAAAAAAGTAAAAATGTCAGCAGCAATGAAATACCACCAAATGAAAGCTCTATTAGTGAGAAGAAAAGGAGGTAAAATTCATTTGGGTGGTAAGTTGCATGACCGAGCAATAAATGGTGAAAGTAGTGTAGGTCAGAAGTGTAAAAAGTGGCCTGGTCTTTCAGGGTGTTTAAGCCCTGGGGTTGAAGTGGTTAAAGACAAATTTTTGAAATTTAAGTCCCTGGCAGAGTAGGGGTTTTTTATCGCCAAAAATGGGTTAATGTCACCCACCAATGGAACAGATTATTTTAAAAAATTTCTGTCCCTGTCACCTATGCAGAGTAGGGGTTTATTCACGTCAAAAATTCTAACATATCAACCCAGGAATGTAACAGAAAAATTAGTGAAATTTATTAACCTGTCTACTAGGTAGAGCAGGGGTCTATCACAGACAAAAATTGTTTAATGTCACCCGAAAATGTAACATACAAATTTGTGAAATTTATTTTAGGGATTCTGTCATGAGATTTTACCCCTATAACCTAAACATATGCCCATGTCCGGACTAATCAGAAGAATCCTAAGCTGGCCTTATTAAAACGTCCCTGTGGCTCTATTTGCCCAAAAAACTGGTTTTTATAACCTGTCAATCACTTACTTAAGGTGCCCAAGGGGAGGTCCGTTAATACAGGGTGCCCGGCTGCACCCCTCGCCTTCCGGTGCACAGCGGCGCCTTCAGTCTTCAGCGCCGCGTTCTACAGCTCAGCGCCGCAATCCTACCCGTCCCTCTGCCAGATCCCGCGCCTGCGCACTAGGTTCAGCCTGATGCGACGCAGACTCCTGGCAGCGGCTTCGTTGAGTGAAGTGCGCATGCGCCGGCCTGATGCCAGTTTTTTGGGCAAATAAAGCCACAGGGACGATTAATAAGGCCAGCTTAGGATTCTTCTGATTAGTCCGGACATGAGCATATGTTTAGGTTATAGGGGTAAAATCTCATGACAGAATCCCTTTAAGCTGTCAACTAGGTAGAGGAGGGGTATATTACAGCCAAAAATTGGTTAATTTCACCCGAAAATGTAACATACAAATTTGTGAATTTTTTTAACCTGTCTACTAGGTATAGCAGTGGTATATCACACCCAAAAATTGGTGAATCTCACCCGAAAATGTAACAGACAAATTAGTGAAATGACAAAATAAAATACGTACAAATAAAAAAAATAAAAAAATACTTGATTTATGAGGTGGAGGTCCATATGGAGTAGGAGTTTGAGGAGGCGGTGGACGTAGCGGTGTAGGTGGAAGCAGCGGTGGAGGAGGACAAGGTATCCAACACAGTTTTTTGGTTTAAATGTATATATTTTTTTTTTATTAGGGTACACTCCTGTGTGTAATATCCAGTGTGAAATATCCAAAATACAAGAATGAGTAATTGCGCTGTAATATAACAATGGATGGTCAAGGCCGGTATACATGTCTATTCTGCACAAGGTACGGACAAGTCCTGTGGGATCCATGCCTGGTTCATTTTAATGAACGTGAGCTTGTCCACATTTGCTGTGGACAGGTGGCTGCGCTGGTCTGTGATAACGCCCCCTGCCGTGCTAAACACACGTTCAGATAATACACTGGCTGCAGGGCAGGCCAGCACCTCCAAAGCGTAAAGGGCAAGCTCAGGCCATGTGCCCAATTTGGAGACCCAGAAGTTGAAGGTGGTAAACCCGTCATTCAGTACGTGTAGGCGTGTGCAAACATACTGCTCCACCATGTTGGTGAAATGCTGCCTCCTGCTAAGACGTTCCATATCAGCTGGTGGTGCTGGTTGTTGTGGCGTGCTGACAAAGCTTTTCCACATTTCGGCCATGCTATTCCTGCCTTCTGAGGTGCCGGCGGTGCCCCAGCTGCGCTGGCGACTTCTTACTCCTCCTCTGCCTTCGCCTTGTGCTTCCACTGTGCCCCCAGTGTCAGGTGGGAATGCCACCAGCAGCGTGTCTACCAGCGTGCGCTGGTACTCGCGCATCTTACAATCACGCTCCAGTGACGGTACGTTGTTCTTGTAACGGGGATCCAGCAGCGTGGCCAGCCAGTAATCAGCACAAGTTAGAATGTGGGCAACTCGGCAGTCGTTGCCGAGACACTGCAGCATGTAATCGCTCATGTGTGCCAGGCTGCCCAGAGGCAACGAAAAGCTGTCCTCTGTGGGAGGTGTATTGTCTGTTTCCTCTGTATCCCCCCAGCCACGCACCAGTGATGGCCATGAGCTGGTCTGGGTGCCACCCTGCTGTGAATAAGGTTCCTTCTCTTCCATCTCCTCCTCCTCAGCATCCACCTAGTTATCCTCCAATACTGTGCCCTGGCTAGACAATTGTGTAGCTGGCGTTTGTGGGTGCAGGAACCCACCCTAGGAGCCACTTGACTACGAAATGATCCCTCTTCCTCCTGCGCCACATACTCTTCCATCATCGCCAGCAGCGTTTTTTCAACCAGGCATAGAAGTGGGATAGCTGAGAACGGCGTTATCGGCACTTGCCATGTTGGTGAAGTACTCAAAACAGTGCAACAAGGAACATAGGTCTCGCATGGAGGCCCAGTCATTGGTGGTGAAGTGGTGCTGTTCCGCCGAGCGACTCACTCGTGCGTGCTGCAGCTAAAACTCCACTATCGCCTGCTGCTGCTCGCACAGTCTGGCCAGCATGTGCAAGGTGTTCCACCTTGTGGGCACGTCGCATATGAGGCGGTGAGCGGGAAGGCCGAAGTTACGGTGCTGCGCTGACAGGCGAGCAGCAGCAGGGTGAGAACGCTGAAAGCGCGCACAGACGCCCCGCACTTTATGCAGCAGCTCTGATATATCGGGGTAATTTTTAAGGAATCTATGCACCACCAAATTCAGCACATGCGCCAGGCAAGGGATGTGAGTCAAACCGGCTAGTCCCAGAGCTGCTACAAGATTTTGCCCATTATCGCACACCACCAGGCCGGGCTTGAGGCTCACTGGCACCAACCACTCATCGGTCTTTTGTTCAAGGCCCGTCTACAGCTCCTGCGCAGTGTGGGGTTTGTCCCCCAAACAGATAAGTTTTAAAACTGCCTGCTGTCGTTTACCCCTGGCTGTGTTGAAGTTGGTGGTGAAGGTGTTACGCTGATTGGATGAGGAGGCGGTAGAGGATGAGGAAGGGGAGTAGGAGGAGGAAGCAATAGGCGGCAAACTGAAGCGCCCTGCAATCCTCGGTGGTGGAAGGACATACGGCAAACTGCTATCCGCCTCAGGCCCAGCCGCCACTGCATTTACCCAGTGTGCTGTTATGGAGATGTAACATCCCTGACCGTGCTTACTGGTCAACGTATCCGTAGTAAGGTGCACCTTGCCACAGATGGCATTGCGCAGTGAACACCTGATTTTGTCCCCCACTTAGTTGTGCAGGGAAGGGGTGGCTTGCTTGGAAAAGTAGTGGCGCCATAAGGCCTTTAAAACTCTCCGTCTCCACCAGACGGAATGACAGCATTTCAAACGCCAGTAATTTTCAAATGCTGGCATTCAGGGCCAGGGATCGCGGGTGGGTAGGGGGGTACTTACTCTTCCGCTCCAGTGTTTGGGAGATGGAGAGCTGAACACCTCCGTGGGACATTGTGGAGATGCTTGGTGATCCAGATGGTGGTGTTGCTGACAGATCCTCTGTTTGCGGGGTGGCAGGAGGCACTGTCACTCCAGAGGTGGATGAAGAGGCCGAGACTGCAGCACAAGAGGAAGCAGGAGAAGCCAGAGACCTTTCTTGGTTTTTGAGTTGTCTACTTGTCATGCCCCACTCTGACGATGTGCGGAGGTCGGCCAGGATAGCAGCACGAGTTTAGTGTTTGTTTTGGAGCCGTGCTGGATCCGCCTCTCATCAAGTGCACTGGGTGGGGTCATTAGTTTAAATAGTACACCAGCCCAGTGCTCTGGGCGGATTATACTAATCATTGTGGTCTTGGAAGCTAGGAAGGAAGGAAGGTTGGCTGTCTGTTCCAGCTCAGGAAGATAAGTGTTATTTCAAGTTTGGTTGTTTTGTGTCATCTATCCCATCCAGGTTCTGTGCGAGCAGGCTGCTCCTATTTCCCCACTTCACCATCTCAGGGAATTCAGGGTTTTGTCAGCCCAGGCACGGGGACACCTCATACCTACCTTAAAGGTCTGTAGGTGGGCTGAGCAGTGCAGGGAAAGAGGTCAGGGATTAGTTAGGAGGTGACCCTTCCCCTGTCTCTCGCTCAGAGCCTGGTTGGTGCGTTATCTGTTAGACTGAGTGCACGCCCGCTGTGACACTACTCCACTGCAGCTCATGCTTTGCACTTAGATGCCTGGTCATTCAGGTTGTGCTCAGGTTGAGAACATTTATGCCTCGTGTCAGGTTCTGATTGTACAGAATGCAAACCACTCGTGTCTTGTCATCAGCACATTGTCTGAAGAACTGCCACGCCAGGGAACTCGTTGGAGCTGGCTTTGGTGTGCTCGGTCCCTTGCTGCGGTGGGCAGTAGCAGGCGTACTTTCTACGGGACAGCCGCTCTGATTTTGCACCCTGCTCCCTCTTCTGCTGTGCTGGTGGCTCTGTGCGACCACCGTCTCTTCCTCCAAACTACACAGGTCACTCGCATGACCTTGATTTCATCATCCTCCACATAATCTTCCACCCAGTCTTCACCCCTGCCCTTCTTGTAGGTCGGCACACTTTCGAAAGCCCCAGCAGTTGGCACCTGTGTTTAGTCATCATCCGAGACGTGCTGCGGTGGTCCTCCCATGTACTCATCTTGAAACATAAATGGTTGGGCATCGGTGCACTCAATCGCTTCCACTTCTGGGGCAGGGATAGGTGGATGGTCCTGGGAAACCCTGCTAACAGAGTCATCAAAAAGCAGAAGAGACTGATGCATGACTTGGGGCTCAGACTGCTTGGCTGAGTTGCAAGGGGGTGAGGTGAAAGACTGATGGACATCGGCTGCAGTTGCCAACTCGGATCTTTCAGCAGGAGACTGGGTGGGAGACAATGTGAAGGAACTGGAGGCACTGTCAGCAACCCAATCTACTATCGCCTGTACTTGTTCTGGCCTCACCATTCGTACAGCCGCATTAGGCCCGACCAAATACCGCTGCAGGTTCTGTCGCCTACTCGCACCTGAGGAAGGGGTTTCACTTGTGCGTGTAGCTGGCACAGATCGACCAGGTCCTCTCCCTGCAACAAGAGCTCCACCAGCAGCACCACGACCTGGGCCACGTCCCTTATTTGACGCTCTCCTCATATTTCTCAAATTTAGGATCTAAATAGAACCACAGTATGTAAAGGGTGCATCTCACACGTACAGATGCAAACTACCGTAGGCCGCAATTAAAGATTTTTGCCCAAAATTAGTGTTTTTCTAATAGAACGACAATATGTAAAGGGGGTATCTCACACGTACAGATCCAGACTAGGCCACAATTTAAGTTTTTTGCCCAAAATTGGTTGTTTTATTAATAGCAGAATACACCCTTTGCATACTGTGGTTCTCTCTCACACGTACAGGTCCAGACTAGGCTGCAATTAAAGATTTTTGCCCAAAGTGGGTGTTTTATTAATAGCATAATAGAGCCACAGTAGCTAAAGGGTGTATCTCACAATGACATATGCAGCAAAAAAAAATTTTTTGGTCCAAAATGGGTGTTTTTAATAAAAGAATATGACAGCAGTATATAACGCTTGAATTTCACACATGCAGATGCAGCAAGGGCTGTAAAATTGTGTATTTTGCCAAAAAAGGGTGTTTTTAAAAACCCAGAAAATTATGGCTGTATTTCTAGCTTAAATTGCACACTGACTAATCCTGCAAAGGCACCAGATGTTGCATATTGCCCAAAAAAGGGTGTTTTTTTTATAACCAGATTATTATTGCAGTTTTTCAAGCTTGGATTTGAATGTCACAAAAGCACAGATGCAGTGCTGGTGCACTGAGCTTGCATAAGATGACTGCCGCCGCCCACCTAACCGACGGATAAAAGTTCTTTTTCTCTGTCACTGGGCTCAGGGCAGGATAAAAAGATTGTGCACTGCACCCACACAACTAAATCTATGTAGATCGCTGAGTTCAATAGGAGTTCTGATAACAGATTCTGTCCTATTCTCTCCCTCACAGCAGCATCCTCTCCCTACTCTAAGCACAGCAGAGTGACGTGCATCACTACGTGACTCCAGCTTATATAGAGGCTGGGTCACATGCTGCACTGGCCAATCACAGCCATGCCATTAGTAGGCATGGCTGTGATGGCTTCTAAGGTCACAGAGTTAAACGCTTGTTGATTAGCTGCTCTGCATCCTTTGAAAAGCGCCAAAAAAACACAGAACCCTAACGTTTACTGAAATGTTCAGGTTCGGGGTCCAAAAATCCTAACGTTCGGTACGGGTTCGCTCAACCCTACTCTTCTCCAATCCAACACATAGTAACGCCTTACTTATACTGCAGCACGTTTATGGATGACAGACGCATCTTCTTCCCACCCCCTCCCCGCTAACTAAAGTGAGAGACCTACCTGGGCTATATGTTGAACAACAACACCTACATTCACCGGATCTATTACACACTTTAAAAATACCATTATAAAACATTATAGAACAATTAAATCCGTTGGTGATCTAAATGATGTTCTATGTCCGCGAAAGCTGAACTTCTTACAATACAACAGACTTAGGACAGCCTTTAACTTACATCTCAGTAGGCATGCTGGACCGACAACTGACTCAGTTTGAGACATTAATAGCGCACATTAACATGCCTACCAAAGTATTATCTAGACTTTATAACCTCATGCTCACTCAGTGAGTCCCAATAAAATGGGTGTATATTGGCCTAGGGGAAAGAGACCTAGGGCTCACCCTTTCATCCACAGCAGTATCCAACATTTATAAACGCTCCCATGGACCATCCTCATGGACTTGAATTCAAGAAAACTCAAAATACAAAATACTATCACATTGTTACGTTACGCCAGTTAAACCCAATAGATGGTACCACTCTATTCCATATACATGTTGGAGATGAGACTCTGAAAGAGGAACATATTTGCATACTTGTTGATCCTGCTCTAAATTGACATCATATTGGACTTCTGTTTTGGAAACCACTAAGACCATTTGCTCCCTAACAACATTGCCTTCACCTGCCTTGATATTTCTTGCCTGGAATGGGGACCAACAGAGGGTGCAAAGACGTTCTCTTCTCTCATATTTATTAGCAGCAACTAAGATCCTTATTCCTCCACTATGGGGAATGACAAAATGCCCCACCATGTCTGAATGGTTACTCAAAGTTGACCAATTATATCGCATTGAAGTAGCAGCTGCGTTCGCTAACCATTGACATGTTAAGTTTCTGAAACTATGGTCCTCGTGGATAGCTCATCGTAAACCACCCTCCTTCCTCGATCATATAACAACTGAAAGCCCCAGTAGTACTTGATAGCTGTTATAGATACATGAATGACAAAAACTAACATAATGCTTGTATCGCCACCTTTCACTCACCAATTTACTAAGCGTGATTTTGGGTCTGACCTACCACAAAGCACTGCCTCCGGGTGGGGACGGCAATCAGAACCCAGCTGCGTACTCCTATAAGACAGGGGGAGGCGCGCTCGCGCTATAGCGCATCAGATGGCACCTGGCAGTGAGGACAGAAGCGGCGGTATGCTGGCGGGCACGTGCGTCTCCTGCAAGGTAAGCCAGCACTGGGACCCATGGCGCTGTGATGTGCAGACAGGGGTCCGCCACCCTGCGGTGGGTACACAGTAGGGGTGGGCGATATGGCCTAAAATCTATATTGCGATATAATTTTAAGCATGTGCGATATGCGATATATATTGCGATATATTGTTTTCTATATTGGGGGGGGGGGTTTAAACTTTTTTTTTTTAAACTTTTTATTTAATAACTATTAGCTAGAACCCTTGTCATATTCACCCTAATAGAGCTCTATTAGGGTGAATAGGACTTTACACTCTCCCTGCTGCCCTGGGCTTTGTGCACACAACAGCAGGGAGCTGACCATGGCAGCCAGCCTCTGATGTGCCCCCCAGCCTCTGATGTGCCCCCCCCAGCCTCTGATGTGCCCCCCCAGCCTCTGATGTGCCCCCCAGCCTCTGATGTGCCCCCCCAGCCTCTGATGTGCTCCCCCAGCCTCTGATCTGCCCCCCCCAGCCTCTGATCTGCCCCCCCCAGCCTCTGATCTGCCCCCCCAGCCTCTGATCTGCCCCCCCCCAGTCTCTGATCTGCCCCCCAGCCTCTGATCCGCCCCCTCTGGTAATTCAAACCCACCCCCCTCCCTCCCCAGTATTAATCATTGGTGGCAGTGGCCACAGGGTCCCCCTCCCCCCCCATCATTGGTGGCAGTGGGCAGTTCCGATCGGAGTCCCAGCAGTGTAATGCTGGGGCTCTGATCGGTTACCATGGCAGCCAGGACGCTACTGAAGTCCTGGCTGCGATGGTATGTTAGTGAGCAGCATTATACTCACGTGCGCTGTGGCTGCCGGGCGCTCCTTCTCATAGGTCTGTGCGGCGCATTGCTAATGCTATAAGCATTAGCAATGAGCCGCACAGACAGAAGAAGGAGCGCCCGGCGGCCACAGCGCACGCGAGTATAATGCTGCTCACTAACATACCATCGCAGCCAGGACTTCAGTAGCATGACTCCTGTCTGCCATGGTAACCGATCGGAGCCCCAGCATTACACTGCTGGGACTCAGATCGGAACTGCCCACTGCCACTAATGATGGGGGGAAGGAGGGGGACCCTGTGGGATATGGCCGGCACATTCATTGGTGGTGCAGTGGCCACAGTCCCTCCCCTCCTCCTCCTACTCTGTCCTCATTGGTGTTCAGCGGCAGCCGCGCACAGTGGGGAGGGAGGGACTCCCTCCTTCTCCCTCCACTGTGCCGGCCGGTTCATCAGGAGAAAATGGTGCGCGCAGAGAGCACGATCATATCGCGGTCCGGCGATATGGCGAAAATCCATATCGTGGCCCAAATTTATATCGCATATACCGCCCACCCTTAGTACACAGACCCAATACTGACACACTCGTTGTTGTGTAGGCTGGCTGCCTATAACCTCCTACTAGCTATAGTTATCCTATGTATGCTGGTTGCCGTTTGGGGTGTGCTGGCTGCAGCATTCTGTTACTGGTGTGAACTGACACTTATTATGCTTCTTGTTTCTCCTGGTTCTGGTGGGGTTAACATTCCCTGATCTGTTCTCGGGTGTGGCTTATGAGGTGCCCTCGTTATTGCAGCTATTTCTACCTGTGAGCTGTGAGGCTTGGGGTCAGGCTGTCTTATGCCTTGCTGGGTGTAGCCCCATGCTGCTGACCCAGGGGGGTTTTGCCATCTGCCCTTCTGTGTGGTGTTGCCTGGTAAAGCGTTGTTGTTGTATCCTGTCTGTTCCATGTTTTGCCTGGCAGTGTAACTGGTTCTGACCCTGTCTGTTCCATGTATAGCCTGGCAGTGCCTAACTGCTTCTGATCCTGTCTGTTTCATGTCTAGCCTGGCAGTGCCTAACTGCTTCTGATCCTGTCTGTTTCATGTCTAGCCTGGCAGTGCCTAACTGCTATTCATCCAGTCTGTTCCATATCTTGCTTGCAGTGCCTTACTGCTTCTGTTCATGTCCTGTATATGTCCTGCCTTCATGAGTGGGCTCCTGAGTTCTCCAGAGGGAGGATATCTAGTCTGTGTGCAGCTCTGCCTGTGACAGTCATGCTTCCGTTCCGCATGGGGTCCAGGCATCTGCTTGTGTGCTGGTTCCTGTTTGTCTTGTCTGTTCCATGTCCAGAGTTTGTTTGGTTTCCAGCCCTGTTGTCTGTGGTTGTCTGCAGGTAGCAGCTAAGGCTCCATTCACATGTCCGCAAGTGTGGTCCACATACGTTCCGCAATTGTGCGGAACGGGTGCGGACCCATTTATTCTCTATGGGGACGGAATGGATGCGGAGCGCACACTATGTGCTCTCCGCATCCACATTTCATGTCCTATTCTTGTCCGAAGCTGCGGAGAAGAATAGGACTTCTCTATTTAGTGCTGGCCATGTGCAGCCCGGTGTATTGTGAATCCGCAATATACCACGGACGTGTGAATAGATCCTTAGTGTATCGGGACCTTCCTGGAGGTGCGACTAGTGAGCCATCGGCCAAGTTCATCCCCACATCAGGGGCTCTGTGAAGAACGGGGCTCACTGTCTCTCCACCCTCTGGGTTTGGCCTCCTGCCTTGCTGATGCACTTGGTTCAGTGGTAGTGCTACCACTATTGCCTAACCTGCTTCTCCTTACTGTCATGTTCATTTATTACATGTGTAATAAAGAATTCTGTTGGTCCCTGGTCTTTATCTGCCTGTGTCTTGTTTGGAAGACGTTCCGGATGTCTGCCTGGGCCCCAGGAATGTGACAACTTGTATAGTTTTTCTTTAGTTTTACTACTTTTGAAAAATTTACATTTTCTTTGCATTGCCATATTCTGAAAGTCATAACTTTATTATATTTCAGTCTACAGAGTTGTATGGTGGCTTGTTTTTTTTGCGCAACAAACTTTTTTTATTGGTACCATTTTTGTGGTATGTATGAATTTTTGATCACCGTTATTCAAATTTTTTTTGGGGGGGATGAGAAGATGACAAGAAAAATGTGGAATCTCATGTTTTTCATTTTTCACCGTTACAGCGTCCACCGTTGTATGATACAGGCATACATGTACGTCATACTGCGTGAAGGTGTTAAAGGGAACCTCTCACCTCCCAAAACCACCCCAAGCAGCCGGCAGTATCTGTGTGTAGCCAGCAGTGTGTTTCTGATGATGCCTTTCTTCCTAAAAGGCAGATGCAGCAAAAGTACTGAAAGCGTTGTTTTATCCCCTGCCCAAGTCCAGTTGATTGACTTTCGAGTTCTCCTCAGTGTCCCGTAAATCCCACGCTTTTAGTATTCGGCACAGGCACAGAGAGTGAAGGACGTGCTCCTGCTGCCGGCTTCCTCACTGCGCCGAAGGAAGCCGACAGCAGGAGCACGTCCTTCACTCAATGCGCCTGCGCCGAATACTAAAAGGGCCGGCGCAGGCACGGGATTACAGGACACTGAGGAGAACTCGAAAGTCAATCAACTGGACCTGGGCATGCCAAAGGGTGCGTAGACCGAGTCTCTAGGTGCTGAAGCAACGCCCTAATAGCACCTAGAGGCTCATTAGCATATTTTAATAGTCTTTATTTTAAGAGAATGGCGGCAGGCAGGGAGTTATAAAGCATACTGTTATGTACTGCTGACATTAACACATCGCTGATGTCAGTCAGCTACATAACATTTCTCATGACAGAAACCCTTTAAGTTTTTTTGATAAATATTGTTTTGTTTACACACAATTACACTTATCACTTGGGGAGCACGTGGAACTTTTGCACTATTTCTTATCATGATTATGTAGAAGTATCCTTATGATCTACCGAGTTATGGGCAAATATTGCTAGTGCCCAATCAAACAATGGTGGATAGTGGCACGAATGCCCTTAGCAGGCGACCTTTGACATGTTTTTTAATGGATTTTTGTGTATTGAAATAATAAAATACTATATTTAATACTAATGATTAGGTTTGAGCAAATCGTTCAAAAACTTTGTTTGAAATGCTGTTTCCGTATAGCATTAAAATGTGTTGGCTCCGTGGAGAAAAAATTTGTCTCGCCCAAAGTTGAGCGAGACTGCGGTAAATAACTTTGTTATTCCTATCTGCTTACTTAAAAACAGATAAGATAGGAATCCGAAGTGGGCTTTGCTAGAGACTTACCAACCAGTACCGAACCAAACTTCGGATTCCTATTTTAAAATGTTTTAAAATAAGCAGATGAGAAACTAGCAGATGGGCCCATTCACACAAAATTTATTCTGGAGAAATTATGGCAGAGGCCGCTTGGTTTCTTGCTTCCCATTCATCTCAATGGGAATCAGTTCTAAAGGTTGCAGAGCAGCGGTTTAAAGTCGCAGTTGCATTGAGGAGGGACACGTCTGCCTAAACCTAACATCTGCACTCTGCTTCCATTGTTCTCTATGGCCACTACACAGTTTATGCAACAGTCGTTTTGTAGCTGCAATTAAACCAAACAGACATGTCCATTCTTGGCATGGTCAGCCGCATGAACAGATGCCCAACTTCACATGGAGAATAATGGTCGGCAGAGTACACACAGTCAAACAAATGCATTGCAGCGGTGCCAGTTGACAAAAGTTTCATCAAGTTTAAGTTCACACAATAAGGTCACAATGCCACAGTTGCATACCCAAAATCTAAATGAAGTGGTCTAGAAAACAGTGACAGTAAAATAATCAAAAGGATTGTCAAGAGATGTGAGAGGATAACATACATAGATGGAAACAACCTTAGAGATGTCCAAGGGCTCAAGATTTTAAAAAGACTATCATGCTGCCTTTCCGTCCAACTAGATAGTTGCTCAAAGTTACATATCTGGTCAACCTAAGTTTGCCTTAATCTGCCATCTACACAGTAACTTATAATGGCATTCTTGCAAACACACACATCTAAAGAAGACCTGCGCATGTTAAGAATACACCTTGTCTTTTCATCTGAAAGGGTGATGTTAAGTTCTTTCGCCCATGTGTGCAGGAAGGCAGGCTTTGCCACAGAACTGCAGTAATAGATAAGAGATCTTATTAGAATGAGGGATTTTAGCAACAACAAGCTTCTCGGATTCAGTAAGGTCCCTCTTAGGAGTGTAGTTAACAACTTAGAACATGCATTCTTGAAATGTGTATACTATAAAGCTAGAGTGGATGGGGCCAATGGCTTAGGGAACAGGGTTTGAAAGGTTGCCTCCTTGGGTGCCTCTAAGCATAGGGCTTAAGTCACCACTTGTCAATTTGCTAGCTTCTGGAAACCAGAGACCCCCAAGCTTGGAGAGCTACCCAATGAAAACTGCAATGCAAATGGTCCAGATCATTAATCATCTATTAAGCTGAACAGACCAATAACATGAAAGGACATCAGAAAACCCAGGCCTCCTGCCTTTGAATGCCTTATTAAAAGTGAATGGGCCAACTGTGGTCTTTTGTTCTCCAAAAGCCCACCTGTTCATTGCCAACCAATGATGTGGTGACTGATTTAAGTCTACTGGCGAAAAGCTTTACCCAAAATTTCAGATCTTGATTTAACTGGGAAATCTGTCTATAGCTACCACAGAGTTCAGGGTCTTTCCCTTCCTTATGACCCACAGTCATATAAGCGTTCTTTGCTTGTCTGTGGGTAAAGCACTACCTGTTAGCAAAGTATTAGACAACTGTGTTAAACAGGGAGGAAGAATAATCTGAAAAGTTTTATAATAATGTAGCGGGAATCCATCATGGTCAGGTCTCTTCCTAGGGGAGAAACTATGTATAATAGCCATGAGTTCTTCATCTGTAACTGGGTGTGTGAGCTCTTTAGCTGTTTGATCAGAGATAGTAGGCAGCTTTAAAAAGATTAAAAAGCTCTTCAAGGCCTCTTCAGTATTCCACTGGGGAGATGCTGGTTCTGAACAGTGTAGGTTATATAGCTTTGAATAAAAAGAGTGAAATACCTTAGCTATCTCCTCTGTAGAAGAAACTATATGGCTTTTGTTTTTAAAGAAGCAATTAAAGGGTTTCTGTCACCCCATTAAACAGTTTTTTTTTTTTTCATTAATAATAATCCCTATAGTGCGATCTCTTGATACATAATAAAATTAATCATTTTGATTCAGTAGATTTAGCTAAAAAACGATTTTTAAAATATGCTAATTACCTTGCTACCAGCAAGTAGGGCGGCTACTTGCTGGTAGCTGCCGCATCCTCCGTTCGTAATAACGCCCCCTCGGCATGCTGATTGACAGGGCCAGGGAAGGGAATCCTTCTCTGCTGGCGCTGTTCGAATTCGAAATCTCGCGCCTGCGCCGTACCTGGCTTCAATCGGCGCAGGCGCACTGAGAGGCGGCCGCTCGCTCGACCGCTCCATCCTCAATGCGCCTGCGTCGATGACGTCATCGCATACACCCGGAAGAGAAGACGCCGGCGTCTTCTCTTCCGGGTGTATGCGATGACGTCATCGACGCAGGCGCATTGAGGATGGAGCGGTCGAGCGAGCGGCCGCCTCTCAGTGCGCCTGCGCCGATTGAAGCCAGGTACGGCGCAGGCGCGAGATTTCGAATTCGAACAGCGCCAGCAGAGAAGGATTCCCTTCCCTGGCCCTGTCAATCAGCAAGCCGAGGGGGCGTTATTACGAACGGAGGATGCGGCAGCTACCAGCAAGTAGCCGCCCTACTTGCTGGTAGCAAGGTAATTAGCATATTTTAAAAATCGTTTTTTAGCTAAATCTACTGAATCAAAATGATTAATTTTATTATGTATCAAGAGATCGCACTATAGGGATTATTATTAATGAAAAAAAAAAACTGTTTAATGGGGTGACAGAAACCCTTTAAGGATTTAGCCATAGCTTTCTTTAGAAGAGAGACATGAATATAACTCCCTTGTCTTGATAAGCGTATATTAAAGGCTATGGACACCTTTGTAAAAAAAAAAAATAATAAATAAAAATACATTTTTTTTACACATTTATTTTGTTGGATAAAATCATTTCTTCAATTGGTTCTGTTTATTTTTCTTCTTTTGTTTTTGTTCTACAGCCTGCTGTGCTTCATATGCACAGCAGGCTGCTCTCAGTGAATTTACAGAGAATCAGTCATCCTTGCTCCACACGGTAGCATGCACTGTCTCTCTCCAGCAATTCCCCTCCCCTTTCAGGGTGGCAGAGTGGTGCAGAATGTCAGCTGTGCTTGAAACAGCCAACATTGGTGCCGACACTGATGGTGGCCGTTCAACCCCTTCCATGCCACGGGCCTTAGGGACCGCTGTATGGAAGGAGCTAACCATCGGGCCACTGTGCTGCTGTGGCAGCGCCTCGATGGTTACCATAGCAACCGGACCCCTTCACAGGCATCCGGCTTGCTATGATATATCTGAGCCTCACCACTGTTAAATACACTGCAGTACACTATACAGTGTATTGCAGAGCCATCAGACCCACTGGATCTTCAAGAACTAAGTGGGTCTGGGTAAAAAAAAAAGTGAAAAAAATAAATAAAATAAAATCATACTTCCCATATCCGCACATAAAATTGGTTAAAAATAAAAAATACTAAACATTGGTATCGCCTTGTCTGTAACGACCTGAACTATAAAAGGATCATGTTACTTTCCCCGCACTTTAAACGCAATAAAAAAGAAAAAAAAAAGAAAAACCATGATAGAATTTAAATTTTGTCCACCTCACTTCCCAAGAAATGATCAATAGAATCATATGTACCCAAAGTTAGCTCCAATCAAACTGTCACCTCATTCCGCAAAAAATGAGCCCATACCTATGACAATCGCACAAAAAATATAAAAAATATGGCTTTCAGAAAATGGAGACACAAAAACATGATTTTTTTTAAAAATATATTTTTATTGTGTAAAATAAAATAAAAAAAATAGACATTAGGTATCGCCGCGACGTTACGACCTGCTCTGGTGAACGCCATAAAAAAATAAAATAGAAAATGTGCCAAAAAAGCCATGTTTTACCACCTTACATCACAAAAAGTGTAATACCAAGCGATAAAGTCATATGTGCCTCAAAATGGTACCTAAGACAATCGCCCAAAAAAATAAAAAAATATGGCTTTCAGAAAATGGAAACACAAAAACATGATTTTTTTCAAAAATGCTTTTATGGTGTAAAATAAAATAAAAAATAAAATAGACATATTAGGTATCGCCGCGACGTTACGATCTGATCTATAAAAATATCACATTATCAGGTGAACACTGTAAAAAAAAAAAAATATTTAAAGAAAAACTGTGCCAGAACAGCCATTGTTTGGTTACCTTGCCTACCTGAAACACAAATTCGCTCGACACTAGTCACAACATTTTAGGTCATAGCTTGAAAAAAAGACTCTGTGAATGAGCTGAAAACATTGCGACCAAAGGGGTGAATGCTTTGAGAGTGTATTTATATGTGTACATAGCATTGTGTATCGTCACACTATATTAATCTTTGTGGGAAAAGTGACCGCTCACTCTGAGGACTGCACACAAATACTGTATTCAGAACAGAGTACATGTTGTGACGACGTGAGAGCTGTCAATAATGAGATCTATATCCTGCTTATAACACCATGGTTCTAACTGTAGATCGCTGCACTAACGTTACCAGCAGAAATATCTATTGCTGTCTACAAATAATGAACTTTCTACAGAATTGAAAGTGAAAAATAGATCTACTGATTACAGGTTGGTACCATACAAGTGGCCGATAGCTGTGCTATGTTACAGGATGTGGAGGCGGGGCTGTGGAGCAGAGCTCTGCTGGCACATGTGAACACCCACACTATCTGGGGAGAGATGACAACAGTGAGCAAAACTCATATCAGAGCATTTCTGAGACCATGTGAAGCAAAGCTGATACCAGTAAACAAACAAGTGCAATTTGATTATGTGCTGCATTACAGTAAGATATGGGGTTAATAATTTTTAGTGCACAAAGGTGTCCATAGCCCTTAAGTGTTTGAAATACAGAACCAGGACAATTTGGCATTTAACCTGTACGCTACCAGCGCTGTACATGTGCGGCGCTAGAGCAACGGGGAAACATGGTGCCCACTCGCGCATGCAGCAGGCGTCATAGCCGGCAGGTCTCCGCTGTTTGAAAAAGCAGAGACCCGCAGCTAATGACCAAGACCGGCAATAATGCAGATTGCATTCACTTAAACCTTTAGATGCCGCGATCAAGTGATCGCCATTCCCCGTCATTGAGGCTGGGTACAGTCTGTGAGATACGGCCGGCACCTGCCACTTACATTTGTATTAAGGGGTTAATTATATGCATTGGTGGTGCAGTGGCCACATACCCTCCCCTCCTCCTCAGTATTATGTTCTCATTGGTGGCCAGCAGCGGCTGCATCACAGTGGGGAGGGACTCCCTCCTTCACTGTGCTGGCTCAGGAGAACATGGTGTGCCCAGGGTGGCACTTGCCATGCTCTCTAACAGATACTAGGCTGTGCAGTAGTGCAGCCTAGTATCGGAAAATGGAAAATCCTGGTATCGGATCAATCCGGGTACAAAAGTATCAATTAGGTATTGAAAGTTCGATACCCGTTGCAACCCTACTCCAGAGAAAGTTAAGGAGCGTGGTCTGAAATAGTAATGCTGCCAATTGTAGCAGATCAGGATGAGGATAGAATGTTATAAGAGAGAACAATGTGGTCTAACCTTTGAAAGGCCCCGTGTGCTGAACACCTGAAGGAGTAGTCTTTAGTTTGGGGATGCAATGGTCTCCAGACACACTGGCAGATCCGAGCACTTCCGAGCAACTTCTCTCCCCCCCCCCCCCCAAGCTGCTCGGAAGTGGGGGGCGGCAGCGCTCATCACCATAGTCATCTGTATCGCCGTCCTCAGGACAGCGATACAGATGCCTTTGCTGTGGGGCAGGGGAGGGAGAGGCGTGTTCCTTTCCCCTTCCTCAGATAGGCTGTAGGCCAGGGGTCAGCAACCTTTGGCACTGCAGCTGTTGTAAAACTACAATTTCCAGCATGCTCCATTCATTTCTATGGGAGGTCTGAGAAGAGCAGAGCAAGTATGCATGCTGGGAGTTGTAGTTTCATAACAGCTGGAGTGCCGGAGGTTGCCTACCCCTGCTGTAGGCACTAGGCCTGACATAATCGCGCAGCCTGAGCCGTACAGCGCAGGACACAGGCCGGAAGATGCCTGCATTACATTGCTGACATGGAGGTAAGTATAAGTGTTTTTTTTTTGTTGTTATGTGTACAATAGTTTTAATGCCACATTGGGGGGGGGGGGGGGGGGGGGCGCGCTCTTGTTACTGGCACATTGGGGGGGCTCTTGTTACTGGCACATTGGGGGGGCTCTTGTTACTGGCACATTGGGGGGGCTCTTGTTACTGGCACATTGGGGGGGGCTCTTGTTACTGGCACATGATGGGGGCCTCTTATTACTGGCACATGATGGGGGGTGCATATTACTGGCACATGATGGGGGTGCTTATTACTGGCACATGATGGGGGTGATTATTACTGGCACATGATGGGGGGGGTCTTATTACTGGCACATGATGGGGGGCTCTTATTACTGTCACATGATGGGGCGGCTCTTGTTACTGGCACATGATGGGGCGGCTCTTATTACTGGCACATGATGGGGCGGCTCTTATTACTGGCACATGATGGGGGGCTCTTATTACTGGCACATGATGGGGGGCTCTTATTACTGGCACATGATGGGGGGGCTCTCATTACTGGCACATGATGGGGGGGCTCTCATTACTGGCACATGATGGGGGCTCTTATTACTGGCACATGATGGGGGGGTGCTTATTACTGGCACATGATGGGGGGCTCTTATTACTGGCACATGATGGGGCGGCTCTTATTACTGGCACATGATGGGGGGCTCTTATTACTGACACATGATGGGGGGCATCTATGGGGGCACATTTTACTGGCACATGATTGGGGGCACATTTAATTGGCACATTATTTGGGGTACTTATTACTGGCACATTATTGGTGGGCACTATAGAGGCCACAAAGAAAGGGCATTTTATATGGGGGGCTCTGTACAGTAGCATTTTATACTGGGACACATTATGGTGGGTACTATGGGGAAGGAGGTCATCTACGGGGGGCACTAAGAAAGGGTATTTTATACTTGCAAATTATGGGGGACACTGAGGGCATCTACTGGGGCACTATATATGGGGCATTTTATACTGGTACATTTTGGGGGGCACTAGGAGGAAGGGGGGAAAGGAGCACTATGGGGGCATTTACTGGGGGGCACTATATAGGGTTATTTTATACTGGCACATTAGGGGGCACTATGGGGACATTAGCTCACCTGGGGGAATTACAAGAGGGTATTTTTTGCACTGCCACATTATAAGGAGAATTATTTCTACTGGGGGGGGGGAGCATTATGGTGGGCTTTATTACTCCCCCATGGTATGAGCCCCCTAGTAGCAGCACCAGCCTTTCCCTGCTCTGCTATCCCTCTGCCCCTTCTCATATTATAAAATATTTCTCATTAGGATAAAACACATCAGTTCCACCGAGCCCCCCAGCCAAAGTGTTGAAGTGTTGTCTGAGATCCCCAAGGGCCAAGCCAAGTAATTGTAAGTTTTCATGTGAAATATGTTTATGTTATACACATATAGCATACACTGTGCCACACAATATACAGTACACCTCTACACTGTGTAGTCTGTTCTATAAGCACAATTGTTTTGTGGCGGCGGACAGAAAATAATCTGGAAGTGCCCCTCCCGAGACCAGGCTCTGGATCCGCCACTGTCTAGAAATCTGTCAATCCAAGTTCTGGAAATTTTGCATGGAGTTTACTAACGCTCTTTGGGAAATCTGAGACCTTCCAGAGCAAGAATCTAAACTTGGATTCA